>NC_090437.1:79221302-79524332 GCF_031143425.1 Pleurodeles waltl | reverse complement strand
CATGACTAACCATTAGAAAGTACTCCAGTTGGATATACATGTTGTGCAACATTGTGGACTCTTGCTGGATATACATGCAGGTGAGTTTCCGTTCTGACCATGATGCTCATTTCACAGAAATTAAACCTCAAAAGGAAGCAGTTAGAAATATAAACGTAGCAGGTGCCCCAGTTGGAAAGGACAAATGATCCTAACTCAGAGTGTTTTTTCTCCGCAATTCCATATTGAAAAATTATCTGAAATCCTTTGTGGATGTGAATGAATCTTTCATCTATTGGAGTGGGTTCTTTCCTGTCCTCTCCTGGTGAGAGCAGAGCTCATGGTTCTCCCTTTAAATTGCTATGAGTATGCAAATGTGCAAATCACCTGGAAGCTCGGCCTACTAGGCCCCGCCCCATCCATCTTAGTAGTATGGAAAGGTCTTCCCTCCTTTTGCAAGGATGATGGACAGCTTACCAAGTGTGTTTCCTGCTGATTTTGGTGGCGCGTTCTTCATGCAGAGAAATATGAGGATATCCCATCCAAACAAAGAAGCACTTAAGGAGGAAGGACTTTTGTTTGATGGAGACTTTTGTCTTTGTAGTCTTGTTGGCCTCTCTATAGGAGGATTCATGTTATCACAGAATTCTGGAGAAGATGCACGAAGAACAATCACATTGCCAAAAGCACACAAGGTCACTGGAGACATTTCCACGTGGTCCATTACACAGCTGTAGTGCAGAATACACACTGGACATTTAATCAACGAGGTAGCACTTACTAACTAACCAGTAGACAATACTTCATTTGGGTAGACATTTTGTGCAAAGCTGCAGACTCTTGTTTGATAAACAGTCAGGTGTGGTTCCTTTGTGGCCAAGTCAATCATGCACCTACTAACACACCCACACAGACACACAGACACTCATACTCCTACTCACAGACACACTCAAACACTCAGTCAGACACTCATGCACCCATTCAAAGACCCACTCAGGAACTCATGTACTCAAACACAGACCCACCCAGACACTCACACACCCACTCATAGACTCACTTAGACACTCATGCACCCACTCACAGACCCACTCAGATATTCACACACCCACTCACAGGCCCTCTCAGACATTTATGCACCCACCCACACACCCATTGCACTCACTAACAGATCCACTGAGAAACACATGCACTCATTCACAGATGCACTCAGAGACTCATGTACCCACTCAGAGTCCTATGCAGACACTCATGCACTCACTCACAGATCAACTTAGACACTCACACACCCACTCACAGACTCACTCAGACTGACGCACCCACTCACAGACCTTCTCAGCTCAGACACTCACACACCCACTGACAAATCCACTCAGGCACTCTCACACTCACTCACAGACCTACTGAGACACTTATGCACACACTCACATACTCATTGTCAAAGGTTAGAGGTTACAGTTAGGAAATAGAATTAAAAAAACATTAGAGATTCACTTAAAAAAACAAAGGTTACAAGGACATTATAGTTAGGAAACAGCATAAAAATGTCTTAGAAGTTCGCTGAAAAAACATAGGTTATAGGAATGTTATAGTTAGGAAATAGAATTAAAAAATCTTAGAAATTCACTGAAAAAAACAAAGGTTACAGGAACGTTATAGGTAGACTCACATTTCACTCATAAAAAAATCTGTGAAATTCAGAAGTTTAAGTTATGTGAGCTAGCTATAACATTTGCCCCCGCAATGCACTGCTTATGACCTCACACATTACATCACTTGTGACATGGCCAGTGACATCACGGATGACACACTCTAGTTAACAACTTTTACTATAGCTCATATGCTTACCTGCTAGGACCTGCTGCTGTTCTGATTTTACTCATTAATTCCTCTGCCTCCCTATCCCCTCTGACATTATGCATTCCATTTTTCCACATTACTTTCAGTATTGCTGGAAACTGGAACTGGACTGTGGCCCTCAGATCTCTTAGCACTTTCATTTTCCCCCCAAGCTCCTACTGTTGCTGTGCTGTTAGCATACCCACATCCGATCTGACCTGGTATGTAAGACTATCATATGAAAGTGATTTACAATTCAGTATTGCTAAGAGGATCTGTTCTTTTAATGTATGTTCTTGGAAATTCACCAGAATTTTCCTCTGGGTTTTACGATTTGGGTTTCACCTGAAAGGGCCTTCATGTATTCTCCAAATGTCTGCCTCTAAATTTACATTAGGTCTGTTCTTAAGAAACCCTTTCCTCAAGAGTCTTATAACAAATGCCTGAGGTCAGTCCTCTCTGCCTCTTCAGGGTTATTCAGCAGTTTCAGGTTATTTCTCCTAGAGTGGATTTCAAGCTTTTCAACATCTTCCTTGAGTTGTCTGTTCTGTTCATCCAGAGTTTCGGTTTCTTTTGTGTTTATCCTAAGATTCTCCTTCGCTTCGGCCATCCCTAAGCCCTCCATAGAATCTGATACGGAGGCATCACCTCGCCCTAGGACCTCACCTATAGCTACAGAGGTGGCTCTGAACCATCAAGGTGAATGTCCGTTGATCGTGGAATTCCTTCTTACTCTCAAAACTGTTATAATGCAGAGGTCTGAAATATCCGAACAAAACCAAACAGTTATTCAAGGGTTTTGTCTGGCTCTGGGAGATAAGTTAGATGACTTATCACAGCGAGCACACCTGCTGGAAGAGACGATTACCCAAGTGAAGGGTAATCTTAGGACAATCTTAGCAGAAACACAAAGTTGTGTGTCATTTATGAGAGCTTTGTTAAATACAGTGTCGTAGAGTATAGCAAAAGACAGTGACGCACAATCTAGTGTCATAGAATCTAGTGCTTTGGAGTGGAACACACTGGAGTGGAGTAAAGTGGGGTGAGGTTGCATTTATTGGAGTATACATGGGGAGTATTTTTGAGTGAAGTGGAATGTTGTATAGTGCCATGGTGTACAACAACTGAGCGGTGTCCAGTGGAGTACCATTGACTGGAGTTGAGTGTCATGGAGTGAAGTGGAGAGTCATTGGGTGGCATAGAGTTCAGTAGAGTGCTGTACAATGGCATATAGTGCAGTTGAATGCTGTACAGTGCAGTGTAGGAGCATACAGAGTAGTAGTGTCATACAGTTGCATAGAGTGTAGTAGAGTGTTATAGAGTGCAGTTTTATACAGTACAGTCGACTTTTGTAAAGTGGAGTGGTGTACATTGGAATGTCGTACAGTGGGCTAAACTGTCATACACTGTAGTCGAGTGGAGTGGCATAGCGAAGAGTGGACTAAAGTGCAATATATAGGAGTAACATCTATAGTACAGTGTCACTGGCTGTAGTACACTGTAGTGGTGTAGCCCACACTGTAGCATAAAGTGAAGTAAAGTGTTAAACAGTGGAGTGGCATGTCATACAGTGGAGTGGTATGCTGTGTTGCAGAGTGTGGGAAACTGGTGTACAGTGGGGTACAGTGTAGTGGAGTGGAGTGGAGTACAGTGTTGTACAGTGCAGTGAGGTACAGTAGATTAGAGTGTGGTACAGTGTTCTGTAATGGAGTTGCATATAGTGTTGAGTGTAGTGAGTAGTGTGTTGAGTAGAGGAGAGCATAGTAGAGTGTGCAGACAGAGGAATAGCGTAGAGTGGAGTGCCGGAGGGTGGAGTAGCATCCAATGGAATAGCATACAATGGAGTAGTGTACAATGTAGTAGAGTACTGTAGAGTGAAGTGGGATATATTGGAGTGTCATTGAAAGGACTGGCATACGGTGGAGTGGAGTAGAGCGCAATAGTATACAGTGGAGTGAGGTACAGTGGACTAGTGTACAGTGGAGTGTCATAAAGTGGAGTAGCATAGAGTGGAGTGGTGTAGAGTGGAGTGGCGTAGAGTGGAATGGCGTGGAGTGGAATAGCTTACAGTGGAGTGGCAAGAGTGGAGATGTGTACATTGGAATAGTGTAGAGTAGAGTAGCATAGAGAGGAGTAGGGTACACTGGAGGGGCATAGACTGGAGTGGCATAGACTGGAGGGGCATAGAGTGGAGTGGCATAAAGTGGAGTGGTGTGTAAAGTGAGTCGGGTAGAATAGAGTGCCATAGAGTGGATTGGTTTACAGTGGAGCTGCCACTCCCACCCTCCCCTCCTCTAATGGCAGCCGCGGCGCGGTTACAGGGAGCAACCTTTGACCCTGCTACTGCAGGCAGGTCGCTCCCCGCTCCGCCTTCTGCACTCCATCCCGTTTCCTTGCTACTGCCTCCTTCTTTCTCCATTTCCAGCCGCTGCGTCCCCTGCGGCCCCACCCCCTCCTTCTCACCGTTTCCTTTGCTGCCTCCTTCTTTCTCCTTTTCCCACCGCTGCGTCCCCTGCGGAAACACCCCCCTCCTTCTCACCATTTCCTTTGCTGCCTCCTTCTTTCTCCTTTTCCTGCCGCTGCGTCCCCTGCGGCCCCACCCCCCAGCCCTCTCATTCGCTAGGACCTCCCACCTCCCAGCTGCCACTCCCACCCTCCCCTCCTCTTATGGCAGCCGCGGCGCGGTAACAGAGAGCAACCTTTGACCCTACTACTGCAGGCAGGTCGCTCCCCGCTCCGCCTTCCGTGCTCCATCCCGTTTCCTTGCTGCTGCCTCCTTCTTTCTCCATTTCTCGCCACTGCGTCCCCTGCGGCCCCACCCCCCCCTTCTCACTGTTTCCTTTGCTGCCTCCTTCTTTCTCCTTTTCCCGCCGCTGCGTCCCCTGCAGCCCCAGCTCTCTCATTCGCTGGGACCGCCCGCCTCCCAGCTGCCACTCCCACCCTCCCCTCCTCTTATGGCAGCCGCGGCGCGGTAACAGGGAGCAACCTTTGACCCTGCTACTGCAGGCAGGTCGCTCCCCGCTCCGCTTTCCGCGCTCCATCCCGTTTCCTTGCTGCTGCCTCCTTCTTTCTCCATTTCCAGCTGCTGCGTCCCCTGCGCCCCCCCTCCTTCTCACCGTTTCCTTTGCTGCCTCCTTCTTTCTCCTTTTCCCGCCGCTGCGTCCCCTGCGGCCCCACCCCCAACCCTCTCATTCGCTAGGACCTCCCACCTCCCAGCTGCCACTCCCACCCTCCCCTCCTCTCATGGCAGACGCGGGCCGCGCAGCGGACACGCCAAAGGCAAGCCCGTCTGTGCCCGTCCGCGCCTGGACCGCGCGCAGCGCCAGAACCCCTGGCCCCAACAACAGCAACCTCGCCAGCATTCACTACAACGCCAACACCCTCCGCGCACTCAACACCAGCCGAGACACCACCTGCTTCCAGGCCTCTCCAAAGAGCACGCACGGACCCTTCTCCTGCCACAACTGCAGCTTCACCTGCAACAGAGCCCACATACCTCCCAGGATCAAGACCAACCACCTCCGTTGCATACTCCTCAACACCCGCTCAGCATGCAAGCACGCCATCGAAGTCTGGGACCTGCTCGACTCCACCTCCCCGGACGTGGCCTTTCTAACCGAAACATGGTGGAACGACTCCTCAGCATCCGACATCGCCATAGCCATCCCGAAGGGATACAAAGTCGCGCGCCGAGACCGCACCAACAGAACCGGAGGAGGCATAACCATCGTCCACAAAGCCACCCTCAAAGTCAAAACCACCCTGGACGACTCCTTCAGCGCCGCCGAACTCCTTCACTTCCAAGTCTGCACCGACCCCAACACCACGCTCAGAGGGACACTCATCTATAGACCCCCAGGACCCAGGGCACCTTTCTGCAATGCCATCGCTGACCTGGCCAGCGCCCACGCACTCACCTCCACGGACTACATCCTCCTCGGGGACCTGAACTTTCACCTCGAAAACAACAATGACACCAACTCCACCACCCTGACCGAAAACCTTGCGAACCTCGGCTTCACACAGCCAGTCAACACACCCACCCACACAGCCGGTCACATCCTTGACCCCATCTTCTCCACAAGCAACCACATCACCTTCAACCATACCTCCGAACTCTATCTTCTCCACTGCATCCACTTCACCTTCAAGAAACAGGCAGAACACCACCTCACTGAACAACCACCACGCCGTCAATGGGGCAAAGTCACAGAATTTCAACTAACCAACGCCCTAGCCCAGAATCCACCCATCAACCCCACCGACCACGACATTGTGGCACACAACCTCAAGCTATGGATCAACGACTGCGCTGACCGCCTTGCTCCACTCAGAAAACCCTCCAACAACCACATCAACAAAAAAGCAACCTGGTTCACCGACAACCTCCAAGCCTCCAAACGCCACTGCCAAAAACTCAAGCAAATATGGCTACTGGAACGCACTCTAGACAACCACACGGCACTCAAGGATGCCACACGCAAACACCACCAACTCATCAGGCTAGCAAAAAGATCCTCCTTCAAAACCCGCCTAGAAGACAATGCCCACGACTGCAAAGAACTGTTCAGCATCGTAAAAGAACTCTCCAACCCAAACGCCACTGTCAACGTCATCACCCCCTCCCAAGAACTATGCGACGCCCTAGCAACCTCCTTCCACCAAAAAATCACAGACATCCACGACAGCTTCAACTCCCCTCACACTCCGGACACTCCAACCCCACCCACCACGAACTCCACGTGCTCCAGCCGACTGACCTCCTGGACCAACATCAGCGACGACGATACCCGCAAGACCATGAACTCCATCCACTCCGGATCACCATCAGACCCCTGCCCACACCACATCTTCAACAAAGCAGACACAGCCATCACACCACACCTAGGGAAAGCCAACAACATCTCCTTCGAAACTGAAAGATTCCCAGAAAGCTGGAAACACACCGAAATCAACACCCTTCTCAAGAAACCAAAGGCGGACCCCAAGGACCTGAAAAACTTCCGGCCCATCTCTCTGCTCCCTTTCCCGGCGAAGGTCATCGAGAAAATCGTCAACACTCAGCTCACTCGGTACCTCGAAGACAACAACATCCTCAACCCCTCCCAATCCGGCTTCAGACGCAACCACAGCACCGAAACCGCCCTCCTCGCCGCCACAGATGGCATCAGAAGCCACCTCGACAACGGAGAAACATCAGCCCTCATCCTCCTAAACCTATCAGCTGCCTTTGACACCGTATATCACCACACCCTAAAATCCTGCCTCCACGCAGCAGGAATCCAGGACCAAGCCCACGAATGGACCTCATCCTTCCTCACCGGCAGAACCCAAAGAGTCCGCCTCCCCCCGTACCAATCCAAAGCCTTCAACATCATCTGCGGCGTACCCCAGGGCTCATCCCTCAGCCCGACGCTGTTCAACATCTACATGGCCCCCCTCACACAAGTGGCCCGCCAGCACAACCTCAACATCATCTCCTATGCCGACGTCACCCAACTCATCCTCTCCCTCACCAAGGACCCGCACACCGCCAAAACCAACCTCCACGAGGGACTAAAAGCCATCGCCGATTGGATGAGAGACAGCCAGCTAAAACTGAACTCGGACAAAACTGAGGTCCTCATCCTTGGGCGCACCCCCTCCGCCTGGGACAACTCATGGTGGCCGTCCACACTGGGTCCCCCACTGACACCCACTGACAGCGCACGAAACCTCGGCTTCACCCTCGACTCCTCACTCTCCATGTCAAAGCAGGTCAGTGCCATCTCCTCCTCCTGCTACAACACCCTCTGCATGCTTCACAGAATTTACAAATGGATCCCAACAGAAACAAGAAAAACAGTAACCCAGGCCCTCGTCAGAAGCAGACTCGACTACGGCAACGCCCTCTACACCGGTATCTCATCCAAACTCCTCCAACGCCTCCAACGCATCCAAAACGCCTCCGCCCGACTCATCCTCAACATCCCTCACCACTGCCACATCACCCCCCACCTAAGAGACCTTCACTGGCTCCCCGTCAACAAGAGATTCACCTTCAAGCTCCTCACCCACGCACACAAGGCACTCCACAACACCGGACCATCATACCTGAACAACAGACTCAGCTTCTACACCCCCACCCGACATCTCCGCTCCGCTAACCTCGCCCTCGCCTCCATCCCCCGCATCAGCCGCAAATCTTCCAGCGGCAGATCATTCGCGTACCTTGCCGCCAAGACCTGGAACACCCTCCCGCCGGATCTACGACAGACCCAGGACCTTCTTTCCTTCAGAAAACTCCTCAAGACCTGGCTCTTCCAGCAGTAGCAGCACCTCCCCCCCCCCCAGCGCCTTGAAACCCTCACAGGTATGTAGCGCGCTTTACACATTGATTGATTGATTGATTGATTGCTGCTAATGAATCAGGTTTCCCTACTTTTCTATCCTGGAACAGTGTACTCTATTTACCTAGGGCTCAACAAGGTATCAGTTATGTGCCGTCTCTAGATTGTGATGCTATTTTGGACAAATTTAAACCTGGTATAGCCCAGTGTGTTGCCACCCACCACCCCTCCCCCGCTCACAGTGGACAGATTGCAAAACATAGCAACAGTGGTTTCAAACCTATTTAATGTATTTTCCACAGCCAATATTTATTCCCCTGGTGGTATGGGCCAACCAGCCTCTTCTAGTAATCCTGTGCGCGCTGGGCAAATCTCCTCTACAAACACTGCTTACATACCCAAATATACTTTTCAAGTTGATACTAGAATTCTGACGTTAAGCCCTCCACCCAGCCCCTCACAGAAATAATGTGGCCCTATTATCTGGAGCGGGGCGGGAATATAATGTTGCCAGGGGTACGAATTAGGAGAAAGGGGGCAAAGGGGGCTATCCAGGTTAACAGCACTATGCCCGTTTTAAATTAGCTCCTGATTGTTGTCTTTATGTCGCCATAATGCCAGGGTTCCCACAACTAACCTGTAACTCCAAAGAGTCCACCTCCCAGCTGAAAAACAAAGTTTGTCACTGGCTGAGCAGTAATACCAATTTTCACATAAGGGAATATAATGACATTATTTATGACAAGGTGGGTATATTCCTGTCACTAGACATTTGAGGGGGATGGTGTGGTAATCAACTGCAAACACCCTTCGTTGTCCTGCTGATTGAATCAAATCATCAACAGGCAGCACCCACTGGAATTATTGCCTAATGATGGTTTTTCTATAGGAACCTGAAAACAAGACTCAGGATAGGGCCCTTTATGCCAGCCCAAGAGCAGCTGAGAAACCACCTACCCCCACAGTTCATAGATTTATTTCATTGACTGACCAGGACCATATTGATTGCCTACCTGACCATTCATCAAATAGCTTATGCAAGGGAAGGTCTTCATTTATATGTCCCTCTCCAAGCAATGAGAACTCCAACAAGGATTCCATAATAAGGTTTCTCAGTTGCAACATAGCCAGTATCAGGTCTAAGTTATTGGGCTCTCAATTATATTAATCAATTCAATGTGATAATGCTATATGAAACCTGCCCACAGGATTTAATTTCCTTGGAAGGCTTCAAGTGTTCTTCCATCCCAGCTAAAGCTGCCCCATGTCAGACAGCATAAAGCAGATTAGCCATCATGATCCATCTATCTAAGCTTCTGAGGGTTATCCCTGTACCTCTAAATAAACAGGGGGATTCAGGTTTTGTGAACAGTGTTGTGTAGTGATTTTAGTTTTTTCCTAGTAAATTGGTATAATTCAGTGTATGACCCTGCCTGTCACATTGAGATTTCATTTGAGCTATTGTTCTTGAGGCAAGGTCCCTTTCTAAGCTGACGTGCTTTAATGTGATAGTGGGCGGCGATTTAATGCTAAGCTAGGGCAGAACCCTATTGACCCTGACCCTTTCCTGGTCAGTGATACTCCCATTTGTACTCTAACATCTGATGATGGGGCAGACGTCTGCATAATGTCCTTGGTCAGGCTGATCTCCTCAATGTAAGGAGTACTGAGGGGAATCCTGAACAAAGGCCAGCTTTTGCTGGCTGACGTAATGGGTCAATTATTGATTAGGTTGTCATCTCAAGGTCCCTGAAAAGACTTTTGGTGGGGGATGGGACATATGTCATAGCGACCATAACCCCACTGAAGTCATCATGTCGCAATCAGACAGTAGAAGCTGTACTGTCACTTCTGGTTTAACCGTGTTGACCGTTAAAGATAATGGTCTTAGAATTAACTGGTGCAGCATATTAATCGGTTATTAGGTCAAAGTTGAGAAATATTTTGGTACATCTTGGAATGCTCCAGCCATTGATCGATTTCTTTCTGGCTTTACATATAGGTATTTCTGCTTCTGTTAGGTATGGTTGGAAGGAAAATGCACAGACTCATTCTGCCTCCCACGAGAAGGTAGTGACCTGTCCTCTTGTTTATTTTTACTATATGTTCATGGCACAACAATTTCTTGGCAGCAAACGGGAAAGACATGCCTAAAGTAAAATTTGCATTTATTCCAACTGTTTTATATGCTGTGTTACTCTCATGTACCCCAAATGGCCTCAGGGGTCTTGCAGATGTATTTTTGTAAGTTTATGGCTGAGATTGGTCTGGATCCAAACATTGCCAAAACTCATTTTCTTATCTTTGGGAGGCAGTCCTCTAAAGTTAGACCGATAACCATTAAATGGAAGGTAATTTCAAAAGTGATTCTATGTCAGGACCGGAAGCTCAGATTATGCTTCTCTTTCTATGCTTTAATAAACTTCAGCAGCCAATTAGAAAGCACTTAAACAAAAAACTACAAACCCCATGAACCCACCATAGCACCATAACAACCATAGAGTCCAACCCTATAAAACCTTCCTGAAATGAAGACTCTTCCTCTTTCTTTGCTGATTCGCAGCCAGTTAAGTGTATACTTCTTCTTAGCATGAGCATTGTTTTGTGTACTGTGTGGTTATTGCTTATCTTTGTATGCGCGCCTCGCATGTTTTTCTTATTGCCGTATTCTGTTTGCACCATTGTTATTTCTGTATGCTTGTTCTTTTATAATTGGTTCACCGAGCGGCTTGCCGCTCGTGCTAACAGGAGGGAATATTAACTGGGAGCCTGGGCTGCGCGGCCTGGCCGCACAGTCCTGTTTTTATTTCTAATTACGTGCCTTGATGCACGTGAGCCGGCCGCCTCATTTTTTTCCCTATTTAAGAGATTCCTGGCTTGCGCGCCTCAATAGCTCTCAGCGCGCATTTACCCATGTGTGTTCTGAGCTCTGAACACCGTGGGCTTTCAGTTATTAAGGGCCTTGTCCCCTGTGCTCCCACTGAACACCCTGAAGGTTGCTGGCTACTCCCAGGGTTGTAAAATTTCTAGAGGCTTGCCTAGAGCTGTTGATTGTTCCCTCCACACTCTTTCGATTTTCTGCTGCATTTTGGGGTCAGATCTTACAGCTTCCCCTTGGATCCTTCCCCTTGATTTCAGTGGTGATTAATATTTTATATCTCTGTATATATATATATATATATATATATATATATATATATATATATATATATATTTAGAGATATATATATATATATATATATATATATATATATATTTAGAGATATCTATTTCTTTAACTTGAATTGCATTCACCACTCTTTCCAACATGTATGAAGAATATCAAGATGGGGATGAAAATTATTATTTTGAAGAAGCTCACACAGGTTCCTTTGAACAGGATCTGGTGCAAGCTTTGGACGCAGGCGTGCGCCAAACCGTTAATGATGCCTTGGCAAAGGCTATTACCCTTTTGAAACACCACTTTTGTGGATTTGCTCAGCAGCAAGGCTGGCTTCCTCCCGCCGGAGGTCTTAGTGATGAGTCCACAACCTAAAGAGATTCACTCTGAAGCCTTCCAAAAACTTGCGGCTTCTTTGGCTAGCGAACACCCCTACAGTATGCCTGCTGCACCCCGCTCTGAAGAGTTGTCAGATGGCTCTGATGCCTCCTCTTCTCAAGAATCGTCAAAAACTGATTCACATCCTCCACGCAAGCGTAAAGCAAAAACCCATCATAAGCAGGCTAGACTGCTAACTTTTGAACCAGGTGAGATTATATACCCCAGATCCACAGCCTGGCTTCCTCCCCCTGAAGTTTCCGATTATGTGAAGAGCCACATTCATCAGGAATTCGATAAGGAGGTTCGCGCACGTTTATGTTCTGAATGCCCCAGACCTGACCTTCCTGACAAGGTGGCAGAGACTCCCGAGACAGACATCTAAGGTGACCTACCTAAAGAAATACACTAAAGACCCTAAGAAGGGTATTGATAGGGCTTGGAAGTCCTGTCAGGACAAGCTTCTAGACTTATCTGGCCCTCTAACTAAGATCCTGGAAATGGCATATCAGGCAAAGGCATCTAACTCGCCTATTGATGCAGATACTCTGATTGGTTGGTCTCAACGCGCAATATGTCTCTTGGGCAATACTAACTGTGCCCTTTCTAATGAGCGCCCTCATTCTATTCTTATGAAACTTGACCCCAAATTGGCTGATCTAGCTTCCTCCGAAGCGGGTCCAGCAGCTCAAGGCCTTTTCTTTAGAACTCCCTTTCTCAAGGAACTTTTAAAGTTCGTTTCAACCTTCTCCAGCCTAGACAAGGCTCAAGGTTCCAGCAAGAGAGCTCTGCGACCTCTTTTTTCTCAGGCCGGAAGCTTCCGGGGGTGACCGTTTGGCTGAGGTTACCAGAATCCATCCGGAGACAGCTTCCAGTGTCAACGAGGTAGAGGTGGCTACCAAGACCAAGCTTCCTCCTTCTACCCTTCCAGACATTCGTTCAGAGGCCGTTTCCGTAGAGGAAGATTCAGGGGCACTGCGGCAGCCATCCACGATTCCTCCTCTAAAGGTGAGAATTATTCCATGGGAAGAAGTTTCTTTAGGGGTCACACTCAATATTTCTTTCACAATTGGCAAAAAATGACAAACGACCCGTGGGTGCTAGAATCTGTTCAGGGATTCAAAATAGAATTCTTCCAGTCACCCCTTCAACTTCCGTTTCCCAACACTCTGTATTTTTCCCTCTCAGATCAGATCACCATTCAAAAAGAAATTATGACACTTCTATACAAGGATGCGATAGAGGAATGGGTGTCACACCCCGAGGGTTCGTGAACCCCATTTTTCTAGTAGACAAGAAAGGTGGGGGCTCAAGGTTGGTCCTCAATCTAAAAGAATTCAATCAGTGGATACTGTATTGCCATTTCAAAATGGAGGGCATCCATTTACTAAGGGACATTCTCCGGACTGGAGATTGGATGGTCCGTCTGGACCTGAAAGATGCTTATCTTTCTGTTCCTATCTTCCCTCCCCACAGGCGCTTCCTCCAGTTTCTTTGGGAAGGAAAGATTTACGAATTCAAGGTTTTTCCATTTGGCCTTTTATCGGCCCCGTGGTGCTTCATGAAGCTGATTAAACTGGTGGTGGAATGCCTCAGAGCCAGGGGAGTCCGCCTCATCATTTATCTAGACGACATAATAATTATGTCCCAATCTCCCCAAACGGTTATGATCCATCTGGAATGGGCGATCTCTCTTCTTCAGGACCTAGGCTTTGTCATCAACATTCAAAAGTCCATTCTAATCACTTCTCAATCTATAGAGTTCCTAGGTTTTCTTGGTGGACTCCCCCTCGGCTTGATTGATTCTTCCTCCAACAAAGGTGAGGAATATCAAGAAAGAATTGAGACTAGCGTTGGCCAGGACAACTATATCCTTGAGGTCCCTAGCCCATCTGGTGGGGTTGTTAGCGTCTTCGATTCAAGCGATATTTCCAGGACCTCTACATTACAGATCCCTTCAACGTCTCAAGATCAGGCACCTGAACAAAGGCTTGTCTTATTCCCAGTCAGTTCCCCTCTCAGAGGAGGCGAAGATGGAAATTTCTTGGTGGTAATCCCACATGGAAGCATGGAATGGGAGAGCCATTTTTCCCTGCTCCCCAGATCTGATCATTGAAGCCGATGCCAGTCTATGGGGTTGGAGGGCTCGATGCGGCCAGATTTCTATGGGGGGTCGCTGGTCCCAGCAAGAACTATTGCTGCATATCAATTACCTGGAGCTCTTAGCAGGCTCTTTTACGATTCGCAGCTTCACCACGGGCAAGGCAAAATGTTGCATTCTTCTCAGGATGGACAATGTGTCAGCAGTTCGGTACATGAACAAGCTGGGGGGGACCCGATCTCCCTTACTGATGGAGAATGCCAAAAACCTTTGGCATTATTGTCTTCTCAATCACATTTCGGTGACAGCGGAGTATCTTCCAGGTCAGCGGAATGTGATTGCGGATTGACATTCCCGTCACTTGACAGATTCCAGCGACTGGAGGACCCACGAGTTTTCAGGGCTATCATGATGATGTGGGGTCAGTGCACAATCGACCTGTTTGCCTCCCGTCTGAATTCTCAGCTTCCCACATACTTCAGTTGGCGTCCGGATCCGGTAGCGAGGGCAACCGATGCCTTCCTCCAGGATTGGACTCCGTTCCTTTCTTCTGCATTCCCTCCTTTTGTAATGATCCCCAGGGTACTGGGGTTTCTTCAGAGACAGGAAGCGGAAATGATCTTGATCGCCCCGTATTAGAGAGCCCAGCCTTGGTTTCCCATCTTGATGGAGCAAGCCTGTGCTCCCCCCAGTCTTTTACCCTGGAGTTGGAATCTCCTTCTGGATCCGGTGGAGTCTCCACACCCCTTGATCCTGTCAGGCCAATTGTCTTTTCTAGCTTGGCATCTTTCAGGCAAAACTGGAGCCTCCCAGGCCTTTCAAACGAAGCTCAAGAATTCATCAATCAATCCTGGGCCCCCAACACACATAAACGTTATGCCTCCGCTTGGAGACGATGGTGCAGTTGGTGTTCTTCACGGGGTTCAGATCCCTTTAATGCGGATTGTACTCTGATCCTGAATTTTCTGGCTTCTTTAGCAGCCTCTGGGATGGCTTATAATTACATTAACAATTTTCGTTCAGCCATTTCTGCCGGTCATGTCTTTATCGACGGTATACCTGTGGGTCAGATACCTATCATTTGTAAGCTAATTCGAGGTATTAGGATGTTAAATCCCCCTCCTCCCAAGTACTCAGAGCTCTAGGATGTTAACATCATTCTTCGGTTTTTAGACTCCTGGCCTTCTAATAAGTACCTCTCAAGAAAACAACTTTTTGCTAAACTGACCATCCTTTTTTGTCTCATTTCTTGCAAACGTGTTTCTGACGTTAAAGCCTTGCATTTAGCAGGGAGACGTTTCTCTCCTGAAGGTGTTTCTTTTGTTACAGGTGGAAGGACTAAGTGCATTACCAGATTGGTGTCCTATCCAGCTTTTTCGGATAATCACAAACTTTGTGTTGTTCGGTGCCTAAAGGGTTATGAGGTAAGTACATTAGAATTTTGATCTGACATGTTGGGTAAGCTGCTTATTTCTCTCCAAAATCCATTTAGACCGGTTTCTTCATCTACTCTGGCTAGATGGGTGCAATGGATTTTGTCTGAAGTGGGCATTGACACTTCCAAATTTGGGGCGCACTCTGTTAGGAGTGCTATGGCGTCAAAGTCTTTTGCTCTTGGTTCTCGTTTGGAAGATATTTTGAACACAGCAGATTGGTCCTCTGATTCCACATTTAAAAGGTTTTATTATAAGTCTATTTTGGATGTGTCTTCTGTGGTATTGACAGGACTTTAAATTAGCATAATCTGAGCCTCCAGTCCTGACATAGAATGAAAATGTTTCTAGCTATCGCGATTAGAATTTTCAATTCTATTAAGGACACGGAGGCGAGGATTATCCTTTGGTTATTATTATATTTCTGATATGTTTATACTTTGTTTCCATAATGATGTTATGTTTTGAAACAAATAATTTTGATTTTCCCACCCTGTTATTATATAGCATTAAAAAACAAATGTGTGATGATTGTTTTTCTGTACTATCATATATGAGACAGTGATTATGACTCGTTATCTTTTTCCTTATCCTAGGTCAAGAGGATAAATGATTCAGAGCCCTTTGTTCAGATTCCACTGAAGATTTTCTTCTCCTCTCACGTGTGGATGGGTTATTCGTCCTTCTGGTTCGGAAGTTCATTGTTCTTCGGTTCTGGACTCCAGGTTCTTTTGTGACTTTTCGGCACTAGTGCTGTTTATCTGATGTTGTGCAAAGAAAGAGGAAGAGTCTTCATGTCGGGAAGGTTTTATAGGGTTGGACTCTGTGGTTGTTATGGTGCTATGGTGGGTTCATGGGATTTGTAGTTTTTTGTTTAAGTAATTCTAATTGGCTGCTGAAGTTTATTAAAGCATAGAAAGAGAAGCATAATCCTCGCCTCCGTGTCCTTAATATAATTGAAAATTCTAATTGCGATAGCTAGAAAAATGTTCAGTGTGTTCCCCTATCTGGGCATCACTCTTGACCAACAGAATAGCTCGATCTCCCGTTTCGCTAACAGATGCCAGCACTTCAATCAAGCCTGTGGTGCTCTCTTTAGGTTTTCCTCAATGATAGGAGGTAAACCAATTGACTCACTACTGCAAATCTAGAGAATGGAATGTCTACCAGTCTTGACTTACAGTGCAGTCATCTGGGGGTATCGTAATGGTCTGAGAATACAACAGGAGGGAATCATTTATGCAGGCAACTGCTTGAGGTGGGCCCTGCTAAAAGTAATCTTTATGCATGAAGAGCTTAATTTGGATTATGATGAAGATTCTATAACACCTGCTCCATTGCTCCTTTAGATCACTGTGTGGAACGGAGAACATACTATTTTTAACAGCAACGTGATTCATGATAGCTGGACTGCGATTATGGATACAAAATCCCATGACCAGTTTATATTAAAAATACTGCTGCATCCTTGTGATGGTCAGAACATTACTATGACCCCGGACAATAAGGGTGATGGGTCAAGGGTTAAAGAATTGTTCTTTCAGTGTACATTTAAAGCTAGGGAAATGTTGTCCTTCATAAGCAGACGTTGAGGGCTCACCTGATTCCCAAACCAGTGCTGGCCATGAGCCCTACTCTCTCCCTTGTCAGAAATACCTAGGAGAGAGCTTTGCTCACAAAGTGTTGTTTGGGTGCAATTTGATCTAAGACCTCCGTGTCCCCACCCCTTTCAAAGAAAACGATAATAAACATAGTTTATTATCGTTTTCTACATAGTTTATTATATAAAAGGTTTGGCAGCTGCCCTGCAGGCGGGAGGAGGGTGGTGGGGGGGGGGGGGGGGGCGGGGACAGGGTTGGGGGATGACTACGCTCCTCTGCCCCAATGGAGGAGCCGCCTCTGTAACTACAGAATGGTTACCGCCACACTATAGTACATATCTTCCTAAAACTAGCTTCATGTAAAACTCTGATATTTTATCTGGATCGTCTACAAAAGGTAGTGCATGAATAAACAGCACTGATGAATCCTCTGTTTCATAGCAGAGGCGCGCACTGTGAAAATAATTCAATACTTAACTCTCTTATGTTTACACGGAGATGTGTTTACTGCTTACTCAAGTGATGACTGTTCTGACCTTGTCTCAGCTACTGGGAGCAAGTTGGTAATGGAGGCAGGGCAACAGAGAATGTTGGCCTCTTGTACTCGGAGCTCGGAATTGTTTTGTTTTCGTCAAGAAAAACGGAAATCTTTTCCTCTATCTAAATGAATAAGCAATTCTCATTAGCCTCGCTTTAGGCGGCTCCTCTTGGGATGGTCAACTCAATCTCTCTTCAGCTGAGGCTTTTCTTAGCACCCCAAAGGGCCTCGACCTCACTCACCCATGGGTAAATAATGAAAAAAAGAATTCCCTTAAAATGTTCTGAGTTTCATTCTGCCAAGCAAAGCCCGGCCTCAGTCACAGCCTGGACTAGTTTAGAAATAGTGGTACTCCATTGGAATTATTGCAATAAGGCTGCCACCTATAAAACGAACGTCAGTCATACAAGTGAAATAAGCATTACTCAGAAATGACTGACATGCTTAAAATAAAACAAGTATCAATGTGTTCAGCAAGAATTTTCAGATTATAAAACATTTTCGACTATATAAAAATTGCAGGAGCCTTTTCACTAATGTGTACCAGTACATGAAGTAGTATTATTGGAGTACTTTTTGTTGAACTCTAACATATATTTGTGAATCCGCCCTAAAACATCCACCTCCCTATTAGCAAAAGTACAAAGAAGACACCTTCCTGTCTATTTGTACTGGTTGTAGATGAATACTTCATTATTATATCAATTTTATCTCATTTAGAGTTTTTAGGGAACTTCACAAAGGCTTGTAAGGGTAGGTGAAAGAATACTACAGAAGTACTGCTTTTTGAACTCCAAAATGCATCTGAGTAGGCCCAAAATTGTTTGAATTAATTTTTGAAATATAACCAGTTGCAGCTTTACCTAAGATTCTGAAATAAGACAATAGTAAATAATTCAACTACTCATGAAATAAATGCGTAGTTACATGGGTGGTGCGCATTTGAAAACAGGAACTGTGTTTTGAAATTGAAAAAATTCGAAACTGTTGTAAATATTTCACCTTATATTATGAGAGATACAGAACAATGAACCATATTAAAATCATTTCACAAGTGACATTGTAACCCCTCCCGTTATCACTGTCTTGTGATTTTTTAGATCTCTAAATAACAGCTTTTACTGGTCATATCAAAGATACTCATTGCAACAGCCTGAGAAATGCGTTAAGGCTGAGTCAGCCGTGACAGCGTTTGACCTTTAGGTTTCACTTAGATGTTAATATATCCATTTATGGCCTGTGGAAACTATATTAGTTTATGAGCCTGAATGCAAGGACATAGCATCCATAAAGCGTGGAAAGGCAGCGCATTAATGTATCATCTAGTGTTGTTTCAAATTGCTAAAAACAGGTCAAAACACTCCTTTTTTAGTTGTGTATGGAGTGCTTCAGGCGGGTAAATGCTATTTTCCTCGAGTGCTAACAACCCTTGTGCCACTCCTCCCTGAATATAGACTAGAAAAAAACATTAAGTTATCAAGGTGTTGGACTTTTTGCCTTACGCAGGGTCATCCTCAGTCTTTTTGCCTCCTTCCTCCTGGTTTTTCTGACCTCTCGCTGTTGGCTCTAGGACTCTGAGCACTTCATCACTGCCGACCAGTGCTAAAGTGCAGGTGCTCTCCCATCTAAAGTTGGTATGATTGGCTTATACCTAATTGGCATATTTAATTTACCTATAAGTCCCTTGTACAGTGGTATCTCTATACCCAGGGCCTGTAAATTAAATACTACTAGTGGGCCTGCAGCGCTGCTTGTGCCACCCACTGAAGTAGACTTTTAAACCTGTCTCAGGCCTGCTAGCGCAGGGCCTGTGTGCGCAGTTTTCTGCCACGGGGACCTGGCATCTAAACTTACTTGCCAGGCCCAGAACTCCCCTTTTACTACATGTAAGTCACCCCTAAGGTACGCCCTAGCTAGCCTTATGGGAAGGGTGCCATGTATGTAGAAAGGCAGGACCTGTGCCATATTGCATGGCCTGTCCTTGTAGTGACAAACAGCCTAACTTGGTGTCTCACTGCTGTGAGTGCTGCCTTCTCATAGGATTGCATTAGAAATGCCCTGTCTTATGTGTAAAGGGTATTGTCTGATTTATGAGGGGTAGTGTAGGCGTGTTTGGTATGGTTGTGATGGTGATAATAAATACTGCTTACTGGTGTGGGTGTATTTTTTATTACTATCACAGAAATGCCACTTCTAGAAAGTGCGCATTTATCTGTGCTTATGACTCTGGTGTTTTGCAGCTTGACTCCAATCCACGTCTGGGCAGAGTGACAGTTAGGGCTTTGTGCATACTTTTCAGACAGCCTGTACACAGGGAGGGTGGAGGTGTCACAGAGGTGCATCTGCATACTGAATAGTCTTCCTGGGCTGAGAGAAGGGAGAGGCGGGCACACCTGCATTTGTAAAGACTGTGCCCTGGCCTCACACAATAGGGTGGTTAACCCCCCACTGATGTTTGGAGCCTGTGCTGAAAGAGGAGAGAGGGGGCACTCCCAGAACCAGTTGTAACTGGCTGGAACCTCCTCTCCCTACCATTGTAAAACACTATAAGAACTGACTATGAGTACAGGGGAATTTTCCCCACAATTTGGAGACTCTTGGAATCATCTTGGAACTGGACACCAAAGGCTGAAAGGACTCACCAGGAACCGCCATGGACTGCTGCTGCTGTGCTGACCTGTGACCTGCCTTGTCACTGTGAAGGACTTGCCACTTGCTGCCTTTCCCTTGTGCTGGCCTGTAGCTGGGCCCTCCACCTGAGGACCTTGTCTTAAGATTCTGCTCCCCAGGGGCAGAGTGCTGTGGCCCCTGACCCCTTCATCCATTTCTTCACGAGGGGTGCTTCTCCGTGGTTGCGGCTGCTATAGTGCTGATTGCAGCGCGCTTAAGGAGCCTTGGGAGCTCGTAGGCTCCTTGCTACATTGTGCCCCATTAAATAAGATCACCGCAGCGGCCCGGGAAGCTGGAAGAACACTCGCGCATCGCATCAGGTGCAGGCGAGTGTCTGCTCGGGCCCCAGGAGGGGTCCGATCTTCTTGTGGCTTCACGGCAGGACCAGGAGAAGGACCTCAGTAACCCCTGGCCTCTGAGTTAGGAGCAGGATGCCCCTTTTCGGCTGTTAGGTAAAACGGGTATTATTGTGGGCCACCCCCTTGGTGGAAGGGCCAGTGGAGGCCCGGGGGGGTCTCCAGAGATCGCGGGTCCTGGGAGGGGCCTGTCATTAAACCGGAGGGGGTGCGTGGTGCCCCCCTCCTGCCCTAAGTTGTTTTTGCTGGCTTTGGCCCCCCTCGTGAGGGCCGGTTGAGGCCCTGGAGGGCTCCCAGTAATCACGGTCCCTGGAGGGGCCTGTCTATAAAAGAGAGGAGGTGCATGTCGCCCTCCTCTGACCCCAGAGTATAAGGGAGGCCCCCGTTTTGCGCATAGGAGCGCCGGGGGCCCCATTGTTCGCCTTCTAGGCACTGGAGGTGCCTTCATCCAACCAGGTACTGTTTAAAGGACCAATATAGTTGCAATCCAAAGTTCTTTCTACAGACTTTTGTTTGATTCATATATTACCCACCTGCATTTGATGTTTTTACATATGTGTATGCAAATGTTCCTTTTATGGACATGCTTGCTAATATGTTTTTCTAACTTGCCATATGTTTTCTAATGTTCCTACTATGGGCATTTTATGATATTCTTATGACAAGTGCTGTGATGTAATAACGTGTTTTCCTGACTACTGCTTATGTTGCAGAATACTGAGTAACCTGTGTGTTATGTGTGACTACTGCTAGGTTGCAGAGTAACTAATGTGTAACGTTCTGACAACTGCTAAGGTAGCAGGATAGTACTGATATGTGATGTTTGGTCTGAAAATTACGTTGTGTACAATACAGTATATTTTCATATAATCTGGTGTTGTGTTACCTTTGTGGCGGGGATATTGCGTCACATGTGTGTGTGTGTGTTGTGCAAACGCTTTACACATTGCCTCCGGGTTAAGCCTGACTGCTCGTGCCAAGCTACCAAGGGGGTGAGCAGGGGTTATCTTGGACGTGTAACTCCCTTGCCCTGACTAGAGTGGGTAAGTTCTGCCTGGCTGAGGTGCATACCCTAGCTAACCAGAAACCCCATTTCTAACACAAGGTATCCAATACAAGTTGTCTATTATGTGGAGCAAACAACATAGAATACTGAAATTGATCTGAAATACAGGACTGTGTAGGAAATGTGTGCAAAGCAAAATACAAGATAAAAAAGGAGAAAGATAGAAAACCGAAAAACACAGTCTACAATAATTTAACAAGACGATTTTCTATTGCTTTAAGTAAACACAGCTGATAGCGTGGTGGTTTGAGCAAAATAATGGCAACGTTCCAACTTAGGCTTTGTTTCCAATTGGTGCACGAACTACAATTTGTGACCAAACTTCAGGTTCTACTCAATTGGTGTGTGGCAGGGCGTGTGTGTGATACGGAGGACTCTGAGACTCGTTTAAGTGGGAGTATTTATTTATTAAAGAGGTTTAAAAGAAATTGAGGAAGAAAAAACAAATAATGAGATTTGGAAGGTTCACTCCACCGGACTTCTCTCTTTAATGGCGCTTTTCTCCTTGTCTTTTATAGGTTCTACCTTGATTGGCACAGTATCATGCGGACTCCCAGGTATAACGAAAAAAAAAAGAAAAGGAACGGAAAAAAGGGTAAGTTGGGTGAAGGGATGTGTCTAACAAACAATGAACAAAACAGGCAGGGAAGAGAGGGAGAGAGAACCAGAGAGAGAGAGAGAGAGAGAGAGAGAGAGACCTCCGTGAATGAGTGAGAGAGTAGGAACACGTGTGGTTGCCCAAACACTCCTAGTGATTCCCCATAGGGCCTGTTGGTTTTATGATGATCTCCCTGGTGGCTCCTCTCAAACCCCCTCCTCAGACCCCTCCTCAGACCCCTCCCTTCTTGTCTCACTCCCCTCTCCCCTATACCCTAGTCTTTGCAGTGAGTTACGGTGTCTTGTAACAAGGACCGTACCTTGTTGAGCCACGTCCCTCCAGGGGCGTGGCGGAAAGTGCTCGTTTCTCGGGATTCGGTCGACTCTGCAGGCTCACTGCGGGTCCCGGTAACCTTTGTGCACACGGGCGCGTCTTCTCCTCCGGTTCTCCATGCCTCGCTCTCCTCTTTGTGGTCTCCTTCTCTAGCCGATGATGCCGAGGGAAGCTCGGCCTCCTCCGCTCAGAGTACGTCCTTATTTTCAATGCCCGGGACCCGGAAATCCGAGTCCCCGGCGTCAGTAGGCGTTCCCACGTTGCCGTGGGAACGCGAGACTCCTCTGACCGGGGCGCGGGGAAGGCGCCAGTCGGAGGAGCTGTTAGGTGAGGTGGAAGACACCCGCCTACATGGTGATTACAATTTAGGTGCAAATTGTAAATCGCAAGGGTATATGCCAGTTTGATTTGAAACAGGTAAAAACTGCCACACATTGTGGGCAGAAACTGTTCATTATGGGTTTGACCGCACCGAATGAGAATACATGCACTACTGATGCATTCTAAGGTCCAAAAATAAGAATTGTGTGGTAATTTGCACACCCATTAAGTACTGCATCCTGTGGTATTGTAATTACCATAGGCACAATCAGCTCGCAGGATTTGCCTAGTGATTGGAATGGGCCCCTCAGTCTTGCCAACTACTACCCATTTACATTGGCAGTTGTGTATATAAAACACAAACACATCACGCATTTCCCAAACTGTGGGTCGTGCCCCACTGGTGAGTCGCCAGCTATTTGTTGGTGGGTTATATGGTCCCTACTAAGAATAGATTTCATGCCCTCTATTTGGAGGAAGTTGATTGACTGACAATAGATCAGGCTGCGGACAGGATGAGGTCTATATCGATGAATACAGCTCCTGATCTATTGAAGGGCGGGGACGGCCTGGTGGGGAGCAAAGGGGACAAAATTACGGTAAAGGAAAAAAGAGCTCGACAGGATTTGATTAATGAAATATCAGCAGGCGGAGTTCCTGCTCATCTGGCAACTCCCATACCAATATACACACTCCACATAGAGATGGAGACTAATATCTCCACACTAACAAGGAAAGTAGGGCAACACGATCCTCTGGGTTTGGGCCCAATTACATCGGGAGACAAACTCCTTTTCTGGAACGTGGCAGGTCTGCGTAACAAAACTGAGAACGAGGATTGGTTAAAATTCATTAGATCCTTTTCTTGTGTGTGTTTACAGGAGACTTGGTCGGTAGATCCCATTCATATAAATGGTTTCAGGACATTCCACACCCCGCAATCCCTTGTCTACGGGGCAGGGCGAAAGGTGGACTGTGCACATTTATCTCCAATAAGTATGATTCAATAAAGGTGACTAGCCTAATTTCTAATACGTTTTACCAATTGACAATATGCAAATAAAAAAATGGAGCGCACCTAGTGTTATGAATTTCTATAATAACGCCCCCTTACAAAAAATCTCACATACACTTAGGCAACTGCAGGACGATCTGGATCACACATGTAATTCCTCACATAAAGAGACCTTTATCGTGTGGGGGGGGGGCGATATTAACACCCACCTGTGCTCCCAAACAGATGAGAAAGTTTGTTCCCTTGGTGTAGGTGAAAACGACGACCTATTTAATTTCACTCACAACTATTACAGCAATTTGTTGAATGACGAACTATTCAAATTCGATCTCTTTTTCTGTAATGGTTTAAATGATAGTAATTCACAGCTTAAACCTACCCTTAATGGTAGATGTGCAAATACTATAATTGATTTTATATTAATATCTAATAATCTCGTTTTTTACACATCTGAGTACAAAATCCATGATATCGCGCTCAGCGATCACTATCCTCAAAGCTTATGCCTTGCGTTGCCTCAAGCCATAAACAAACACAAGGGAGTAGTAGATAAGGTAGCGAACATTGAATTGGGCTCAAGGAATGGTTATTCTTTTTGTTGGTCAGAGATTGAACCAATAGGTTTTATGGAACAACTGTTGAGTAGTTATGCTAATGAGATTGAAACCTGCCTCTCAGACAACATTAGTCCACAGGAGTGTATTAGAGCATTTATAGTAATCACCACAGGAATCAAACAGTCTCTTACAGTAAGCACAGGCAAATCTAGACCACGGGGAAACATAGGGTGGTTTGATACTGAATATACACGGGCACATAAGAGACTTAAACAGCATCTACATAGACAAAATCCTGACAAGCACGAGATCACCACTCTCAGACACGAGTGTAAAAAGGCCATAAAAACCAGGAATTTTATTTTTAAAAGATGAGGCGTGGCATACCCTCTATAATGCAAGCCTCCAGAACAACAATGCCAAATTCTGGAAGATAGTGAACTCCCCTCTCCTGAGAAATGGAACGTCACCAAGTATCGAAATAGCCATCACGGAAGAGGAGTGGGTTACCTATTTTTCCAAAATATACTCCTCAAAAAAATTAGTCCCAGATACAAATGCCCATAGAGTGGATTTTCAGCCTATTACTCCACCATTCAGTTTAAACAAGGTCATAGATGCCATCAACGCCAGCAAGAGTGGGAAAGCACCAGGCCCAGACAGAGTACCAATTGACATCTATAAGTCTAATGTTTCACTTTGTTGCCCTTCATTGACAAAGGTCTTACGAGCCTGTTGCGCCACAGCCTTTATCCCGACCTGGGCAGAGTCCATTATTGTCCCAATATTTAAAAAAGGCGACCTTCAAAATCCAGCATGTTACAGGCCAATTTCACTGCTCGACACCCTCGCAAAGATTGCAGGACGTATTGTCCTAAATAGGTTGCGGGAATGGACGATAGCTATTAATACACTAACGGACTTACCATACGGCTTCAGGGCTGGGATAGGGACTGTGGAACAGGCCCTGAACTTAGATATTTTGATTGGTAAATACACAAAGGCTAAGACAGGAGCTCTACACCTTGTATTTGTAGACTTGACCTCGGTGTTTGACTGTGTAATTCACAGCAAACTTTGGCCCATTTTGCTGCATATGGGGGTAGACAATACAATAGTTCACTTTATCAGGGAACCATATTCTGGAGCTAAAGCTAGGGTGCATTACGGGTCTCAGGGGGAGTGCACCTCCTTCTTTCCTGTAAAGCAGGGGGTACGCCAAGGCTGTGTTCTAGCTCCCCTGTTGTTCTCCCTATACATTAATAAACTAGAGGCTGTTCTATCTACTGCTTGTAGAGATCTTCCACAAGTTGGCTTCCAAAAGATTCCAGCACTTATGTATGAGGATGACACTGTTTTGATGGCACGTACCCCAGTAGCTTTGCAGCGACTACTGGCAACCTTTGACATCTATATGGAAGACTTAGGCCTTGAAATCAATCATTCTAAAACCTTCATGATGACCTGTGGTATAAAAACTGCAAACAAAACCCATGTCACTTTAAAGGGTGTCAAATTAGATGACATAGAAACTTTTTCATACCTCGGAATTATGTTTGATAACAAAGGCACCTGGCTGCAAGCCATTAGGTCTAGGAAATCACTCTTCACAAAAACTATTATGGCTGTAAAACATTTCTCTAAAAAGGTTGGTAGGGCCACTCCTAAATACATGATGACAATTTATAACGCAAAATGTGTCTCTGTTGCACTGTATGGGGGCAGGCTTATGGGGATATAGGAATTGTAACGCCCTACAGCTAGCTGAAAATGATTTTTTAAAGTCCATCCTAAGTGTGCCAAAATCTACCTCAACCTTGGCGTGCCATTCAGAAATGGGGGTAACATACATCACAGATTTAATAAGCATACAACCAATTTTACTTTGGCATAAAGTGTGGACCTCTGAATTCGCTAGCCTGAATAGGGCCATTATAGAAGACTCTCAATCACTAAGTCATTTGTTGCAAATTCCATGGCTGGATTATATAAATAATTTTTTGACGGACCTGGGCCATCCTGAGTTTTACTTTACACCAGAAAAAATTGAAACACCTTCCAGGAAAGACCTGAAAAATATCTGCCTTACCCACCTGGCTGACCTGAGGTGGGCTACTGAGTCAAAGAAATCTAGTGTAAGGAGGAATCTTCTGCTGCAGCAATCAGATGGCATGGAACCATATTTAAAATATGTATTGAACCCGAGGCATCGATATGTCCTCACACGCCTAAGACTAGAGACATTTCATCGACTTGTCAGTTTTCCGCTTACCGACGACTGGAGTCCAGTCTTGGAAAAATGTCCTTGTGACTCAGTGTCAGACCAAAGCACAATGCATATAGTGTTTTTCTGCACATTTTACTCTGAGTTAAGGAAAGTGTTTGTGATTCCACTCTTAAAATCTCTGCATTTTAAACAGTGTCGTCCTGCCTTTATTTATTTGTTGTCTCTCCCATCAATCAAAATCTGTATTGGTCTAGCTGTATATCTGTGCCCAGTAATGAAGGCCAGATTATGGCGGTCATTCCGACCCTGGCGGTCATGGTCCGCCAGGGCCGGGGACCGCGGGAGCACCGCCAACAGGCTGGCAGTGCTCCCAAGGGCATTCTGACCGCGGCGGTACAGCCGCGGTCAGAAACAGAAAACCGGCGGTGTACCGCCGGTTTTCTGCTGCCCTGGGGAATCCTCCATGGCGGCGCAGCTTGCTGTGCCGCCATGGGGATTCCGACCCCCATACCACCATCCTGTTCCTGGCGGTTTTGGCCGCCAGGAACAGGATGGCAGTATGGGGTGTCGTGGGGCCCCTGGGGGCCCCTGCAGTGCCCATGCCAATGGCATGGGCACTGCAGGGGCCCCCGTAACAGGGCCCACCAAGATTTTCAGTGTCTGCCATGCAGACACTGAAAATCGCGAAGGGTGCAACTGCACCCGTCGCACCCCTTCCACTCCGCCGGCTGCATTCGGAGCCGGCATCCTTGTGGAAGGGTGTTTTCCGCTGGGCTGGCGGGCGGCCTTCTGGCGGTCGCCCACCAGCCCAGCGGGAAACCCAGAATACCCGCGGCGGTCTTATGACCGCGCAGCGGTATTCTGGCGGCTCCCGCCGGCCCTGCGGTTACCGCGGCCGGCGGGAGTCAGAATGACCCCCTATATCTCTAGGCAAAATTGAGGAGGCCTTCCATCTTAAAATGTTTTTAGCTAGATTAATAGTTTCTTGTTCTCCAAATATTTGCTTTTATTGATCTTATACTGTTTTTCAGAAGAATAACTGGATTTAGTTTTTGTAGTGAAGTTTAGCACATGGTATAATTGTTGTATGTTTTGATTTACTTTATTTTATTTATACTACGTGGATGTCGATTGGTGCTATCTTGTATATTTTATCGGCTTTTATGATTATGAAATACAATCGAATAAAGTATTTTTTTTATTTGATTTGATTTGGTGGGTTGCAGAAGAGCAATATATAAAGATTCCTTTGCATTTTGTATTTATCATGTCAAATGTGCTGTGCTGTGAAGACAGAGGTGAAATGTCAGGCTATCTCTTCTGGCAAATTGCTGCTTATTCCTTTAACAAGGGGATTTGTGTTTCCTTTCTCTGAATGGAAAGTATGACGATTTCTTAAAGTGAACTATGTGACAATCTTGTTGCAGTGCAGGGAGTGTGAAAGGAACGGCTATAGGATTTCATTTTTTTGTAACATGCAACAACATTTAAATACCTGTAAATACACTTTACACACATTTCAGAATACATCAGCAGTTAGGAAAGCATAAATGCAATTTTTTTGTAATTCTGAAGTGTGATAGAAACAAAGATTTTAATAGGATCAAAATAAATAAAGACACTTTTACTTGATGATGAGAAACTGATAAATATTAATGGATACATGATTTCCACACATTGTCATTTGTGTGCTATATGGTTTTATCAGTAAAACTGTATGTCTGTGCAAATGTAGCACCTATTTCAATCGAAATGTGCCATCTGTATACTACAGTGCGCTACCGCATAATGCTTTATTAACTTATTTGCAACAGTGTGTTCCAAAATGCACCACCAGCTACATACTACACCCTTACTACTTTCCTGCTGGATACATTTGCTCCACTTTGTGTGAAGTTAGGATTCTTCACAATCCCTATGACGGGTGAGAGAGAGAGAGAGAGAGAGAGAGAGAGAGAGAAAGACTTTCACTCACTGATTCAAGTCTTCTCTGGTGTACCGACATGCTGAATACTGTTAGAAAGAGGCTTCCAGGCCTCTGGAACTAAGAAATTTAGTTGGGAGAACAAGAAACAGATCAAAATCTTTCCCAGCCACGTTTGCGGTCTATTACGTAACCCATTCGCGTTTCAACAGACTATAACAAAATCAGTTCCCTTATTATACATATAAATAACCTCTTTTTGACATCACTGAAAAACGTCTCTTTTTCCTATTTGGTCCTGTGAATATGTTCAGGTTGTGCCCAACTACTATACCCAAGCAGATTGCTTGCCCTTTTGATGTAATCTGATGACCTTCCATCACCAAACATGCCCCCTCCAGAAATAGAGCAAACCACCGAAGCACGCCACCATTATCATTGTAGTGATCCCTTAGACACCCCTGCTGTCCTGGTACCTTAGCACTGTGCACAGCTGCCCCACCCCACACACCCTCACTGACCCTTCTGCAAAATAAATCAGTTAAAATGGGTTATAACGAACAAATCAGCATGACTGTTCCTTAACTAATATAGAAATCAAGAATGCCTGAGCATCACCAACCAATGTAAAC
Source organism: Pleurodeles waltl (assembly GCF_031143425.1). NCBI lineage: Eukaryota > Metazoa > Chordata > Amphibia > Caudata > Salamandridae > Pleurodeles > Pleurodeles waltl. The sequence goes on along the minus strand of NC_090437.1, from coordinate 79,495,278 downwards.
CAATGGAACAGGCCATTATGCAAAATCTTCAATTTGGCTGGGTGAAAGATAGTGGCCTGAGCCCCTGCCTGATGAAACGATGGGAGCATGGACTTGAAATCCTTTCTTTGGCAAGCAGAATCCATAATCATATCGGAAAAGATACAAATCGAGAACTCCCTGTTTATATCAAATTCTTTAGCCTGTTTGCGTTGCTTATGAGTTTCTTCTTGATCCCAAAATTCACAATATTAAGCAGAAATGTGAAGGGTATCTAAAGTTCACTGGCGTGCCCGCACTGTTGTTAAGTATACAGAATAAGCTGAAAGAACATATTTCTAATGGGATTGTTTGCAACTGACAGTAGCCCCCTAATGTCTTCCTTGTGCTCTGAGAAACCCATTATGCTCAAACTGGATCTCCGTGAATGATTCTCCAACTCCTCATGTTTTAGTTTCAAAGCTCCGAGCTGCTTCTCTATCTGCTGCACTGAGCACATAACTTGAGTTATTTTATCTTGGCAATTGGAAATACGTTGTTCCATTGTTTCCATCCTTTTGAGAGCTTACAAGACCTTTCCCTCTACATTGAGCAATTGGTCAGTGACCTGTTTGGCAGTAATTTATTGTCACATTTTTTATGATTTTATTTCCTCTAAAATCTTGCTTAAGGTTCCTTGAAGGGCCAGGGGCAGAGTTGTTGCTGCTAACTTTTGATGGATGTGAGTTCTCCCCTGATTTCACATGTACAGGATTCAAAAGCAAATGAGAAGTTTCTGCCCCCATTGTAGCCCAGATCTCACAGTCAGTCTGACCTGTAGAGGTATCTGAGTGCAGAAGTACAGGGTATGTGGATGCCAAGCTTGATCCTGGACCTGGCATCGACGTGCAGTTGGTTGTACTGGGCTTGGTATTGTTAAGAAACGCGGGGAGAAACTGAGAGGCTTTATTAGCAATAGTTGACCCAATAGAAGTAAGTTTACTTGCATTCATCGAATCTGACATGCTCTTACTGGAGTCAAAGGGCAGAGCTTTAGGCACCCTTTGCTTATCCTGAGAGCAAGGCAGCTCTGCTTCACTGAGTGCCCCCCTCGTTGGGGGCCCCTGCCACCAGCAGTCCCCTTCTTAGTGACACCCCTTGAGATCATCCTTGAATCGGCCGACTGTCGGAGCCTAATGTCTGAGATTCAGGAGGTTCTTGAGCCTACGCAAATAAATTCCTGGGTGGACTCTAAACCCACCATTTCCAATCCAGACCCACCTTCTAGTCAAGTGCCCGAGTGGTCCCCAATATACATCTTGAGGCCACTGAATTGATTCAGCCGCAAGTTTTTAGAGCTCCTCACTCATGGACGTTTCCCTGCAGGGTTTACTTAACTTAATTTATTGCCTCGATTAATCACTTTCAGCGGCATCCTCCGTTTTCAGCTTAGTCAAGATTTTAGTGTGAAAGTTCAACATTTCTACCAGGGGAGGGGTCAGAAACACACAAATTAAGGCGTGCCTGGGTCCCTGAGTGGCAAAGAAAAATAAGGGGCCCTTGGATGAAGCACACAGGTCCACTACCACACAGGTGAGGAAAATAAGGGAAACCAGTCACCCAGCCTCTGATCATATCCAAGGTTGTAGAGCATGCTGACTTCCTGGTCTGTCCTGTTGAATCAAGCTGCTCACCTCTCCACGGTATAGAATGATGGAAACCCTTTTCCCCCCACTGGAACCAGCCATCCTCATCATCTCATCCCCCTGGATCAAGTTTGGGAGTTTAATAGAATTTGCCTCCAATCGAGAAAGCCTGCCTTTCCAGAGCTTTCAGCAGCAAGATTGCTGCTGCATCTGTGACCGCATCTCACAGTTGGATCTGTGCTAGACGGGGCAGAGAGCAGCACGTGACAAGTTAGGGTAGCAGGCTACACACCATCCCATCCTTTTCAGATGGATGAGCTCTTTTCGGAGAGTCTTGAAATTGTAGCAAGAGGGTACAATGTTACAAAGAAGTCTTCAGCAGTCACTTGTTTTCGTGGATGGGCGCGGCAGCGTACTTGTTGTCCAGTATGTCCTTAACTTGCTCGTGTCTTTTCTGTTCTTTCAGCCAAACAATACAGAAACCTGTTGGACTCACAAAAGGAGGACCCTTGGCTCAAAGAGCCAATGCTGATGTGAGGTGTGATGAAGGGAGCACATTCCTGTGCTCTTAAAGGAGGAACAAAGCCAAGCAGGATTTTGTGGCTGGGGCATGGTATTTATACCCGGCCTGGCAAGTTGGCCGCTGGATCACATAGTGACTGGAAGTCTTGTGAGGTCATGCGAAAGGAGTGGCAAGATGGTGCCAAAACAGAAACAGGATGGTGAGACCCTTTCGGAGTCAATGCCCAAGGTGGCTGAAGCCATTTCTTTATTGAAAAGTTGGAAGGGCCAGTGAAAGAAAGCTACAAGTTGATTGATGCCGCAGGTTAGACATGGTTCAACCAGGGGCCACAGATTTTTTGGGGAACTAGGTTTTAGTCCTGGCATTAGTTCTGGGCATATCACCTAATGTCCTGTGCTTAACATAAAATGAATCTGACCTTATTTAATATAAGCTGGTGGTCATGCAAACCTCTCCAATATCCTATGTTATGCACCTGGTACAAACAGTGCAGTGTTTACCCATTGTGTGCCTAAGTCAACCTCCTGATACAAACAGTATAGTGTTAACGGACCATCTGCCGATGCCAAAGATGTGATACAAACAGTGCAATGATTACAGAGTGTAAACGAATGCCAAGCATATGAATCAAACAGTGCAATGTTTACAGAGTGCAATCCTATGCTATGCACATGGAACAGAAAGTGCAATGTTTGCAGATTGTTTACCTTTGATGAGTACCTGATACAAATAGTATAGTCGGCATTTACCAAACTGTAGGTCACAACCCACTGGTAGGGCAGTGCAACTCCACTTTGTGGCCCTTGGCACTGGTTTTCTGCCATCCTTTCCATTGTGGGGGTCCCTGCCATAGATAGGCTGGTGGAAAGCTGAGTTGTAATCAGCCAGGCAGCGCTGAGTTCAGTGCTGCGCTGGCTAAGTACAAATCAGGCTGTCATCACCACATCAGGAACCATGTTCCTGGTGGGGACGGCGGTCTTTAGGTTTGTAATGTGGCGGTCGGACTGCCTGGAGGGCAACGGTCAAAACGCTACTGTTTGTGTTACAGTCCTTGGACAGCCACACTCATAATGAGGCTACAAGTCTGAATGTAGAATTCTTCACCGTGGCTTTGTCCCAAGGCTATCTGACAATGATGCTCTCTCCTCAGACATCTTCTCCAGCCTTGCCCTGCTGAAATTTACCGTCTCAGACACTTTTTCTAAGAATTTCTTGTAAGTCCGAGTCCGAAAGTAAGTGCTGACCGGACCCAATCTACTTCTTGTATCTGAACTGCTCTCTATTGCGGTCGGCCATATTATTTGGCTTTGACCCAGTCTCATGTGACTAGTTGTCTGTGGTTGGCTCTTTGAACTTTTAGATGCTAGTTTTTACTAAAAGCTATAAAAAATCATAACTCTGTTTCTACTGATTGGATATTTGTTGCTTTGGTGTCAAATAATTGATTAAAGTCTACTTTTATTTTTTAAATCAGTTTGGGATTTTTCTTGTGTTGTGTTTTCACTTTATTACTGTTTGTGTGCTGAATAAATACTTGACACATTCCTTCTAAGTTAAACCAGAATGTTTTTTTGCCAAGCTACCCAGGGTTAAACTCTGATTAATTTTGTGACTTTTTGTGGTTCACCCTGCAAGGGATTGTGCTGTTGCTTGACCAGGGCGCACACCCTAGTCAACCAATAACCCAATTTCTCCCAGTGGTCTTACCTCATTCTCTGCTGCCGAAGGGGTTTTTGAAATTTGGTACTATCACTGACATCAACGCAAGATTTTTCAGAAGCCTTGTGATTTTAGTGAGCAGATGCAACTGACCAGCAAAACTCTCTGAGAAGTGTTTAATCTCCAGTGTAGTTCACCGTCTGCCACTTTTATGGGCATATCAATTTGATAAAGACATATCAAAGCAGGTGGTCCAGGTCATTAAATTTACAAACAATTGCTGTTAGAGAAATGCACAAAATTTGTAAAGATAATTATTTTTTGGTAATTCACAACATTTTTAAAGCATATCTACTATTACATTAAAAAAATTGCCCCTGACTCATGTCTGTTTAACCTAGTAGGTCACAAACATTCCTGTGCAGCTGTACACCTAACTATAACTACCCACTGGGTAATATATAGAGAGATACATATTGTTGAGGTATTTGTTGAGTTAAGCATTGTAAATCCCTATTTGGTACAGTCCCCCTTAATAGATGGATTGCAAATGTATGTAGCTTTTGATGGAATCTTACCTAATATTGTCAGCCGAGGGGACCCTGTTAGAAATAGTTAATATGTAGCAGGATTAAAGTCAGTGTTGCAGACTCCCACTGAGGGAAAGTCAGAAAGAACATTTTATGGAAAATTATGCAGATTAACTGAAAAGTATAGAAGCAGTAGCTCTTGTGAAAATTTAAACATGAGAATATTTTTGGCATACAAAAGTGACGTGAGACACCAGCAAGTGACTAATTTGAATTTATAATAATTGTATAGTTAATTAACATCTTTATATGATAAGGGAAAATGCAAGGAACAAATACAATAACTGATAAAAATATGCGCTATCAAAAGACTCTTTGTAAAACATGTTTAAAAAAGCTGTATGCTATCAGTGCCATCCAATGCCATCTTTCAAAATGATAGAGCATTTTTGTCTTTCGGAGGAATCAGGAATCAATGCTCATTGAGGCCAATGGACCTTTAAACCCGGCGACAGGGTGTGGTTGAACCATACAATTCAATTACAATTCAAATCCATTACGTTTAATAGCATGGCCCATTTGGTTATACAGGGAAAACTCCAGACAGGTAAAAAGTTAAGGGATTTATTACAAACTCAAGCTCAAAGTAATGTAAATAACTATCAAGACAAAACTATAACAATATAGAATGACCAAGGGTTGCCCAAGGCGGCGAAATAGATTCGCATGAGCTAACATTGATAAATCTAAGCATTCAATGAGAAAAACACAAAACATTAATAGAATCAGTTGTGATATATAGAAAGTAAACGTTGCTCAGACTTAGCAAGCATCAGTCAGTTTCAAATCATGAAAGTTATAGATTTCAACTGATCAAAGGGAAACCCTTACCCTAGCTAAATTAAGGATTAACGTGTGTGGGGTGGAACACATGTGGGCAAAAGACAAAAAAGAGCAAAAGGGCAAAAAGAACTTTGTAAAAGGCAATCTATGGCATCAAAGTACTAACTAAGGTGGGCAAAAGACAGGTAAAAAGAGTAAGCGTCAGCATGTCAGAAGCTCAAGCAACAGTCTTCTGCAGAGGCTAGGGAGTAAATCTCTAAGTCTCAGCGGGGCATGTTAAAGATTTAAACCAAAGAGGAAGATACCTCCAAAGGTGCTCAGCATTTAGGGATTCCTCATCAGCAAGGTTTCAGGAACTCCGGAGATCTGACCAAATTCCAAATGGTCAACAGTATATTAAAGTTCATAAATCAATCTGATTTGCTCTGAAAAGCCGTCCATATTAGGTTGAATGGGCATCATCCAATAATAATCGATCACACAACTCCAGGTTGCAGCATCAACCTCCATTCCCAGATTTGGTAATGGGATTCTCATTCATTCATGCAGCTTCACACCAGTTTGAAACATTTGTATAATTTGTTAGTCCACTGCTCAGGATGTTCCAAACTCAAGGACACAATTACACTTTTTATCTATGTCTAAACAATAGGGCTATTACTAAATCTAGACTTCTCATGGGAACGAAGTATGGAAGAAAACTTATGTTATGAAAAAGAATCAGCATTTACTGCACAATCACAACATACAAAACTAACAGGCCTCACTTAGGCTAATGCAAGTGAATTAAAGCAATGTAGGTAGGTACCCTCTTTTTGGCATGTTACACCCAATTTCTGCCTAATGTCAATGTGTTTTGACTTTGTCACTGGGCTCCTGGTAGCCAGGACCCCAGTGCTTATGGTTTTTGGCCTGCTTGTCAGTATGTTTCACTGTTTTTGAAAATATGCTTGACTGTGTCACTGGAGTCCTGCTAACCAGGACCCCAGTGCCTATGCTCTCTCTGTTTCCAAACTGATCACTGCATTCTGGTAACCCATGAATTCACTCCAAATTGGCATACTGGTCACCCCATATAAGTCCCTAGTATATGGTACTTAGGTACCCAGGGCATTGGGGTTTCAAGGGATCCATATGGGCTTTTGCCACCCATAGGGAGCCCATGCAAAGGCTTCTGCAGGACTGCCATTGTAGCCTGCATGAAATGGTGCATGCACCCTTTCACAGCCATTTTCACTACACCAGGTCACCTACAAGTCACCTATATGTCAGGCCTTCGAACCCCAAAGGCTGGGTGCAAAGTACCTGTGTGTGAGGGCACCCCAGCACTAGCAGTGGTGCCCCAACATCATCCAGGACCATTTTCCCAGACTTCGTGAGTGCGGGACGCCATTTTATGTGTGCACTGGACATAGGTCAATACCTATGTCCAGCTGCACAATGGTAACTACGAAAATGGCCATGTAAGGTGTCTAACAACTAGGAATTGTACCCCAATACTCATTCTACTATTGGTTGCACAACCCCATGCACTCTGGGGGGGGCTCCACTATGGATCCCTAGTACTGCCATCCCAGCCTTCTGAGGTTTTCCAGGCAGCCCCAGCTGCTGCCACCTCACAGACAGGATTCTTCCGCCTATTGCTTGAGCAGCTCAAGACCAGTAAGGCAGGCCCTGAGTAGAGGCCACCAGGTCCCTCCTTATCTCGGGCAACGCCATTTTCTACTAACCGCAAGCTTTGTGGGTGCCAACCCTTATTTGCGGAATCCAACCAAACTGCAATCACCCATCCAGCGTGGGCCATCTTCTGCACCAACTAGGAACCCACATCTGTCTTCTTGGGTGCATAACAGACTTTGGGGGTCATTCTGACCCCGGCGGTCAGAGACCGCCGGGGCCAGGGTCGGCGGGAGCACCGCCGACAGACCGGCGGTGCCCCGCAGGGCATTATGACCGCGGCGGTTCGGCCGCGGTCAGATGCGGGAAACCGGCGGTCTCCCGCCGGTTTCCCGCTGCCCTGCAGAATCCCCCATGGCGGCGGAGCGCGCTCCGCCGCCATGGGGATTCTGACACCCCCTACCGCCATCCTGTTCCTCGCGGGTCTCCCGCCAGGAACAGGATGGCGGTAGGGGGTGCCACGGGGCCCCTGGGGGCCCCTGCAGTGCCCATGCCAATGGCATGGGCACTGCAGGGGCCCCCGTAAGAGGGCCCCAAAAAGAATTTCAGTGTCTGCCTAGCAGACACTGAAATTCGCGACGGGTGCTACTGCACCCGTCGCACTCCAGCAACTCCGCCGGCTCCATTCGGCGCCGGCTTCATCGTTGCTGGGTCTTTCCCGCTGTGCTGGCGGGCGGCCTTTTGGCGGTCGCCCGCCAGCACAGCGGGAAAGCCAGAATGGCCGCCGCGGTCTTGTGACCACGGTGCGGTCATTTGGCGGTAACCGCATGGCGGGCGGCGACCGCCGCCCGCCGCGGTTATAATCAGGCCCTTTGTCTTCTCACCGGTGGTTCTTCTTTTGCACCCTCATCCGGGTTAGCAGGGGCACCTTTTGTCCCTGGTCTCTCCACTGCTTTTGGACTTGGTCCCCTTCTTCTACAGGTCTTCAGGTCCAGTAATCCATCATTGGTGTATTGCAGTCTCTTCTGGTTCTTGCATAATCTTCTATCATGACTTCTTGTGTGTTTCAGGAAACTTACTGTGATTTACTTCTCTTTTCCTGGGCTCTGGGGTGGGTTCTATTACTTACCTTTGGTGTTTTGTTACACTGCCAGCGCTGCTCTACACACTACACTTGCCTAGGTGGGAAACGACTTTCGCATTCCACTACTTTAGTATATGGTTTTTGTTCTACCTAGGCCCATTGCAATCTATTGTGATTGTCACTATTTGCACTGTATTCTGAGTGTGTATTTACCTGTTTTTGGTTACTAGTGCATATATTGTATATATTATTTACCTTCTAAGGGAGTATAGTCTCTAAGACATTTTTGGTATTTGTGTCACCAAAATAAAGTACCTCTATTTTTGTAACACTGAGGCCAACATTATGACCCTGGCGGTAGTACTGCCAACAGCCTGGCGGTACATGCCGAGATATTATGAGATTCGCAGGTTGGCTGCAGCCAACTGCCACTTCTCCACTCATGCTGCCATGGCGGTATGAGCCGCCAGACCGGAGATGTCTATCTCTAGCCCGACGGCCACATGGAATTATGAGCCAGCCTACCGTCATTATTTCCGTGGTGTTAGCAACGCCACAAAAACCATGGTGGTAGACCCAACCGGTGACAAGGAATTCCTTCCCTGTCACTGGTAGGCAGCTCCCCCTCCCCCCAACAGTCACCTGACACCCTCTCCATCCAAACTTACTCTCCAACCCTCCCTACACACACATCCCCACCCCACGGATACATAAACTAACACCCCACCCCTCTGATCCACTCCCTCACCCCCACCCCCTCCGATGCACAAACACCCCCCACCCCTCCGATACACAAACACACACCCCCACCCTGATACACAAACACCCCAGACACGCACAGACCCGCAGACACGCACACTCCACACAACTGACCCCACCCCCCAAAGCCACACACGCACACATCACCTCCCTCCATTCACCCCCACTAGTCACAGCGCCCCACACCCCTCCCTGCATACACGCACACAGACACCCAAACGCACCATGCATACACGACTACACCCATTCACTAACACTGCCATACACGCTTTCATACACACACTGCATACACGCATTTATACACACACTGCATACACGCATACTTCCAGACATACTCACACACATTCTTACAAAATCACACTGACATGCAGATACGTACTCACTTCACCATACTTACATGCATTCACTCACACGCATACAACCACGCAAACAACACAAAACACAGACACATTCACACACGCACTCCTAAGGGAGTATAGTCTCTAAGGTATTTTTGGCATTTGTGTCACCAAAATAATGTACCTGTATTTTTGGAATGCTGAGGCCATCATTATGACCCTAGCGGTCAGGGTAAGTATGGCGGAAGTACCACCAACAGCCTGGTGGTACATACCGTCATATTATGAGATTCATGGGTTGGCTGCAGCCAACTACCACTTCTCCACTCATACTGCCATGGCGGTATGAGCCGCCAGACCGGAGATGTCTATCTCCAGCCAGGCGGCTGACATAGTACTGCCCATGGAATTATGAGCCGGCCTACCGCCAATATTTTCGTGGTGTTAGCAGTGCCACGAAAATCGTGGCGGAAGCCCTACTGGTGATAGGGAATTCCTTCCCTGTCACTGGTAGGTGGCTCCCCCTAACTCTCACCTGTCGCCCCTCCATCCAAACTCACCCCCCACACACTGTAACCCCCCCACCCACGATACACAAACTAACATCCCCAGCCACTCCGATCCACTCTCTCACCCCCAGCCCCAGCCCCGTTACACAAACACACCCCGTACCCCCGACCCCCTCCAATTCACAAACACACACCGCCACCCTGATACACAAACATCCACCTGCCCCCCATACACGCACACACCTGCAGACACGCACACACCACACAACTGACCCCACTCCCCACAGCCACACACGCACACATCACCCCCCCACCACTACTCACAGCGTCCCTCACTCCATACCCCCTTCCCTGCATACACGCACACAGACATCCACACGCATTCACCAATTCACTACCACTGCCATACATGCATTCATACACATACTGCATACATGCATTCATACACACACTGCATACACGCATTCATACACACACTGCCTACATGCATACCTCCAGACGTACTCAAACACATTCTTACACAATCACACTGACATGCAGACGTGCACTCACTTCACCATACTTTCACGCATTCACTCACACGCATACAACCATGCAAACAACACAACACACCCAAACACATTCACACACACACTCAGACACACACACACAATACCTCCACCCTCTCACCCCTTTCCCCTGTCGGACGCCAAACATACCTTGTCCAGGGAGGAGGTAGTCTGGCAGGGAACAGGAAGGGGTGCGGCTACCGCCAGCAGCACCCCACCAGCAGAACACAGCAGGCCGTATTAATGGTCATAATACGGCTAGCGGTGTTCTACTGGCGGGGAGGTGCTGGTGTTAGCAGCACCAGCTTACCACTGTCCACCTGCATGAGCACTGCTGGATTTCTGCCCTTATTGTGGCGAAAGTCAGGCAGCACTCATAATATGGCGGATGGATGGTAACCGCCGTGGCTGTCTGTTGGCGGCTGTCACCGCGGCGGTAGGCAGTTTTAACCGCCAATGTCATAATGAGGCCCTGAGTATTTTCTTTCATGTGTGTGAGTACTGTGTGACTATAGTGGTATTGAAAGAGCTTTGCATGTCTCCTAGTTCAGCCTTGGCTGCTCAGCTACAGCTACCTCTAGACAGCCTAGCTCCTAGACACTGACTACATTTCACTAATAAGGGATAACTGACCTAGTATAAGGTACCTTTGGTACCTTTGGTACCCACTGCAAGCCAGGCCAGCCTCCTACAGGCAATAATAAATTATTACATTTTAATAAACACTTTTATTATGCAAACATAAATTCAACATTAATAATTCTTCAATAATATGCATCTTACATTAATTTCAAACAAAAGACTCTGCTAATACATTTCAATTGATGTAATGCAGAACTGCATTTCTCTATTTTTTGCACATGTATTTAAATCATTAATCATTTGAAATTCAATATTGTTTCAATACATTCTGTTAATCTAAGGTCCATATTATTACATCATATCAGTTAAATCTTGCAAACATTTGATTTATCAGCGATAGCACCATGGTTTCTAGCACTAGTTTAAATAAATGCAAAATTAGAATGGTTTCTCATGACATCTTTCTACATTCAAACCATTAATACATTGGTGAACATAATGCATATATTGCCACATATTGATGACTTCTTTGACATGAGGGAGAAGTCCAAATTATGGACTGCATCAAAAGCGTGCGCACCATTGCTAATGATCCATTTCAGTCTTCTCCTCAATGGCACAAGAAAGTGCAAAGTGAAAGTGGTGGTGATTAAAAAGTGCACTAAGCCTGCACGAAGGCCCCTGCGGAATCACTGGGTTCCTTCATAAAGTGCACTTAAATTATATCAAACTAGCAACACGGCGATGGCCAGATATAAAAAGTCAGAAGTGAGATCTTTGTAAAATCCAGTGAAGCATACAAGATTACTACTGCTATAGCTCATGGAGCAGTTACTACAGGTGGTGACACAGATTACATGCAACCAGAGAGTGTCATTGTCCTACAATAGTTCAGCTTCAGTTCTATGGCAGACACGTTGCATGCTGGAGTTAAAATGTTTGCTTCCTTTTTAGGTCTTGTCTAGGCATGTGCTGCCTCTTCCAGACATACTGTTTCTACAATGTGGTCTATCACATCCCATCTTTTTGATTGGTTCCTGTTAGTGTTATTCGAAAGTGCCTGCTTTTGTTTGGAGAATTGCTTAATTATTTTTTTCCTTTTGGTGTTTTGGACCCTCCAATGGAGACTTCCCCTGTTACATGTGGTCTTAGTTGTTTTGTTAGTTTGTGTGCACTATTTGTTTTGTTTACGACTACACAAGGCTTATGTGGTGTCATTTGTAGTCGTTTGTTGACTGTTTACGTGCATGCAAGACGTGGTCTTTGTTTTCTCCCTCGGGCTTTGTGCCCGTTTATTGGATGAGTGGGCGGGGTAGAGCCAAGGCCGCTGTGTGGGCTTACACAGATGGGTGTTGGTCTCCTTTGCTCTCGGAGATCCTAATGTGCTTACTTTGTAGCATTGGAGAACTAACTGCTCTGTTATATTTTTGTTTAAAAAATGCATAGGCCCCAGCCTCCCTGAGTGCTTTACAAGCGAGAGCAGGGAAATTCTGGTCCAAACATAGCCTGCAGTTCTTAGATGCCGCTCTGCACCTCCCACTCCATTGCCTCGTGTGCTCTGTGGATGCACCCATTGGAGGAGGGGCAGCATAGCGCCGGGAAACCCTGCAGGCTTGTTTTTTGTCCTCCCTGATTCAGATGAAGCTGACATGGTGTATTCCGGCATGACCCCTGGGGTGCTCAGATTATAGACAAAACAGACATACGGCGACTAGCACATTCCTTTATTTATCAAGCAGTTGTGTATACCTTTGTGGTTTCCGAGTCTCACGCCATCTCTGTACAATTGTTTTTATCACACCAAACAGTTGTGCATTGAACTATGCCTTTAAACGTTCTCAAAGCGTTGTTTTAGGTAATACAAAACAGTCCGAATTGAGTATCTCTTCAACTAATTTTTGGTACAAGTTAAACTATGTTACCTCTGTAAAATTCCCGCTTCCAGGCACGAAAGACAGTCTATGTTTTATCGCCGTATTTCTGGTTGCTTCCGAGGGCAGGAGGCTTGCACAGCTACTCAATAGTTGGTATCTGTGAACGACTGTGGAGTTGCACAACAGGAGGTATGAAAGGGTTCCCAGTAGCATGAACCCTAGGTGGCTCATCCTGCAGTGATACAGAATGGGAATGCTCACCCAGGGTGATTTGTTTTGGCAGTAACTTGTTTCCATAATATTAGGTGGCGCCCCTCCCATCACGCTTAATACTTTGACAACGTGACAAGGCCAGCTCATAACGTTCTAGTGGCAGGAGCTGTGGAAAACAGAGCATTTTACCTGTAGTGCCTAACCTAGTTATTGCCAAATGAGTGTCATGCAATTTTACCCCAGCAATACCATGGCACATATTTATTACAACACTGATGCGTTTGGGTACAGCATATTTCCATTGGGTTGAATACAATGTGGAAACGTATTTTTGAATTGGGCTGGTTCTGGTATCCATGTGCTAACTAATGAAAATGAAATGTTTTTTAAAAATGGGCTAACCTGAGGAGAAACATTAAGGGGCATATTTATACTCTGCTTGCGCCGAATGTGCGTCAAAAATTTTGACGCACATTCGGCGTAAAACCCTGCCCCATATTTATACTTTGACGCCCGACCCCGCGGACACAAAATCCCACCATGTGCGTCATTTTTTGGAAGGGGGAACCTGCCTTGCGTTAATTATATGCAAGGTAGGCGTTCCCTTCCAAAAAATGACTTTAAGGCCTGTGCGCCTTATTTATACTCCCGCGTCATTTTGACACACAGGAGGGGGCGGGCTTTAAAAAACGGTGCCCAGCCTGATGGGTGCTGTTTTTTAACACCTGGGTCAGGGCAGGCGTTCAGGGATCTGTGGGCTCGGAAGTAGCCCAGAGGTGCCCTCCCATGCCCCCAGGGACACCCCGTGCCACCCTTGCCTACCCCAGGAGGACACCCAAGGATGAAGGGACCCATCCCAGGGAAGGAAAGGTAAGTTCTGGTAAGTATATTTTTTTATTTTTTTTAAGTGGCATGGGGGGCCTGATTTGGGCCCCCCTACGTGCCACTATGCCCAATGACCATGCCCAGGGGACATAAGTCCCCTGGGCATGGCCATTGGGCAAGGGGGCATGACTCCTGTCTTTGCTATGACAGGAGTCATGTCAATGGAGGTTGGGCATCAAAAAAAATGGCGCAAGTCCGGTGTGAGGCCTGATTTTTGCCTCAGACCTGACTTGCACCATTTTTTGACGCACAACCACCATTTTCCCATACGCCGGTGCTGCCTGGTGCGAGTCATTTTTTTTTACGCGTACCAGTCCGCAGCGCCGGCTAACATCATTCCATAAATAAGGTGCCCGCATGGCGTGTTGGAATGGTGTTAGCCGGCGGTAAAAGTTTTGACGCACAACTGCGTTGGTGCATTTGTGCGTCAAAAAGTATAAATATGGCCCTAAGTTCAATGACTTAAGAACAACTGCAAAAAATGCTGTAATTGGATTCTAAATAAGTTCCTTTGTATATTCCTGCTTTGTTCCTTTATCAGACTGCTAATCTGAATGTTCTCCAATGAAGCATAAAAGTCTGTTTGTCTTCTATGGACAATTTGGTAGAGGTGCAGTATTTTTGCACTTCACCTTAAGTTTAAAAACTTATAAACGTGTGAGTGACGGCAGCATTTAGTGCAATTGGATGCACCGGACATGGCACATGTGTATTGGAATGCCATCTTGTGAAATGCATACCCCTGAACCTTTTGAAGGTGCTTGGTGGGTGACACAGACAATTTTGGCGGTAGACTACATATATCTGTTTTTTAATCTTTACTATGACATTTTACCTTTGAGCACTGTGTATTCAAAACAAATGGGATAACCCTGATGGATATTTAACACTTGTGCAAGCTTCCCTCGGCTGCCTACACCACTGTAAGCTACTCGATGCTGCTTCCAGTGCAGCAAGCTTCCACAAGTACCAATTTGGGCTTGTTTATCAGTGAGGCTGCTTTCACATTATCTATGAGAACCACTGTATGCGCTGTCTTTCAAGCTTCGAACTGCTGGCCCACTGTTAACCCTTTCTCTGCTGTGCTCAAACTTTACTGAGGCGAGAATCTAGTCCACCCTCCACCCACGCCTGAATATTATCAACATAACATGTTCCGGGCATTGAGAAGTAAATACCTGAAGTTAATAAAAACACATTTACAGCAGCTGGAAAATTGAGTCACAGTTTTGCAATATGTTTTTCTTAATGTTATATATAGAAAGGGCAGCTGTCGTGAAATAATTACAATATGTCACTATGCATATGCTTACAAGCACCTTTAACTGTTTTCCAATTTGAAGGGAGGACCCACCATATACATTCTATTAGACCCGATTCGGAATTTTGGCTGTCTCCCACCTTAAATTGCCTTTGCTGCAATAGAAGGCAATGGGGGAAACTCATTCACCCGATTATTTTTCTTTAATCTTCCACTTTCCTCATCTTAAATGTTGGCATGTATGCCACCAGTTTTGTCTGTGGCTCCTTGTGTGCCGCCCTCAAACATCCATGACTCCAGGGCAGGACTCTGGGTCTTCTCCCCAATGGTGATGTCATATTGCAGCTCGCGTTTTATGCATTTTTAGGCTTTGTGGGTCCGGATATCATGGCCTTGTGCCACCTCCTGGTTTCCCACACCACTAATAGATCTTCAGAGGACTCAAGTCATCGCTCACCATTCCTCTCTTTTGTGGGGTGGGGGCCATGAAATGTTGGAACATCACCTCCTCTGGGATCTCAACTCGAAGTTTGTCCGTCTTTACTCTTGTTCATTTGAAGAGATGCATGGATGTTTTATCCCCCAACTTCCAGCCTCGCCTCACATCAAGAGACATTTTGGGAGATCACTGTCTCTTTGTCTGGGTTTCAGTGTGAACATCCACAGCCATTCCTCTCTGGTAGTGGCCGAAAGGCTTGAACCATGGATTGATGAAGAGCTCTGTACTATACTTTCTATGCCCAGAGTTTTGACTGATCCAGTCAACCATCTGCTGTTGGTTTCTCTCTATCATGGGTATGTGTCAGTGCGCACACTACATCACCACCTGAATTAGGCAATGTGCTGGAGTGCCTGCGTATGTCTTCTTCCCAACTTGGGTTCAGAAACCACAAGCGCTCGGGTGAGACAACATCACAAATTCTCACCCTTAGTGGTCGACTAAATCTTTGTAATTGGTGACGGAGTCAGTAGTGAATATCATAAAATCACAAATTATTGATCTAAAACCATAAACAACATTGAACACGATGAACAATTTAAATTCCAATGAAAACTCCAATCGGAATGACATTTCCATGTTTTATTACAATCCCAAAATCGATGTCACATAAATGGTGTGCAAAACTAAGTTACAAACATACATGAAGAACATTGGTTGACCAAAACATTTAAAAAGATTCAACCTACTAAACTTCAAACACTCCAAAACAACGGAATAGAATAGCAACAGCACAATATGAATATTATTACCAGATTTCAAAGCAGATGATGGTGACATCAGTAAATCATCAAAATGCAATTTTTAACAATAACTTTCAGAGCTGGGCCATTCCTAACACTAATCAGAGTTGGGACTTGCATGTGTGGGAACAGGCTAACACATGCAGGCGAAAGCAAAAATAAAATAAAGAGACAAATAATTTGAAGAAATCATCCAACTAGGGCAAATAGTTCTAAAAACAAATATGCTGGTGTATGTGACTAAGCTAAAAGGAAACATGAAATTACATTTATTTATGCCTCTCCTCATGGAACAGCAGACAGGATGATTCCACAGGAACAGTCACCTTCTTCCAGCATCAGTTGATAGCAGCATCAGGATGGTGCAGAACACGGGCTGCACATAGAGTTAATTAGCAGTTCAGAATTAATTGGGCATATTAGTACTAAAACTGCAATGGGCAATTATGAACACGAGGAGAAAACTCACCAAGGAACTTAGAGAAAAGAATAGAATAGCTTTGAGGCAGGAGAAAACTAACTATGACAAGATTCTAAGAAGAGCTGGTGATAGACTGACTACAAAAATGTCTCTAAATGGACTGCTCACAATTTCAAAGTTCTTCACTAACTAAAATACGCACAATTCATTAATTGGTGCTTCAGGTGGGCACACTTCAGACATCAGATTCAGCATCCAATCATTGCAGGTGGCACCACCAAGATCTGACACTTTTAAGAATCTTCTCAACAAAAGTGTGTTGCTAGCTTCATGAGATCATACAACTCCATCAAAATATTACATTTCCTAATAATTTTCTACTTGCAGTTCCTTACTCACAACACACAATAAACTAAACTAATATTCTTTCACATAAACACTGTAGCTTTCCTGTTCAGTTCGACAGCTAGAACAAATTCTGTTACATTAACTATATTTGAAGCATGCTCTTCTCCTGCAATACAATAGAACATTCAACATTACATTAACTGCCTAGAAATAGAATAAACAAGTGATTTTCAATTGCTGCTTGCAAAATAAACCTTCCAGGCCTAGTCAAGTTCGGAAGCCTAAATACACATTAGTACAAATCATACATCAATTCACCTATTGCCAACCTTACAATTCAAATCAAATATGTAAAGCAAACTGCTTATTTAGAACATTATTTGTGTCATGTTAAATCAATTTACACATATATTTATTTTTCTACACACATAATTCATGTTAATGAAATTAATTTAATTCGAACTAGATGTCTTAGCTGTCATATGCTATTTCTATGCCCTAATTTATTAATAGAACTTGACCTTTCTATCATGTTAATTACTCTTCTTCTCATTATGCTCCTTCAGATAAATCCCATTATTGTGTGAGGAGAAAATAACATTGGTGAACAATCTCCACAGAAGGCATTTACTACAGCTAGCACCCTGAAAAGAGACCAATTTTACATAATTTTAGGACTTCTGCTTAAATAGTTGTCTGTTCAGTCCCAGAATTTTATGGGAACGCATGTGTCTTCAAGTGTATACATTCTTAATCGTGTTTAAGGTAGGCATGATGTTGGGATCCCCTTCCCGTTCATGGCACACAGGCATAAACAGCCGCTGTGAGTGCCCCACTGTATGTAAATCTTGACATTTATTTTGGGCCTGCTGTCAGCCTATTTTAGCATGTGTCCAAAGGCTGAAGCCTATCTATGAAAATGCATGGTCCAGGACCTGTTCTAAAACCTGGAGGGGAACATATAACGTAGACAGTGGACTGCTTTCCCTGTCCTGGGTGTGTCACCTAAAGTGGTGTGGTGGCAGCATGCCATGTTTGTTATTTGTAGTGTGGCAGGCCTTTCTCTCTGTTTCAGTGGCAGTGTGGTATACTGACCCCTCTTAGGTAAACCTCTACTGTTATGAGCCTGATGCTAACATCTCTTGTGCCTGCCCAATGTGTATGTGTTGCACATGTGTATCGTGTGTGTGTGTGTGTGTGTGTGTGCGTGCGTGTGTGTGTCGAGTGAGCATGTGATACACGTGTGGCAGTAGGAATTTGTGCATATGTGTGTGGCTGAGAACTGAAGCAGCAAGATCCAATGTAGAAGCCCGTGTTCTCAGCATGGCACAGGCTAGAGGGCAAGGATACCAGCCCCAAAGATATGAAGTGTATTCCCTGCATCCTTGTCGTTGGAGGGTGGTGATCCAGACACTGAAATGAGGAGAGGGGAGACAGGGCTCTCCTTAGAAATTCCATGAAGACTATTTTTGCAAGAGGCTGCAGGTTAGTTCTTTTGGAGGACTCCTATTTGGTGGGTGGTGGGATAAGAGGTGGGCTGCAGTTTCTGTTGTTCAAGGTGAGGAAGTTTCTAGTCAAAGCCTGCCCTTTTGTCTGTCTGTGATTGCTGATCCAGGGAGGCTGATATCAGCCAGAAGCAGAGAATTCACATGCCACACTGCCCATCATTTTGATACTCCTGCTTGGGTTATCCAACTGTAGGATCTTAGGGGAAAATAGATTGAACTCTCCACCCATTTATCATTGTATCATAAAAACTGCCCCATCTACATACTTCTGGGTGTCAACCTTTAGTAGTTTTTTTCCCTTTTCCAATGTATCAGTTAGGGGCCTGTGCTGGTTTCTATTAAATTCAAGAACCCTATCTAAGGTGTGAGATTTACAGAGCACTCTAGTGAATGATTTCTTTACCTAGTCCTGATGAAAGGAGACACCTCACAGAAGCAGTGCGGGTAACACTGATACATACATTCAGGGGCTTATTTATAATCCCTTAACGCCACCTTGCACCACATTACCGTCATTATTTATGATGTTAATGTGGACAATGAGGCCGAAATCCCTGCGCCATATTTAGAGTGGCGGAATGCATGCATTTTGCCACTCTGTAACCTGTTGGACTACATTATGCCTGTGCCAGGCATAATGTATGCAAAGGGGGCATTCCCACGTTGGGGGGGCTGTAAAAAAAGGCGCAAGGAAATGTATGAGATTTCCTTGCGCCATTGTTTACGGCACTTTTAATGCCTGCTCAGAGCAGGCGTTAAAAGGGGGCTTCTATTCCTTAGACTGGGCCCCTATGTACTCTGCAGAAGTGGCACCAATATTTTGGTGCTACTCCTGCAGAATACATCAATAGTGTCATGAAAAATGATGCTATTGCCCCCTACCCTGCGCCATGGTGCACCGTATTTTAAATATGGTGCACACATGGTGGCGGTAGGGGGTGCCAAGGGGCGCAGGGAAAGTGGCGCTGCACTCAGAGCAACGCCATTTTCCATAAATCTGCCCCTCACAGTGCCCTGGGCTTATCATCTGCAATGTGCTGAGTGCAAAAGTGAGGGAAACTATAAGTGCTTTCTTTGCATGTGAACTGAGTTTTATTTCTGAGTAAGTTGCTTTGTCCTTTAAACAGTATCATTCTAGTCAGTTCTGCTATTGTGCATCACTGCACCTCTTTTTGTAGTGGTCCTTTCTAGCTAAATACTCTAGTCCTGTTGACTTTGAGAGCATTAAAATGTGTCTAAAATGTTAATCTCTCTTTTGTGATATGTATCATTTGGTGCATTCTTAAAAACACTATCTCATGTTTAGACCCAAAATTTCACTGGCTAATAAGTTTCATTACCCATAACATTTTGGCAATGTCATCAGGGTTGGAGGACTAATGTTCATTTAGTATCTTGCAGGACATGAAAACTTTCTTAGAACACTGCGTAATCCGGTTCTTTTTATGCCTGAGATATAACAGAGATGCATGAAACCTCACTGGTATGCAAGACAGTCAGAAGCTTTGATTGACACTAAATGAACATTGGTCTTCAGACCCTGATGAAGTTGCCCAATTCTTATGTGCTATGAAACATGTTGGCAAACCATAAATATTTAGAAATATGTAGATGTATTTAGGAATCTGGACTTGTTCCTTAACCCCACACTGCAGGCCAAAGTTCCACTGAAGAAGGCCCATTTCCAAGGCCATATTTATCCACAAACTAATTCCAAGTATTTCTGAAGCCACACAACATACAACTGTATACGTTCAGTCTTTTCAGCTAAGGCAGTCATTGATGTTGACTTTAATTGCCATTAAAAACACAAGACCAACTGCAGCCATTAGCATTCTGCCAACCAACACATTCTGCCAACAAGAAGCTAGAGACCAACCTTGCTTCTATACCAATCATCATGCGTAACTGTGTGCAAAATCACCATTTCAGTAAACCTTGGAAAAAATAAACAGCTCACTAGGGAAACACCAGACTATAGATTACCCCTTGGGTGCTTGCAATTATTTTTAGAAACAAAAGATGAGATAGAGGATACAATTCTAGTTTTTTACTTAGGGAGTTGCAAAGAGACCAGATCCCATTCTTCGGCGGTTGGTACCATGAATAATGTAATGCCAGATTTGATTATTGCAACATCCTCTATGCCAGCCTTACCATAAATTTTCTGAATAGACGCCAAACAAGCAAAACATTTTGGGGGTCATTACAACGTTGGCAGTAAAAGCCGCTTACCGCCGTGCAGAAGACCGCCAATACACCGCCGCAGCCGTGGAAATCCGCCACAGCTATTATGACCCATATTTCGGAATCTGACGAAATTCAGACACCCACACAAGTCCGCCACACCAAAGGTCAGTGATAAACTGGCGAAAAAAAAACCTCCACGTCACGCCAACAGAAACACGCCCATGCTATTACGACCCACGAATCCAAGCGGCGGTCTTTCAACCGCGGTATTCCATTGGCGGTACACACCGCCGCGCTCAAAATACACACACATCTTCAAAACACCGCCACATTGGCCAATTCGAAATACACACACCTGATACACATACAAACACCACTCCCACACACACAATATAATATAAAACACACACCCACATCACCCACAAACCCCTACGACCACAAATTATTGACGAAGGCAGAGAGACTGCACAGCATAGACAACCCCACCACACAGAGGCACACAACACCATCACCCACACAACATCCACGCACAAAACACCACATACACCACCCCACACATCACCTACACCACCCCATGGCACGGCAAAGACACCCCAGGTTCTCTGAGGAGGAGCTCAGGGTCATGGTGGAGGAAATCGTACGGGTAGAGCCACAGCTATTTGGATCACAGGTGCAGCACACCTCCATAGCTAGGAAGATGGAGCTATGGCGAAGAATAGTCGACAGGGTGAACGCAGTGGGACAGCACCCAAGAAATCGGGAGGACATCAGAAAGAGGTGGAATGACCTACGGGGGAAGGTGCGTTCCGCGGTCTCAAGACACAACATCGCGGTACAGCGGACTGCCGGCGGACCCCCACCTCCTCCCCCACAACTAACAACATGGGAGGAGCAGGTCTTGACCATTATGCATCCTGAGGGCCTCGGAGGAGTCGGTGGAGGAATGGACTCTGGTAAGTCAAATCTTAACTATCATATCCCCCACCCCACCTGCATGCTATCACAGACCCCCACCCTCACCCCCTCCCCTATCACTCCAACTCCTCACTAATGTATTAATAACACAAACCACACATCCCAACACCAAGCCCTGCATGACACAACAAAGCATGGACACCCCTCACTAAAGCATGCCCACTGCACATACCCATAACACCCCCCCAACCATCAACACACAAGTCCCCACACTGGAATGCTAGCACTGGGGTACACGCTCATTGCACACCATGACACACACAGATGCAATAATCATGCTTTTACACCCTTGCAGGACCATTACCCAACGTCACCAGACAGGAGGGTCCAGACATCTCTACTCCACCCACAGAAGAGGCCCACAGTGATGACAGCAGCTCTGGCCAACTGGATCCAGATGACCAGCCAGGACCATCGTGGGCCTCGGGACGGTCGGTTCCCCTTGCACAGGCACAGCCCAACACAGACCTTCCACCCTCTGGATACACCAGCACAGCACCCACCCAGCGGGCCCATACCTCCGTACCCAGGACACGTCAATCAGCTGTGTGTCCACCACTACAGGGAACCCAGGATAACCCACCACCCCAACAACAACAGGGACCTGGGGGCAGTGATAGTGGGCACACGGTCCAGGGGACGGAGGCCCAGGAACATAGGGGAACTGGGAGGGCTGCTGTGCAACAGGGGGCGGACAGGCCAAGGGAACCCACTCTCCACGAGGCCCTCTCCTCCATCATGGGAGCATACCACCACTCCCAGGAGACGATGGCTACGGTCCTGGCCAAGTTTCAGGAGACCCAGCGCATGCAGGAGGAACAGTATTTGGGCTTCAGGGAGGAACTCAGAACCATCAGCTCCGCCCTGGGCACCATCGTAGGGGTGCTGAAGGACATACAGAAGACCATGAGGGACACCGTGGCACTCTAAGGGGCCCCTTACACTAGCATGGACGATGAACTGCCCACCACCTCCACCAGCGCTAGTGGACAGGACGCCCCGCCACAGGACCACCACACCAGCACCCCACCCCCTGCAGACAGAGAACAGACCCCGCAAGCGGTCCCTGAGATCCAGGAACAGGACAGAGCATGATGGCAAGACCCCCGCCAAGAAATGAGACCACCCTGATTGTCATCCCACTGTCCCACTTTGTAACCCTGTCCATATTGGAACTGCCCCTGCTCCACTTCCTATGCCCATATGGGCAGTGCACCTGTGAGACTACTAGACTGGACTCTGCCATGGACATTCCTCCACCATCACCCCTCACCATTTTGCCACCCCCTCCAATATTTAGCACTTCAATAAACACCCTTGAAGCACAAAACAATCTGGAGTCAGTCTGTGGTTTTGAAAATGTGTATTAGCTATGACAGTGACAAAATCCGTTCTCAAATGTAATGTCAACATACCTATGTCACACATCACAAGTCCATGAAGAATGCAAGCAGATGACACACGTTGGTAACCACACCTGTGAAACCGTAATGGAAATGTACAACTCAGTTAGCAAATACTGCTTGAAATTGACAGACAGGATAGAGGTAGAAGTGTGAAAGTACTTGTAGTAGGCAAGGAAGTGTTCTCACCTGTGTGTCACTGGAAATATTGCTGGATGACTGAGTCCCTGTTGTCAATGTCTTCTTCCTCTGCTTCATCCTCATCACTGTCCACAGGCTCCACAGCTGCCACAACACCGTCATCTGGACCATCCTCCTGCAGAAAAGGCACCTGGCGTCGCAAAGCAAGATTGTGAAGCATAGAGCAGGCGATGATGATCTGGCACACCTTCCTTGGTGAGTAGAATAGGGAACCACCTGTCATATGGAGGCACCTGAACCTGGCCTCCAGGAGGCCGAAGGTGCGTTCGATCACCCTCCTAGTCCGCCCATGTGCCTCATTGTAGCGTTCCTCTGCCCTGGTCCTGGGATTCCTCACTGGGGTCAGTAGCCATGACAGGTTGGGGTAACCAGAATCCCCTAAAAGCCACACACAGTGCCTCTGGAGTTGACCCATCACATAAGGGATGCTACTATTCCGCAGGATGTAGGCGTCATGCACTGAGCCAGGGAACATAGCATTTACCTGGGAGATGTACTGGTCTGCCAAACATACCATCTGTACATTCATCGAATGATAACTCTTCCGGTTCCTGTACACCTGTTCACTCCTGTGGGGGGGGACCAAAGCCACATGGGTCCCATCAATGGCACCTATGATGTTAGGGATATGTCCAAGGGCATAGAAGTCACCTTTAACAGTAGCCAAATCCTCCACCTGAGTGAAAACGATGTAGCTCCTCATGTGTTTCAGCAGGGCAGACAACACTCTGGACAACACGTTGGAAAACATAGGCTGGGACATCCCTGATGCCATGGCCACTGTTGTTTGAAAAGACCCACTTGCTAGGAAATGGAGCACTGATAGCACCTGCACTTGAGGGGGGAACCCTGTGGGATGGCGGATAGCTGACATCAGGTCAGGCTCCAACTGGGTACACAGTTCCTGTATTGTGGCACGGTCAAACCTGTAGGTGATGATTAAATGTCGCTCCTCCATTGTCAACAGGTCCACCAGCGGTCGGTACACCGGAGGATTCCGCCATCTCCTCACATGTCCCAGCTGACGGTGCCTAGGAAGGACAACAGCGACCACAGAGTCAAGTAACTCAGAGGTATGTACCCACAGCTACACAGAACACGAAACATAATCCAAAAAGTTGTCTGTATGTGGGTTGAGTCCAGGCCTAGGTATGTGTGACACAGTTGAAAATCAAGCCATGTGGGTCCCTGAAATGGCAGCTGCCTGACCTCTAAAGTGGGACAATGGGATGTGAGGTAACTTCGCTGGCGTTGTACACCGTCGCGGTAGGCGGTCGAAGACCGCTGCGCAATGCTGCAATGGTTAACATTGGACCGTATGGGTCCCAGGAGCCAATGACAAAGTGCGCCGGCAGTGATGATACGCACCGCCGCGGACGTCACCGCCGCGGACGTGACTGCCATTTTCTATCTGTTGAATCACTCAATACCTGATCTTCGACAGGAGAGGACCTATACTGCAAGTGCTGCTGTGACCGCGGTCTGGAAAGACAATGGCTCGTGCGTCTGGGGAAAGGGCCCCTGCCTTCACTGCACAGGAGTTGGAGAAGCTCGTGGACGGGGTCCTCCCCCAGTACACGCTACTCTACGGTCCTCCAGACCAACAGGTGAGTACACTGGGAGCAAGTTGTATGGGCTATGCCTGGGTGGAGAGGGCTGGTTGTAAGAAGGAAGGGGGCAGAGTTCAGCGAGCATGAAGGACTGTGAATGCATGTGCCACATGGCAAGGGTAGGGATGTGGGCCACTCACTTCGACGGTGCAGTTGCTAATGACTTCTCTCCTCCCCCTGTACATGTCATGTAGGTCAGCGCCCACCAGAAGAAGGATATTTGGCGTGCCATCGCCAAGGACGTCCGGACCCTGGGGGTCTACCAGAGACAGAGCACCCACTGCCGGAAAAGATGGGAGGACATTCGCCGCTGGAGGAAGAAGATGGCGGAGGCTCAGCTGGGGATGGCCTCCCAGCGTGGGAGGGGTGCCTGTCGAACCATGACCCCCCTGATGTTCCGGATCCTGGCGGTGGCCTACCCTGAGTTGGATGGGCGCTTAAGGGCATCACAGCAGACACAAGGGGGTGAGTACAACATCATTCAGTGGACTTTGCGCGCAGTGAAGGTGTCTGGGTGGTGGAGGAGGGCTGTGTTTTTCCCTAGGCCCGGGCGAGTTCCGAAGGCTAGGCCCCTCCGTAATGCAGGCCATGTGGCACTCCACCCCACCTCTGTAGAGTGCCAAGTACAGGTATACATGCCCCTGTGTCATCTATGTGTGCTGATGTCCACCATAGCCATGTAGGCCATATCCGGGGAACTGCATCAGTAGAGCCCAACAGCGCAACGTAGTGCAGGGGGCTGCTGTATGTGTATTGTCTGCCAACGGTAGCGGTAAGCCATGCACTCAACCTGTCTTTCTTCTGTCCCCCCCCCCCATTTTTGTGTTGTGCATCAGCATCATCAGGCGGAGGTACAGTGGCACCGGAGCACGAGGGAGCTGCATCCCACATGGCCATGGAGGGCCACAACTCGGACTCTGAATACACCAGTGGGACGGAGGGCAAGGGGAGCTTCACAGCGGGGACAGGATCAGCAACCAGCGACACAGACTCGTCCTCCGATGGGAGCTCCCTTGTGGTGGCAGCAAAATGTGTGCCCCCCACTTCTACAGGTACAGCTGCCACCCCCCCCTACCAGCACTGCCCTCCCAGCAGCCCCTCAGCCTTCGACCCGTGCCCGCTCACCCAGGAGGGTGGGCATCACCTTCGCCCCAGGCACCTCAGCCCCTGCCCCTGTCACCTCTGCTGCCCTCAGTGAGGAGGCCATTGACCTCCTCAGGTCACTCACTGTTGGGCAGTCTACCATTGTGAATGCCATCCAGGGTGTAGAAAGGGAGTTGCAACACAGTAATGCATTCCTGGAGAGCATTCATTCTGGTCAGGCTGCCCTTCATCGAACCCTGCAATCTCTGGCCTCAGCACTGATGGCAGCCATTGTCCCTGTCTCTAGCCTCCCCCCTCCAACTTCCTCCACCCAGACCCAATCCCCTATACCCCAGCCTATCCCAAGCACACCATCAGACCAGCCTGCACACACGTCAGCACACAAGGAAAGCTCAGGCAAACATAAGCACCACACATCCCACAGGCACTCATGCAAGCATCACACACATACAGACACAGCAACATCCACTGCCTCCACTGTGTCCCCCTCCTCCTCGTCTCCCTCTACACTCTCACCTGCATGCACTACCACTACAGCCACTATGTCCCGCACCGGCACACCCACCACCACACCCCGCTTACCTGCACTCACCACCCCCACACAAACGCGGGCACACACCCACCCAACATCCATCCACCTCACGACAGCCTCCAGCGCATGCACCTGCACCTGCACCCAAATCAACAAAAGTTACACCTCCTACAACCACCTCCTCTTCCTCCACTCCCAGACCCCCTCCAGCTACCCGTCCCAGTGTTCGTCAGAAACTTTTCATGAGCAACCTTGACCTCTTTCCCACCACCCCCCCTCCAATTCATAGGTCCCATACTAGCACCTCAGCCAAAAAATCTCCGGTACCAGTGGTGCCTGTTAGAGGTGTGTGGAGTGCACCGGGCACCAGGGCAGCCAGTGTGACACGGAGCCACAGCACAGCCAGTCCCCCCCCTGTGAAACACCAGAAGTTGGACAGTGCCCGACGGGATAGGGGGAAGACTCCAGCCGGCAAAGCCGCTCACAAGGGTCCCGGGGGACTGTCCACTCAGCCGTGACTCCTTCCAAGGTGGGGAAGGGGCAGAAGAAAGCGCCAAAGTCTGGGAAGAGCAGCACGGCGGAGAAGCCTGCCATCATCCCCCCTGCCCAGGAGGCCACCGCCAGCCCCATCGTCACTGGCCAGGAGGCCACCGCCAGAGTCAGTGCCCAGTAGGGCAGTCCCATCCTCGCTGCCCAGGAGGCCACCGCCAGAGTCAGTGCCCGGGAGGGCAGTCCCATCGTCACTGGCCAGGAGGCCACCGCCAGAGTCAGTGCCCGGGATGGCAGTCCCATTGTCACTGGCCAGGAGGCCACCGCCAGAGTCAGTGCCCAGGAGGGCCCCAGCAGCCACAGCCCCGCTGGGCAATGAGGGACTGCCATGGCAAACACCACTGCACAGGTCAGAGACAGCAAAGTCAAGCACCGCTGAACAGGGCAAGCACCGCTGAACAGGGCAAAGACCGCCATGGCATGCACCGCTGAACAGGTCAGAGACAGCAAAGTCAAGCACCGCTGAACAGGGCAAGCACCGCTGAACAGGACAAAGACCGCCATGGAAAGCACCGCTGAACAGGGCAAGCACTGCTGAACAGGGCAAAGACCGCCATGGCATGCACCGCTGAACAGGTCAGAGACAGCAAAGTCAGGCACCGCTGAACAGGGCAAGCACCGCTGAACAGGGCAAAGACCGCCATGGCAAGCACCGCTGAACAGGGCAAGCACCGCCAACTCAAGCACCGCTAGCCCATGTGCGGCAGGGGCAGTGACGGAACTGGGACCGTCACGGGGAGAGTGATGCACTCTGGGCACCAGTCCCCCTCCAGAACCAGTGGAGAACAGCATCCACTCCGTCTGTCCTTAACAGGATGAAGGACTCTGGGCACCAGTCCCCCTCCAGAACCAGTGGAGAACAGCATCCACTCCGTCTGTCCTTAACAGGATGAAGCACTCTGGGCAGCAATCCCCCTCCAGAACCAGTGGAGAACAGCATCCACTCCGTCTGTCCTTAACAGGATGAAGCACTCTGGGCACCAGGCCCCCTCCAGAACCAGTGGAGAACAGCATCCACTCCGTCTGTCCTTAACAGGATGAAGCACTCTGGGCACCAGTCCCCCTCCAGAACCAGTGGAGACTGTTATCGACTTGAGAGACTGTGGCTTTGCAATCCCCAGGATTGAACAGTGGGCAAGCCACCCACTGTAGAGACTTGAGAGACTGTGGCTTTGCACTCCCCAGGACTGAACAGTGGGCAAGCCACCCACTGTAGAGACTTGAGTGACTGTGGCTTTGCACTCCCCAGGACTGAACAGTGGGCAAGCCACCCACTGTAGAGACTTGAGAGACTGTGGCTTTGCACTCCCGAGGATATGGCAGTGGGCAACCCACCCACTGTAGTGACTTGAGAGACTGTGGCTTTGCAGTCCCCAGGATTGAACAGTGGGCAACCCACCCACTGTAGAGACTTGAGAGACTGTGGCTTTGCACTCCCCAGGATTGAACAGTGGGCAACCCACCCACTGTAGAGACTTGAGAGACTGTGGCTTTGCACTCCCCAGGATATGGCAGTGGGCAACCCACTGTAGTGACTTGAGAGACTGTGGCTTTGCACTCCCCAGGATACATCAATGGGCATGGAGCCCCCTCGTGGATTTGGCGTGGTGCTGTCATCTGGCTGAGGTGCCCCCCCTTCCCTTCCCCCTGAGGTGCCTGTTGTATTTCTATCTGATGCCCCAGCAGTGTTCTCTCTGTTTTGCTCAGGTATCTGATGTGGGCCTCGCCCATGCATTTTGGGCCCAGTGGTCCACGGACATTGAATGGTGCATTACCTTCACTACTAAACGTGATGTATGTTTTGTTGAATGTGTATATTTATCTGTATATATTTGGTTACTGTATTTTGATACATTACAAGGGCTGCACTCATTTCCTTTTGTGTTTGCATTCTTCCGGGGATTTTGGGGGTTGTTACTGTAATGTTTGGATATGCATGGGTGTGTGTGTTGTAGTGGGTGAAGGTCGGGGTGGGGGTGGGGGTGTTGCGTGTGTGTGTCCCTAACTTTTGCCTCCCCCCTCCCCTATGTCGTAGGTGCAGTACTCACCGTTGTCTTCGGCGCTGCTGATGATCGTACAGGAGCAGGAAGACTATCGCAGGGAGTATTTGGAGTTCCGTTCCATGGTGTCCTCCTTCCTCATGGAGTGTGTAGAGGTGAGCGTTTTCCCATTGAAATGGCTGTTTCCGCCGTGTTTTTATCCACGGTGAATCCGCCCTGGAAAAGGTGGCGGATTGGTAGGTTGTGATACTGTGGGCGGTACTTTGTCTCCTGCCTGTCTGTTGGCGGTGACGGCCGCGCTGTTTGTCTGTACCGCTGTGGCGGTTGGAGTGTTAAAGTGTCTGTCTTTGTTGGCGGTTTCTGCCACGGTCATAATTCCCTTTTTTTCCGCCGGCCTGTTTGCGGTCTTACTGCCGCTTTAACACCGTCCGCCAGGGTTGTAATGACCACCTTTGTGATATGGGAAAAATATGGGCTGAGGAGAAGAGACCATTGGCTGAATTCACCAAAGCAATTTCAGTACAAGTAGCAATTCTTCTGGTTCACTGCTTTATAATAATAATAATAATACAATTTCTAAAGCTCATAGCTACCGCATTTGAATTATCCCAGCGCTAGGTAACGGTGTCCATCAGTTTCAATGCAGTTATGAAACCCCCCTTACATCCTGAGCTAAAATAACAGATTTTAATTTTTTTCCTAAACAGATTTTCTAGGTGTGTCTGACACACTGCTAGGGGCGGAGCCCTCATAAATACAATTCACAAAGGTATGACCGTACATCTATGTCAACACCAGTCCCATCTGTAATGCGCAGATGTCTCATCTGACTCTGTTTAGAATAATGTACGCGTAACCATACCTTTTCGTGTAAATGCATGAGTGGCTGGAAAATGGGGATATCCTGCTAAGTGGTGGGAGGAGAGGAGGCATTTTCTCTTTGAGAAATGACGTAGGGCCTGATTACAACTTTGGAGGAGGTGTTAATCCGTCCCAAAAGTGACAGTAAAGTGACGGATTTACCACCAGCCGTATTACGAGTCCATTATATCCTATGGAACTCGTAATACGGCTGGTGGTATATCCGTCACATTTGGGACGGATTAACACCTCCTCCAAAGTTGTAATCAGACCCTAGTCTTAGGTGTGACTTACAAGGAGGATGTGGGAAACCATTAGGCTTTCTTGTGGACCAATATTTAGGCAAATAATGGGCGTACACTGCTACCCGTGGTGACCTCTAAAGGATGTTCATGAATAAACAACCCACAATTATCTGTCAATTGCAAAAATATTAATTTATGCCACTGGCCTGGATAGCTGAAGGCTGCATATCTTTTACCTTATAATTTGTCTAGGAACT
Source organism: Pleurodeles waltl (assembly GCF_031143425.1). NCBI lineage: Eukaryota > Metazoa > Chordata > Amphibia > Caudata > Salamandridae > Pleurodeles > Pleurodeles waltl. The sequence continues at coordinate 79,465,003 of NC_090437.1, read as the reverse complement.
GAACAGTGGGTTTATGCACCAGCTCTTATGGTCTATGTTTGTGATTTGTAAGCCGCATACAACAGAATACACCTTTCCTACTTAAAGAGTACCACTGATTTAGGTGATAAATGACACCTTTTATACTATGATAAATATCATTTTGAAGTTGCCAAGATTCCCAGGTTCATGCATGACAGGTTAGTTCAGTTCCATTTTTAGGTCTTGCTAGGCAGCACATGCACTGTCTCTTGAGACATGTTGTATTTTCTGTATGGGGTTTCAGCACACCCACCCGTTTTGACTTGTTCCTTCATGTGCCTTTCGAAATTCCTTTGTTTTTATTTACACCTCCTTTTGCTGTTTTGGTCACGCCTAGGGGACTAGCCGTTACATGATTGTGAGAAAGCAGCCTCATTCTAGCATGGGTACCTCCATTTTTGGCCTGTTTGTCAGTGTGTCTTGACTGTGTCATTGGGAGCCTGCTAGTCAGGACCCCAGTGCTTATGTTTTGTGGCCTACTTGTCAGTATGTTTCACTGTTTTTGTCAGTATGCTTGACTTTGTCACTGGAGTCCTGCTAACCAGGACCCCAGTGCTCATGCTCTCTCTGGTTCCAAATTTGTCCTTACATACTGGTAACCCAGTAGTTTACTCCAAATTGGCATACTGGTCCCCCCTTGTAAGTCCCTAGTATACAGTACCTAGGTACCGAGGATATTGGGGTTCCAGGGGATCCCTATGGGCTGTAGCATTTATTTTGCCGCCAATAGGGAGCCCATGCAAAGGCTTCTACAGGACTGCCATTGCAGCCTGTGTGAAATAGTGCATGCACTATTTCACAGCCATTTTCACTGCACCAGGTCACTTATAAGTCACCTATATGTCTGGCCTTCAGACCCTGAAGGCTGGGTGCAAAGTACCTGTGTGTGAGGGCACCTCTGCACTAGCAGAGGTGCCCCCACATTGTTCAGGATCATTTTCCTGGACTTCGTGAATGCGGGGACGCCATTTTAAGTGTGCACTGGACATAGGTCAATACCAAATATTGGTAAAGTGTCTAACAACTGGAAATTGTACCCCAATACTGATTCCAGTATTGGTTGCACAATCCCATGCATTGTGAGGGCTCAACAGTGGACCCCCTGAACTGTCATACCAGCCTTCTGAGGTTTTCCAGGCAGCCCCAGCTGCTGCCCCCTAACAGACAGGTTTCTGCCCTCCTGTTGCTTGAGCAGCTCAAGCCTAGGAGGGCAGAACAAAGGATTTCGTTGGGAGAGGGGTGTTACACCCTCTCCCTTTGGGAATAGGTGTTATAGGCATCGGAGAAGTATCTTCCCAGAGCCTCTGGAAATGCTTTGAAGGGCACAGGTGGTGCCCTCCTTGCATAATCCAGTCTACAGTGGTTCAGGGACCCCCAGTCCCTGCTCTGGCATGAAACTGGACAAAGGAAAGGGGAGTGACTACTCCCCTGTCCATCACCATGCCTGGGGTGGTGCGCAGAGCTCCTTCAGAGTGTCCCTGGGTTTTGCCATCTTGGATTCCAAGGTAGTGGGGCACTCTGGGAGTACCTGAGTGGCCAGTGCCTGCAGGTGACATCAGAGAACCCTCCAGATAGGTGCTTACCTGGTTAGGTGACCAACCCCCCTTTCAGGGCTATTTAGGGTCTCTCTTCTGTGTATTTCTTCAGGTTCGGATTGCAAGACTCCAGCAGGAATCCCCTGCATCCTTTACTTCATCTTCTACTGACACAACAGCCGCTGACCGCTCCAGGAACTCTACAAAACTGCAACAAAGAAGCAAAGATGATTTCTGCAACATTGTATCTTCAGCTCCTGCCAGCAACTGCAACAGTTTCCAGGTTGTGCATCTTCCGAGGACTACCTGTCTTCAGCCTGCAACAGAAGAACCAAAGGAATCTCCTGTGGAGTGACGGAGTCACTTCCCTGCTTCAGCAGCCACCTCTCTGCAGTGAAGACTGGTGGCTTGGATCCCCTCTCCAGACAGCAGGCGTGGATCCATCAACACGGGCGGTGGACTAAAGTGACTCAGAGAGTCCCAACATCCAGCTGTTCAACTTTGGTGGCGGTAAGAGCTTGCCTTCCCACGCAAGACAGTACCACCATGCACCACGTGACTTGCAGTTGCCAAGGTTTGTGTGCAGCCTTCCAAGTAGTTCTTCATGCAAAGCACAGATTTGGCCCCCAGCACTTCATCCTGTGATGCACAGCTTCCTGAAGGGTTATCTGACGGCGTGGGAATCCTTTGTGTCATGCTGCATGGGCCTCCATTTGCACCTTCTTTGTCCCCATGCTGTGGGTCTCCTGTGCATGCTGCCTGGTCTTCTGAGGGCTCTCTGAGTTGCTGAGAGCCCCCTTTGTCTCCCCCTCCCAGGTAGAGGCCACCAGGTCCATCCTGGTCCCGGGCAGCACCATTTTCTGCTAACCGCAAGCTTTGCGTGTGCCAAGGCTTGTTGGCGGAATCCAGTGACACAAACCAGGCTGCACTCATCTATCCGGCATGGGACATTGTCTGCATCAACCAGGAACCTGCATCTGTCTTCTTTGGTGCAATACTGGCTTTGTCTTCTCACCAGTGGTTCTTCTTTTGCACCTTCATCTGGGTTAGCAGGGGCTCCTGTTCTCCCTGAACTCTTCAGTGCTTCTTGGACTTGGTCCCCTTCTTCCACAGGTCTTCAGGTCCAAGAATCCATCATTGGTGTCTTGCAGTCTTTTCTGGTTCTTGCATTATCATCTATCACAACTTCTAGTGTGTTTTAGGAAAGTTGCTGTGTTTTACTCCTGCTTTCCTGGGCTCTGCGGTGGGGTCTATTACTTACCTTTGGTGTTTTCTTACACTCCCAGCGCCCCTCTACACACTACACTTGCCGAGGTGGGAAACTGACTTTCGCATTCCACTATTTTAGTATATGGTTTGTGTTCCCCCTAGGCCCATTGCAATCTATTGTGAGTTTCACTGTTTGCACTGTTTTCTTACTGTGTACTTACCTGTTTTTGGTTATTAGTGTATTTATTGTGTGATTTACTTACCTCCTAAGGGAGTATAGTCCCCAAAGTATTTTTCGTCTTGTGTCACTAAAATATAGTACCTTTATTTTTGTAACACTGAGTATTGTCTTTCATGTGTGTGAGTACTGTTTGACTACTGTGGTATTACAAGAGCTTTGCATGTCTCCTAGTTCAGCCTTGGCTGCTCTGCCTACAGCTACCTCTAGACAGCCTAGCTTCTAGACACTGACTACGTTTCACTAATAAGAGGTTACTGGACTTGGAATAAGGTGTAAGCACCTTTGGTACCCAATACAAACCAGGCCAGTCTCCTACAATGGATCACTTTACTAGAGGCAATATGAGTTAGTTTTGACAGTATTACTGCAAATCATGCCCTTAATTTGTTTTCTACTGTTACATATTACAACCAATGCATTCAATACAATTGGAAAGAGTCAAAGATTGGTAAATATTTCAAACAGATCCGTTTTGCATTGACAATTATTAGTTTATTCCGAAATCCCAATTCCATTCATGCTTTCTGTACAGTTCTTCAGTAAAGTTGGTTCGTACTTGACAGCCAACATGTTTTTCATCACAAAGTGACTTTATCAAGGCCGTATTGCAATAATATTCAGGGCGTCCTGTGGTTGCATCCGTATTCACAGAGTGTCAAATGCGTAAGTAGTCACAGCGTGTAATCCTACACAAATGTATATGGAGTACTCTGTTCCAACAGGTTTGCCAATACTCGCTACCTCCAAGGTAGTCAATTAGGTAGGGACCATGAGACGCCAAGATCAGAAGTCTGACGGGATCAAGCCAAAAGTGTACCACGTCTCCAGCGTTACGACTGTGTGCAGTCGGGAATCTACTGTCTTTGGTTTCACGAGTACTTTTTCAGCTGGAGACTATGGTCGTCATTACAACCCTGGCGGTCGGTGTTAAAGCAGCGGTAAGACCGCCAACAGGCCGGCGGTAAAAAATTAGCAATTACGACCGTGGCGGAAACCGCCAACACAGAGAGCCATTATAACATTCCAACCGCCACGGCGGTTCAAACAAACAGCCTGGTGGTCACCGCCAACAGAAAGGAGGGAGACAATGTACCGCCCACAATATTATGACAGGCCAATCCGCCACCTTTTCTGGGGTGGATTCACCGCGGATAAAAACACGGCGGAAACAGGAATCCCAAAGGAAAAATGCTCACCTCTACACACCCCACGAGGAACGAGGACACCATGGACCCGGAACTCCAAATTCTCCCTGCAATAGTCTTCCTGCTCCTCTACCAGGAGCACGAACACCGGCGGCGAAGACCACGGTGAGTACTGCACCTACGACAAAGGGGGGGAGGGAAAAAACAGTGACACACACACGAAACACCCCCACCCCCACCCTCACCCACTACAACACACACACTAATGCATATCAATACATCACAGTTACACCCCCCAAACGCCCCGGAAGAATGCAAAGACAATAGAAAATGAGTGTAACCATTGTAATATATTAAAAGCAAGTAGGCAGAAATATATATATATACACCATGTACATAATATATACCAAGCATAGTAGTCCAGGTAGTGCTCTAAGAAAGTCCGTGGAACACTGGGACCACACGGTATGGGCGAGGCCCACACAAGATCCCCGACCATGACGGAGAGAACACTGCAGGGACATCAGACAGCAACTAAACAGGCACCTCAGGGGGAAGGAAAGGAGGGGGGCACCTCAGCCGCTTGAGTGCACAACGCCAAATCCACGAGGGGGCCACATGCCCATTGTTCCATCCTGGGGAGTGCAAAGCCACAGTCTCTCAAGTCTCTACAGTGGGTGGGTTGCCCACTTTTCAATCCTGGGGAGTGCAAAGCCACAGTCTCTCAAGTCTCTACAGTGGGTGGGTTGCCCACTGTTCAATCCTGGGGAGTGCAAAGCCACAGTCTCTCAAGTCTCTACAGTGGGTGGGTTGCCCACTGTTCAATCCTGGGGAGTGCAAAGCCACAGTCTCTCAAGTCTCTACAGTGGGTGGGTTGCCCACTGTTCAATCCTGGGGAGTGCAAAGCCACAGTCTCTCAAGTGGATAACAGTCTCCACTGGTTCTGGAGGGGGCTTTGTGCCCAGAGCTCTTCATCCTGCTAAGGACAGAGGGAGTGGATGACAGTCTCCACTTGTTCTGGAGGGGGTTTTGTGCGCAGAGTGCTTCATCCTGCGAAGGACAGAGGGAGTGGATGACAGTCTCCACTGTTTCTGGAGGGGGCTTTGTGCCCAGAGTGCTTCATCCTGCTAAGGACAGAGGGAGTGGATGCCTTACTCCACTGGTTCTGGAGGGGGCATGGTGCCCAGAGTGCATCATTCACCCCGTGACGGACTCAGTTGCGTCAGTGCCCTTGCCGCTCATGGGCCAGCGGTGCTTGAGATGGTGGTGCCCTGTTCAGCGGTGCTTGAGATGGCGGTGCCCTGTGCAGCGGTGCTTGAGGCGGCGGTGCCCTGTTCCGCGGTGCTTGAGATGGCGGTGCCCTGTTCAGCGGTGCTTGAGATGGCGTGCCCTGTTCAGCAGTGCTTGAGATGACGGTACCCTGTGCAGCGTGCTTGAGGCGGAGGTGCCCTGTTCAGTGGTGCTTGAGATGGCGGTGCCCTGCCTTATTCGGCGGTGCTTGAGATGGCGGTGCCCTGTTCAGCGGTGCTTGAGGCGGCGGTGCCCTGTTCAGCGATGCTTGAGATGGCGGTGCCCTGTGCAGCGGTGCTTGAGGCGACGGTGCCCTGTTCAGCGGTGCTTGAGATGGTGGTGCCCTGTTCAGCGGTGCTTGAGATGGCGGTGCTCTGTTCAGCGGTGCTTGAGATGGCGGTCTCCGTTGCAGGGTCTCAGCTGCTGGCGGTCCTTCATGGCCCAGCGGGGCTTTTGCTGGCGATCCTTCATGGCCCAGCGGGGCTTTTGCTGGCGGTCCTTCATGGCCCAGCGGGGCTAGTGCTGGCGGTCCTTCATGGCCCAGCGGGGCTGGTGCTGGCGGTGGCCTCCTGGGCAGCTGGGCTGGTGCTGGCGGTGGCCTCCTGGGCAGCTGGGCTGGTGCTGGCGGTGGCCTCCTGGGCAGCTGGGCTGGTGCTGGCAGTGGCCTCCTGGTCAGCGGGGATGATGGAGGTCTTCTCCGCTGTGCTGCTCTTCCCAGACTTGCCGAGTTTCTTGTGGCCCATCCCCACCTTGGAAGGTGTCACAGCTGACTCCACACTCCCACCTGTACCCCTGGGAGCGGCTTTGGTGGCTGGAGTCTTCCCCCTCTCCCACCGGGCACTGACCAACTTCTGATGCTTCACAGGTGGGGGACTGTCTGTGCTGTGGCTCTGTGCCACACTGGCTGCCCTGGTGGCCGGTGCACTCCAGATTCCGGTGAGGGACCTGAGGAGGTCAATGGCCTCCTCACTGAGGGCAGCAGGGGTGACTGGGGCAGGGCCTGAGGTGCCTGGGGCAAAGGTGATGCCCACCCTCCTGGGTGAGCGGGCACGGGGCAAAGGCTGAGGGGCTGCTGGGAGGGCGGTGCTGGTAGGGGGGGTGGTGGCTGTACCTGTAGATGCGGGGCTCCCATCAGAGGACGAGTCCGTGTCGCTGGTGTCAGCTCCTGTCCCCGCCGTGGAGCTCTCCTCGCCCTCCGTCCCACTGGTGAATTCAGACTCCGTAGTGTCGCCCTCCAGTGCCATGTGGGATGCAGCTCCTTCGTGCTCCGGTGCCACTGCTCCTCCACCTAATGATGCTAATGCACACAAGAACAGGGAGACCACAAAAAAGGGGGGGAAGACAGAAGAAAGACATGTTGAGTGCATGCATTACCGCTACCGTTGGCGGACACGACAGACACAGAAGCCCCCTGCACTACGCCGCGCTCTTGGGCCCCACTGTTCAATTCCTGGGAAATGGCCTAGAAGGCTATGGACGACATCTTCACACATAGATGACACAGGGGCATGACTAGGTGTACTTGGCACTCTACAGAGGTGGGGTGGGGTGCCACATGGCCTGCCTTACGGAGAGGCCTTGCCTACAGAACTCTCCCTGGCCTAGGGAAACCCACAGCCCACATCCCCCACCCAAACCGCTCCACTGCGCGCAAATTCAGCTGAATGAGAGTGTACTCACCCCCTTGTGGCTGCTATGATGCCCTCAAGTGCCCATCTAACTCCGGGTACGCCACCGCCAGGATCCTGAACATCAGGGGGGTCATGGTGTGACGGGCACCCCTCCCACGTTGGGAGGCCATCCCCAGCTGAGCCTCCGCCGTCTTCTTGCTCCAGCAGTGAATGTCTTCCCATCTTTTACGGCAGTGGGTGCTCCGTCTGTGGTAGACCACCAGGGTCCGGACGTCCTTGGCGATGGCACGCCAAATATCTTTTTTCTGGTGGGCGCTGACCTACATGAAATGTACAGGGGAAAAAGAGAAGTTATTACCAACTGCACCGTCAAAGTGATTGGCCCCCATCCCTACCCTTGCCATGTGGCACATGCATTCACCGTCTTTCATGCACGCAGCACTCTCCCCCCTTCCTTCTTACATCCAGCCCTCTCCACACAGGCATAGCCCATACAACATGCTCCCTGTGTACATACCTGTTTGTCTGGAGGACCGTAAAGTAGCATGTACTGGGGGAGGACCCCATCCACGAGCTTCTCCAACTCCTCCGATGTGAAGGCAGGGGCCCTTTCCCCAGACACTCGAGCCATTGTCTCTTCCAGACCGAGGTCACTGCAGCACTTGCAGTGTAGGTCCTCTCCTGTCGAAGATCAGGTCTCGAGTGATTGAACAGATAGAAAATGGCAGTCACGTCCGCAGCGGTGCGTACCGTCACCGCCGGCGTACATCGTCATTGGCTCCTGGGACCCATAGGGTCCAATGTTAACCAATGCAGCATTGCGCTGCGGTCTTCGACCGCCTACTGCGACGGTGTACAACGCCAGCGCAATTACCTCACATCCCATTGTCCCACTTTAGAGGTCAGGCAGCTGCCATTTCAGGGGCCAACATGGCTTCATTTCCAACTGCGTCACACATACCTAGGCCTAGACTCAACACACATACAGTCCACCATTTGTGTATGATTGGTGTTCTGGGTAAACTGTGGGTACGTACCTCTGAGTTGATTGACTCTGTGCTCACTGTTGGGACATGTGAGGAGATGGCGGCATCCTCCGGTGTACGACCGTTGGTGGACCTGTCGACAATGGAGGAGCGACATGTGATTATCACATACAGGCTTGACCGTGCCACAATCCAGGAACTGTGTACCCAGTTGGAGCCAGACCTGATTTCAGCAATCCGCCATCCCACAGGAATTCCCCCTCAAGTGCAGGTGCTGTCAGTGCTCCATTTCCTTGCAAGTGGGTCTTTTCAAACAATAGTGGCCATAGCATCAGGGATGTCCCAGCCTATGTTTTCTAACGTATTGTCCAGAGTGTTGTCTGCCCTTCTGAAACACATGCAGAGCTACATCGTTTTCCCTCAGGTGGAGGATTTGCCTACAGTGAAAGGGGATTTCTATGCCCTGGGACATATCCCCAACATCATAGGTGCCATTGATGGGACCCATGTGGCTTTGGTCCACCTCCACAGGAGTGAACAGGTGTACAGAAACTGGAAGAGTTATCATTCTATGAATGTACAGATGGTATGTTTGGCAGACCAGTACATCTCCCATGTGAATGCCAAGTTCCCTTGCTCAGTGCATGACGCCTACATCCTGCGGAATAGCAGCATCCCTTATGTGATGGGTCAACTCCAGAGGCACCGTGTGTGGCTATTAGGTGAGCACCTGGAGGCAAGTCAGTGGGAATGGTTGTCTGGGTCTGGGGATATCCCTCCAGGTTAGTGCGTGTCTAACAGTTGTCCCTCACCATTTGCAGGTGACTCTGGTTACCCCAACCTGTCATGGCTACTGACCCCAGTGAGGAATCCCAGGACAAGGGCAGAGGAATGCTACAATGAGGCCCATGGGTGAACTAGGAGAGTGATCGAGCGGACCTTCGGCCTCCTGAAGGCCAGGTTCCGGTGCCTCCATATGGGACCTTACGACAGGTGGATCCCTATTCTACTCACCATAGAAGGTGTGCCAGATCATCGTGGCCTGCTGTATGCTTCATAACTTGGCATTGCGACGACAGGTGCCTTTTCTGCAGGAGGAAGGTCCAGAAGGTGGTGTTGTTGCAGCTGTGGAGCCTGTGGACAGTGAAGACGAGGAAGTAGAGGAAGAAGACATGAACAAAAGGGACTCAGTGATCCAGCAATATTTCCAGTGAGACACAGGTAAGAGTACAGACCTGCCTACTACACGTACTTTAATAGTACTACCTCTCTACTGTGTGTCGTTTTCACCCGGTGTATGGTCACTGAGTTGTCACTTTCCCTTACAATTTCACACTGTGTGACATCTGCTTAGATTCCTCATGGACTTGAGCTGTGTGACATAGGTATGTTGACATTACAATTGAAAGAGCATTTTGACACTGTAATTGCTAATACACTATTTCGAAATCACAGACAGACTCCAGATTGTTTTGTGCTTTAAGTGTGTTTATTTAAGTGCTCAATATTGGAGGGGGTAGTGAAATGGTGAGGGGTGATGGCGGAGGAATGTCCATGGCAGAGTCCAGTCTATTAGTCTCACAGGTGCATTGCCCATATGGGCACAGGAAGTGGAGCTGGGGAAGTTTAAGAATGGACAGGGTGACAAAGTGGGACAGTAGGATGACAATCAGGGTGGTCTCATTTCTTGGCGGGGATCTTGGCATCGTGCTCTGTCTTTGTCCTGGATCTCAGGGACCGTTTGTGGGGTGGTTCTCCATCTGCAGGGGGTCGTTGCTGGTGTGGTGGTCCTGTGGCGGGGTGTCCTGTCCACTAGCTCCGACGGAGGTGGTGGGCAGTTCATCGTCCATGCTAGTGTCAGGGGCCCCTTGTAGTGCCACTGTGTCCCTCCTGGTATTGAGTACTTCCTTCAGCACCCCTACGAAGGTGCCCAGGGTGGAGCTGATGGTTCTGAGTTCCTCCCTGAAACCCATATACTGTTCCTCCTGCAGGCGCTGTGTCTCCTGAAACTTGGCCAGTACCGTTGCCATCGTCTCATGGGAGTGGTGGTAAGCTCCCATGATGGAGGAGAGGGCCTCGTGGAGAGTGGGTTCCCTTGGCCTGTCCGCCCCCTGTCGCACAGCAGCCCTCCCAGTTCCCCTGTGTTCCTGGGCCTCCGTCCCCTGGACCGTGTGCCCACTACCACTGCCCCCAGGTCCCTGTTGTTGTTGGGGTGGTGGGTTATCCTGGGTTCCCTGTAGTGGTGGACACACAGCTGCTTGATGTGTCCTGGGGACGTAGGTATGGGCCCGCTGGTTGGGTGCTGTGCTGTTGTTTCCAGAGGGGGGAAGGTCTGTGGTGGCCTGTGACTGTGTGAGGGGAACCGACTGTCCTGAGGTCCCCAATGGGCCGACTGGTCATCTAGATCCAGTTGGACAGAGCTGCTGTCATCACTGTGGGCCTCTTCTGTGGGTGGTGTGGACATGTGTGGACCCTCCTGTCTGGTGACGTTGGGTAGGGGTTCTGCAGGGATTTAAAGGATGGTTATTACATCTGTGTGTGTCATGGTGTGCAATGGGTGGGTGACCGTGTACCCCAGTGCTTGCATTCCTGTGTGGGACCTTGTGTGATGATGGTTTAGGGGGTTGTATGGGTATGTGCATTGGCCATGCTTTAGTGATGGGTGTCCATGCTTTGTTGTTGCATGCAGGGCTTGGTGTTGGGATGGGTGGTTTGTGATGTTGAGACATATGTGAGGAGTTGGGGTGCTGGCGGTGAGGGTGGGGGTATGTGATAGCATGCAGGTAGGGTGGGGGATGTAATAATTAAGATTTGTCTTACCAGAGTCCATTCCTCCACCTACTCCTGCGAGGCCCTCAGGATGCAGAATCGCCAAGACCTGCTCCTCCCATGTTGTTAGTTGTGGGTGAGGCGGTGAGGGTCCGCCGCCAGTCCGCTGAACCGCCAGGTGGTGTCTTGAGACCACGGAACGCACCTTCCCCCGTAGGTCGTTCCACCTCTTCCTGATGTCCTCCCGATTTCTTGGGTGCTGTCCCACAGCGTTGACCCTGTCCACTATTCTTCGCCATAGCTCCATCTTCCTTGCAATTGAGGTGTGCTGCACCTGTGCTCCGAATAGCTGTGGCTCTCCCCTGACGATTTCCTCCACCATGACCCTGAGCTCCTCCTCCGAGAACCTGGGGTGTCTTTGCCGTGCCATGGGGTGGTGTAGGTGATGTGTGGGGTGGAGTGTGTGGTGATAAGTGTGGTGAGATGTAGTGGTGTGTTGTGTGAGGTGCGTGGAAGTTCTGTGGGTGATGGCGTTGTGTGCTTGTGGATGCTGTTGTTCTTGCTGGTGCTGTCTCTCTCTGGCCTTCTTTCGGTATTTTTGGTCATGGGGGTTTGTGGGTGATGTGGGTGTGTGTTTTATATTGTAATGGGTGTGTGGGAGTGGTGTGTGTATGTGTATCAGGTGTGTGCATTTCGAATTGTCCAATGTGGCTGTGTTTTGTATATGTGTGTGTGTATTTTGAGTGCGGCAGTGTGTACCGCCAGTGGAATACCGCAGTTGAAAGACCCCCGCGTGGATTCGTGTGTCGTGATAGTGTGGGTGTATTCCTGTTGGTGTGACGGTGGAGGCTTTGTTTTCGCCAGTTTATCACTTACCTTTGGTGTGGCGGACTTTTGTGGGTGTCTGAATTTTGGCGGATTCCGAAATGTGGGTCATAATAGCTGTGGCGGAATTCCGCGGCGGTGTGTTGGCGGTCTTCTGCACGGCGGTAAGCAGCTTTTACCGCCAATGTTGTAATGACCCCCTACATTGTTTTTCACCCTATAACATTTTGGTTGCATTATCTCAAATGTCCAAACCGTATACAGTATACTTACTTAATGGAAGTGTAGTTTAAGAAGAAGGCCAACAGTAAGATCAACCTATTTACATTTTGCTTTTGACAGCGTGGTTATTTGGATACGATTAAAGAGGTAAACATGCTGTTATTACGCTGTTTTACGAAAATGGAAGCAGCTTCAAGTTGCACACTTACAGCTTTAGATGCTTTTAGATTTCAATTGTTGGTTAAAATAAAACCAATATCACGAATGCCACCTCGTGCTCTCCAAACATGGCATGCAATATGAGGTTACTTAACAATATAACCTGCAAGTAAACAGTGCAACACAACCTCAGCACCACTGTAGCAGCACCTCAGCATCAGAGCAGTACCACTTCAGCACCAGTCAGCGTCACTCAGCACCAGTTCAGCATCACCACCTGAAAATCACTCAACAGCACCTGAGCACCACCTCTGCCCCAGCACAGCACCAACTCTGCCCCAGCACAGCACCACCTCCACCCCAGTGCAGCACCAACCGAGCCCCACCGCAGCACCACCTCAACACCAGCACACCACCTCAGCACCAGCACAGTGCCACCTCTTCACCAGTGCAGCACCACCTCACTACCAGCGCAGCATTACTTCAGCATCAGTGCAGCAAAACCACCTCAGCATCAGCACAGCACCAGCACAGCATGACTCAGAGCCACCTCAGCACCAGCGCATCTCCTCAGCATCACTCAACACCACCACAGCATCACCTCAGCATCAGCATAGCACCACCTCTGCATCAGTTCACCACCACCAGTGCAGTACCAACTCAGCACCAGCATAGCCCCACCACAGCATCAGCTCAGCACCACCTCAGCATCAGGGAAACACCAGCTCAGCACCATCTCAGCACCAGTGCAGAATCACCTCAGCAGCAACTCAGCACCAACGCAGCACAACTTCAGCATAAGTGCAGCACCACCGCAGCATCAGTGCAGTATCACCTGAGCACCAATGCAGCTCCACATCAGCATCAGCGCAGCACAACCTCAATATCATCACAGCACTACCTGAGCATGACCACAGCACCACCTCAGCATCATCACAGCACTATCTCAGCATCATCACAAAACCACCTCTTCATTAGTCCCCACCCACAGTGCAGCACCAAATCAGCACCAGTGTAGCACCTTTCAGCACCAGCGTAGCAGCACATCAGCATCAGTGCAGCACCAACTCAACATCAGCACAGCACCATCTCAGCATCAGCACCACACAATCTCTGCATCAGTGCACCACCACCAGCGCAGTCCCACCTCAGCACCAGTGCCCAACACGAGTCCAGCTCCACTTCAGCACCAGAGCAACCACACCTCAGAACCAGCACAACCCCACGCCAGCAGCAATTCAGCACCAATGCAGCACCAAATCAGCACAGCACCAACTCAGCATCACTCAGCACCACCTGAGCACCAGCTCAGCACCACCTGAGCACCAGAACAGCACTACAACCTCAGCATCACTCAGCACCACCTCAATATCACTCAACATCACCTCAGTATCACTCAGTATCACCTGAGCACCACCACAGCACCACCTGAGCACCAGCTCAGCTCCACCCCACCACCAGCACAACACCACCTCCGCAACATCTGCACATCACCACTTCCGTATCAATGCACCACCACCAGCGCAGCCCCACCTCAGCACAATTCAGCACCAACGCAGCACCCACCTGAGCATCTTCGCAGCACCACCTCAGAATCAGTGCAGCACAATCTCATCATCACTTGAGCACCAGTGCAGCACCACCAACTGATCATGATTTAGCAACACAGCATCACTCAGCACCACCTCAGTATCTCTCGGCATCATCTTTCCACCAGCACACAACCACCTCAGCACCACTTCAGCAACACTCTGTTCCACCTGAGTATTATTCAGCATCACCTCCGCATCAGCACACCACCACCTCAGCATCACTCAGCACTACCTCAGTATGCCCTTGGAATCTGTCATCTGTTGATTCTCCCCTAGTGTCCGTCCACTGCTCGTGTTGTAATTCAGGTACTGTTTGCCAACCTCCACCCTCCCATTGTTTGTTTCCGCCCCATCACAAAAAAGCGATAACAAACAAGCATTAGCAGAGGCAGGAAGAAATTGTCAGCACGACAAGGACAAAACATTTTTTATGTTAATTATTTTCTTAATACATACCTTTAGTTGCATATAATGTCTTCTTGGTTGTATATAGGGCAACAAAAATGCTTATTTCACTTTTTCATTATAACTTTTCAACATGCTGCACAGCAGCCACAATGATCTACAACATAGCTTAAAGACATTGGCGTAGCCAATGGCTCTGGTTAAACACACAAAGTCCCAACGAAGAAACCTATTGGCTATGCCAATGCTGGTTTCTTTTCCATCTACTTCACCTTTTAAGGGGGATCCAGTGCTTAATTTGTGCTTGTTGTTTCCGGTGCGGAGCACCAGCACTTATTTCTGAGGGCCGGCTCTTAGTTTTCTGTCTCAAGCATTTACTGTGAGCAAAAGACACGTGGGAAAGATGGAGGAAGAGAAATAAGAAAAAGTGTCAGAAAGGGGAAAGCAGGAAACTGCAAGAGTGAGCTGAAGGGACAGGGAGTGGCTGTAAATGGATTGAAGAGGCCCGAGATGGCTTCAGGATTACCCTGTCTCAGTATTATGTGCTCACACTGATATTTGCAGCAGCTGCATGTTTAAGAGGAGAGCTTTGGGCACCGGTACCTTTTTATTTACAAATTAAGCACCGGGGATCTAAGGTTTTTTTTTTTTTACTTTTGTCCAGCTGTTAGCAGCAATGTACTCCTCGGGTTCGTTATATCCAGCCTTTCAGCAATAATTATAACAAACAGTTACTTGGGCGCTCGACCCTTGGAGACAGAAAAAAGGAAGTGACAGCACGTCCTAATTCCGTAAGAGTTGAAGGTGTTTAGTAAAGCTTTCTGCGTGCAGACTGCAAAATGGGGTCCGCGTATCTCGGCTATGGTTTTCACAGTTTGCATGAGACATTTTCTGCATGAACCAGTCCCCCAACGGTGAAAATTAAACAAATTAGCACACGTGAAATGGTGAAAAATTAATCATCCATATAACAGAAAATACATGAATTTCTTATCATTTCACCCATGTAATGAATGTTTTCCCTGGACTTAGTGTGAACGCTGTGGACGAACGCTGATGCTATGTTTGTGTTCTATTTAATGCTTCTGTTGGAATACTAGCTTCTAAATCTGGTTATTCACTTCTATGACCTAGCAACAGTGGAAAACCAAAGCTGTTTCCACTGTTTCTAGGCCATGTAGCAATTCAGCTCTGCCTTAACAGAAATCTTATTTGTGAGGGGGCAGGGAGAGAAAGCAATCATTGGTAACCAATTTTAAGTCTGGTTTTGACACATCTTTAGATGTCTCGCCAGACTACTGTATTTCTTAAAAAGCATACATAATATACCTACAAAAAGGGACTTTTGGTCAGAAGGATTCACCCATTGGTCTACTAAACTGTCTCTCGAATTTTGCTTCTGCTCGCCATACCATACAACATAGGGCTATGAGTCAGCCCACTTTACCATAGGCTCTCTTCACTTTGAGTGACTGCACAATGCTATGCACTTTAATCACATCCACCTAAAATAGTTCCTTTCTCTTCAGCTACAAAGTTAGTTCAAAGCATGATTTTTTCGTATTTTATTTTAACTTTAAATACACGCTATTTATCTTGCCTTAACTTCTTTTTAAAGTTTGTGTTATTAGGTTTTTAAATGACATAGTGCTATTATACCTGCCTGCAAAATACCTGCCACAATTCAAAGACTTGTTTAAAAACATCATTGATAAAATAACCTCATAGGTGAATATTTTTTCATTTAAAATTTTGGGGCCATACAAAACGAAAAATCATAGAAGGCATAAAAAGTGAATAAGAGGGATATTTTGCATCTCAGGGTTCTGAGTGACATTACAGGCAACTCAAGCTTCGCTCTTGTTGTTAGTTTAATGGCACTCAAAACCCCTCAGTGGAAAGCACTCCCTTTATTAATTCTTTTACCCATCGATTATCTACTGCATCTATAGCACGTTTAGCGACCTGCTATGAGTATAGTTTCTTTTGAAAAATAGCTATTCACCTGAAAAGTGAGTTTAAAAAAAATGTAGATGATAAAGGTTAACTTCAAAAAGCAGTGTACTAATTGTGTTACCAGCTGCGCTGTTTGAAGCCAGTCTTAAGTTTTATATCAGACTGATACATGCTTTTTACCCTATATTCCTTTATTTTAACCACAATGAAGTAGGATTACTGACTATCATAAAAGCCCTTCCCTCCATCCCTGTCTGCACAGGCTTCCATTATACCACTTGAGTTTGCAAATAGCTTTCTGCCAAGCCTTTCATACAACTGCAGTGATGAGGAATCGAATGTATAAAAGTTGGGGCTGCCACAGCACGCAGTCCCCGATTCCTCTTTGTATTCTCTTCTCTGCCGATGAGTACATCTGGCCCAGCTCTTGCCTAATCTGGCCATTTTGTTAAAAGACCTGTCAACAAAGACATTTGAAAAACCTAATGAATCATAGTGCTTCATCAGTGTGTCACAGGGACAGTGCGCGGAGTAGGAGCTTCATTCAGAGTTTGCCTTTTGTCTGTTAACACGTCAAGCAAAGTAAATCCTGGCATCAAGCATTTAATTTCAAAGTCCCGCAAGAAAGAATAGTCAACCTGTGTGTTCCTGACAGTACAGGCTCATTCTTAAATTGTCTTTCTTTCGAAAGCTATTCTTTCTTTCTTTCTTTCTTTCTTTCTTTCTTTCTTTCTTTCTTTCTTTCTTTCTTTCTCCTTTGCCTTATGTCTTCCTTTTTCTTTGTTTCGGTCTTTCTCACCTAAATATTTATGCTCACATACTTTCATTAATGGTTTTTCTATTTCATCTTTTTTTCCTGTTAAATCTCCTCTCTTTCCATTTTTCTCCTCCATCTCAACTTCTTTATTTCTACTTCTTTCTCACTTGGTTTCTCGTTTCCCCTTTCTCCTTTTTTCATTCCGTATTTTTTCTCTTCTCTCTTTCTCTCTTCTTAGGTTATACTTCATGTAGCTTGTTTAAATTATACTAACTTCACCAGCTGTCTAACCTAACTGTTTTACTCCAGTGTCGATATTAACTAAAACGTTTGAATGCCATTTAGCGTCATACTGGAAGGGGGCTCTTAGGGGCATATTTAAGAGGCCCTAGCGCCACTTGAGCTTCACTTTTCATGACGCTCAGGTGGTGCAAAGCACTCCTCCATATTTACAAGGAAGTGTAACGCCACTTTTGTATGGAGTTATGCCTCCTTGTAAATATGGGCCCCAACAACGCATTTCTCTGCGTCAGGGGGGTGTGCAATGGGTGTTGCGGTGGGCGTTCCAATGCAACACCCATTGCTTTTGATGCTGCCTCAGATTTACAAGTTGTTGTAAATCTGTGGCAGCGCCAAAAACTAATACCACCCCAGGGGTGGCGCTAGCATGGCAAAACAAAGAGAAATGCTTTTATTCCTCCTTGTTTTTTGCTTTGTCTATGTGTGCTGCATTCTTCAGCACACATAGAAAAAGCAAAATGCCATGGACGATTGTTTAGGTGCAGGAAGGTGTCCCTTCTTGCACATAAACAATAATTATACATGACTCTTTGGTACTTTTATGTGTGCTGCATTTTGCAGCACACATAGAAGTGCCAAATCGCCATTATAGATTGTTTACGTGCAGGAAGGGGCACCTTCCTGCACATAAACAATCTAGCCCCTCAAAAGAGACACCCTTGCACTATGGTGCAAGAATGCCTGGGTTGGCAGCGCCAGCGCAGGGGGAAATGCAAGGTTGTGCCATATTCCTCTAAATACGGCACACCTTTGCGTTTGTAAAGTGCCACGGTGCTGCTATTTTTGGTGAAGCACGGTGATCAGTTCAACATTAATCTGGGCCCTTGTCTCCCAATGAGGGCCACGCATCCGGCATTCTTTGTGCTTAAATTAGATTCTGTTCAGTTGACGTAGTGACATTAGTTAGTGTCATTTGGTGATTTAACTTGTTTTTAATATTTAAATACACTTATCATATATAGTGTTACCAGTGCAACGTGGGTTGTACTGAACTCAAGATGCCAAAAGGATACCATAATACATGTATAGTGCAGTATATATATATATATATATATATATATATATATATACACATATATGTAAATATAAATAGATAGATATATGTGTATGTTTCTAAGTGCAAAATCCCTATTGCTTGAAATGTATTTCTCTGTACCAACGAAAAAGATGTTGTTACCTAGAGAAAGCCGAGTTTTGACGAGAGGTTCACATTTTAAAAAGTAGCTCTCTTTTGTGAGGTGTAATACAAATGGCCGAGGGCAAACCCTGCAAAGATGTGGGGCTTTTGAGATGCCATCAAGCCACAGATATACACAGGTCTCGGCTGAACGGGCAGAGGTGTATCCACCATTGGTTTGAATAGGTGCAGTGCACGAGGCCCATTGCTCTAAGTGCCAATTGAACCCTGATTATTGCCGTATTTACTACCCCCAACAACAGCCAAAGGGTCAATTTTGTTGGTCGCTGGGCCCATCACATCCTTCCTGCACCACTGTGAACGGGCCTTGATGGGTGTGACAGAAGGCCCAGGGGTCCAAGCACCAAGGTTCCAGGATATCTTCCATGCTCTGATTTCCATATTGAAGAAGTTCCTGCCGCCTCTGTCGGAGGAAGGTAAAATGACCACAAGAGAGGCATTTACTGCCTGTGAATGTTATAATTTGTATCAATCTTCTTTTCCTTCAGACAACCGTTGGGGGGTTACTAGAGGGTTACTAGAGGGAGAGACAAGATGCCTGCTGCGTGTGCGGCTGTGTGCAAGTCCCCGCTCTCCTAGCACAAATTGGTGGTCAAACGCGAAAATGCTGACTTTTTAGGAATATGTATCTGTGCTGATGTAATCCTATATTTTATTAAGTCTTATAGGTGAGGCCACCTCAACTTTCACAGCCCACTGAGCTTTGGCAGAGCACTGGTCCGGCGGATTGCAGCTGCGGGCAATCGTGGTGGCTGCTGCGGCACAATAGGGGCCCGTGTTCAGAGCAGCTGAAGGCTAATTGACCATGAGACCACCAATGGGGAATGGAGCGGAAGGCTCCCCGGAGCTCGCGGGGGAAGGCAGGAGCATGAGAATTTAGGCCACCACGAATATAAGAGCATGCTGTCTCGAATCAGATGGGTGGCCCTAGGGGGCTTTGTTCCAAGAAGGGCTTTTCTCAGGCAGAGAACGTCTGTTTAAAGCTCCTAGCATGGTGAAACAAGCAACAGAGCTGCAATAAAAAGAGCCACCAGGACCATGTTTTCCCCCTTTGGGGGGCCAGCAGAAGGAGGTGTCAGTTGAAGGAGAACCTAACCCCACTAGTGAAGTTGGCGGGGATCCAGGATGACAGGATATACAATCCCAAACAGTGGCTATGGGCATCCCCCCTCAGGTCAGTGTGCACAATAGCTCTGATTTGGCTTCAAATGAGTATTTGTCTGCATGCGATCATAGCTCGACTACAGAGACTAATGCAAAGACTGATGCTATTTCAAGCCAAGTAACCTATGTTCGATGGGAAACTGAGCCCTTAATTTTGAGTACCAAGGGCACGACTTATGTTGATAAAGGTAATGTGCAGTCTGACCAAAGCCAAGTTATTGACCTACCTAGCATTACTGGGGCTAAATTGGCTAAATCAACTGGGGCTGGACAGATAGAGTCTGGAGAGACTTTTTATCCCTGTCGGACTGTTCCAGAGACTCAGATGACTCCAGTTTTTTGTTAGAGGAGGACTCCGATGGCAGTTTCAGTACTTCGGTCAGGCGATTGAGCGATACATTCTGTGCTAGGAAATCAGAGAAAGCGAGCTCAGGGAAATCTTTGAAGGGGACAACGGAAAAGAGAAGGACTATAAAGCCCTCTGTTGATGGGATTAAGTGGAACTATTCCTCGACCCAACAAACCTATGTAAACTATGATGATCCTTCACAAGGATCTGTTATCCAACCAGCTGGGTCTTCAGAATCTCCGTCTCTTGATTTGATTTATTGTACCATGATGCAACATCGTGAAGAGACTCAGGGCCTGATTACAACTTTGGAGGAAGGTGTTAATCTGTCCCAAATGTGACAGATATACCACCAGCCGTATTACGAGTCCATTATATCCTATGGAACTCGTAATACAGCTGGTGGTATATCCGTCACATTTGGGACGGATTAACACCTCCTCCAAAGTTGTAATCAGGCCCTTAATGTGACAGTAAAAAAGCTAGTGTTGCCAACAAAAAACTTCAGACATCAGTGAGAAGAACTGCCAAAGCCTGTACAGATGTATAACAGCAATTGAATCCCAAACCATGGCAGTAGAGACAGATGAAAGTGCAGTGTTGAAACAGTCCTCCATGCAAAAATCGCAGATAACAGATATCCAGTGGAAACTGGAGGATTTTGAAAAACATCAACCACGCAATAATCTGCAGATATTAGGGATTGATGAAGGTGTGGAGGGCAACGATATTAGGACCTTTCAAATCAAACTGGTTAAAGGTGCCTTTCCTGAACTGGAGAATTGGAATTGGGAGATTAGGGTACAAAGGGCCCATTGGTTCCCACTTATTGCAAGAAAGCCAAGGGGTGAGACTGCTGATAGGCACATCCCAGGTCCATTATTATATATTTTGGCAATTTGTTTATTAAGGCAGGCTGTGTTTGAGAAGGTCCCCCCTGGCTTAAAGAGAAATTTTGATAGAATTTCCTTTTTTACTCAACCAGATTTCTGTCACATGCAATGGAGAGACAATGGTTACTAAGACAACTTATTAGCCCCTTTCAGGAGAAAGGGGGAGCGGGGGACGTATCTATTGAATATCTATTGAATTCTGCTTGAATAAAAACTTTGTACAAAAGCACTGTGCATGTGTTCACTTCAGAAAGTAAGGCTAATGCATACTTGGAAGAACTGCCTTAAGGAGGAAATTAATTGTTGAATGTGCTATAGGCAAGGTGGTGGGTGACATCATGATGGGGCTAATAAGTTATCCTCTACCCAATTGTTAAGTGTCAATTAGCGGGTCAATTGAGACTCCAAGCTTGGCTTCGAGTTTCTGTTATATGTATTTTTTCTCTTTTTTTGGTCCATTCATTAATAATGTAAGAAGAGTTATGAAATTGTGTTTCTGGGGGGACAAGCAATCCACCTTACAGACCTAGTGGTCTAGCTGTCTTGTGTGGCTGGTTGGGGAGAGGGTTTGAGAGGGGGTTTGTTTAGGCCCCAGGAATGGGAGGAGGGTAGGGGGGAATGAAGGGAACAGAAGGTATGGGGTGGGTCAAGGGGGGAGCACACAAGAGAAGGGCAAAAGGTGGAAAACGTGCATCAGGTGGCAATGAAAAACAGATATGTTCTACTCATTGGACAGTGGTGTTTACAAAATATAAATGGCACAAATAAGTAGTTTACAAATTGCTACATTAAATATTTGTGGATTGAGCAACAGTAACACAAGGAGATATGTGGGGAGGGCTTAAAATCACTCAGGATAGATGATATATTCATGCAGGAGACACATATTTTAAGTTACCAGAAACATTTGGGGTTTTCTGGCTGCCAACAACTGGCATATACCTCACAGGGGATCACTACTAAAGGGGTAACTGTACTGGCCAGTAATAAAAGGATAGAACTGATCCTGAAATCCACTGATAAACTTGGTCATTGGGCGCTGGTAGAGTATCTAGTTGGTGGGTGTAAGGTCACATTATGCTCAATTTATGGGTCTAACTTTGATGATCCTGCAATAATTGACTTTATAAATATTGCGCTTGTGTCTTGGGCAATACCAATTATTGTATGTGGAGGCTTGAATATTCATATTAATCATAACTTTCCCATTCAGCACCTAGGTCGGTATAATGGAAGAAAGCCCAAATTCTTTTGGGCAGTACAGACCCTTATAATAAATCGTGGTCTGGTGGATGTCTGGCAGCAACTGACGGCCTCTGATCCGGGATATACTTTTTTTTCGGCTCCCCGTAAGAGCTCCCCAGGCTAGACTGTTTTTTTGTTTCATCCGAGCTATGTAAGGAGTCAAAATTGAGAAGCACTCAAGAATTATATCAGGTCATAATCTTTTTGTGATAGAAATTAGAGCTTTGAGTAAAAAACAACAGCCTTTGACATGGACACTTGACAGGGGTTACTGTTGGATCAGGAATATGTTCAACACATGAAAATATGGACACCAGCCTTTTTGGAAATCAGTGCTCATCACAATGTGGCCTCGGATTACTTAAAGGTGGGAATAAGAGGGGAGACATTAAGGCGGTCATTATCAACACAGCGGTAAACACTGCCGACCACCGTGGCGGCGGTAAACAGAAGACTACCGTTGGCAGTGAATAGAAACCCGCCATATAATGAACCAAAATCCCAAACCCGTCAAAAATCACCAGTCCACCAGTCACCGCCAGGACCCTGTCTGCGGAAATGCTGGACCTTCCACCACGCCACCGCCGAGCACACCCACATCCGGCCCTCCAAATAATGATGCACAAATCACCGTGACAGTAAGTGGAAGTCGAATGACCATTGGCAGTGCCGACCGCCACAGGCGGCAATTGGACCCAACAGCAAGAAGTGCACACATTGGATAAACTAGAAACCCACACACCTGACACACATCCACAACACCATAAAACACTCACATACACACCCCACAATCCTTTGCAACGAAACCAGGCCAACGAAGGCAGAGAGAAGCAGAAGCAGACACCGAATGCCACTATACACGAGACTCACACCGACCAACAGAAGAGCACCCTCACCGTGATTCCACCCGACACTATTCACCACACTCACCATGTCACCCCCAAACATCCATGCTTCACAGAAAGGGAGCTAAGGACCATGTTGGACAAGATCCTAAAGGTGGAGCCACAACTATTCGATGTAGCACACACCCATCGCCAGGAAGATGGAGCTATGGTAGACCATTGTCAACAGGGTCAATGCAGTGGGACACCATCCACGCACCAGGGACGACATCTGCAAGAGATGGAACGACCTGCGGGAGAAGGTCAGGGCCGTGGCATCTAGGCACTACATTACAGTCCAGAAGACTGGGGGAGGACCGCCACCAACAACACCCCACTACACCGACTGGGAGGAAAAGGTACTGGACATCCTGCACCTTGAGAGACTCTCTGGACTCACTGGAGGAATGGACTTGGGTAAGTCGGCTACATTTACCCCATATACATCACACCTGGAATGCATGCACCACCCCACCCCACCAACACCCACCAGGACCACTACCCCACCCAGACCACACCCACTGAATCCACTCCCCCTGCATGCCCACAAACCCACTAACAAGCCCACATCCCTTCCCCTGTGCACAGCCACCTACCCCTGCAAGGATTCACAATGGCATTACACCACCCACAATGCAACTCCTAATCCAATGGCAAAATTCAGTGCAAACCTCACAAAGGCACCCTGCATGGCCCCAGAAAGTTACACCTGCACAAAACAGCCCAGCCCTGTCCAACCCATCCGATCATGCATTTGTAACAGACATGTCCATTTCCCCCAAGAGGCACCACCACCCATGCTACCCTGACGGACAGGACAAGGAGTGGCAGTGCCCCCCAGGGAGACAGAGACACCCCACAGGTCACTGGGAATGGATCCCTAGATACTGATGAGCAGGCTGGCCCCTCACACAGTCCTGGACTGTAACCATCCAGCCTCCCCACCCAGGATACCACTGACACCCCTACCACCCAGCCAAGAACATCAGCCCCGGGCAACTGTCCCCAAACCAGTGTATCCAGGCCACAGACTGTTGGAGCACAGGTACAGAGGCCACAGTCCCCCCTACTAACAGGCAGGAAGACAATGGCCCCAGTACAAGTGGTACCGCCAGACCTGTGCAGGGGACACAGGCACAGGGGGCTAGGCCCAGTTGTAGGGCCTCAGTGACCCAGGGGTTAGGCCACAGGTTGGATGCTGCAGCCCAGGACGTGATCTCCGAGTTCCTGGGGGCCTACCAGCATACCCATGACGGATTGGCACAGATGGTACCCACCCTGGAGCATAGTCAGAGGATGCAGCAGGAACACCACCAAGAGGCCATGGAGCAGTGGAAACAGCACAACGCCTCTAGGTCAACACCAGGCACCCAAATGGACCCTCAGGCCAAGATATGGGACTGGAACCCCTGCCAAAAACAAGGCCTCCTCCAAGAAGTAACTCTGCAACAATCTGTCCACCAACCATCCCACACAATCAACCACCAAACAGTGCTAACAATCAATAAGAACTCATATAATCATTGATGGACCCATCAATACTAACAACAAGGCTGCCACCATGTTGGCATTGAGGACAACCACCCATGACCAACTGCTATCACTGTAAAATGCACTATTCAATCCCTGCCACAAATAAAACACATATCACACCTGTAACACTGTCCCCTGTCATAATGTGTGAACAAATTGAAGTATGGATGCAACTGGCTGATAACTACTTTATTGGTAATGCATAGCATGAAAGTACACCTGTGTGCCTAAATGTTGCCAAAAAAGCACTTAATTGTATTTGGTACCATGCAGACCTCGACACAGTTGCAAATAGCAGATTCAACCCCCCCTAGATGACAAAGCACACTGACAGTATGTGTCACAAACACCAATGTCAGCCCTTAGTCCCACATAGTTACTGGAAGTAGAGTTGGGTCCTGGAATTGACATCTTCCCCTTCCTCATCATCACCATCACTCTCCTCCCTTCTCTGAGGAAGCTGGTCAGGATTTACAGCACCATCTACATCCAAGAGGGGGATACAATTTCTCACTGCCACGTTGTGCAGCATGCAGCAGGCCACCACTATTCTACACACCTTTTCAGGCCCATAGGCCAGGAAACCCCCAGAGATATATAGACAACAAAATCTATCCTTCAGGAGACCTATTGTGCGCTCTATCACCCTCCTAGTACGTCCATGGGCCTCATTGTAATTCCTCTCTGCAGCTGTCCCAGGATTCCTCACCGGTGTCAGGAGCCAACACAAGTTGGGATAGCCAGAATCACCTAGGAAAATGTGCAAAACAGAGCAGTCAGTGTCAAGCCTCTGAGTCAGACAGCCTGGCTGGCTGCTAGGTGGCAGTTACTGACAGAAACACCTACCTATGATCCACCCTCTGTCCTCTTGTAGTTGTTCCATCTTGTGTGGCACACTACTGTTCCTCAGCACAAAGGAATCATGGACTGAACCGGGGATTCACATGTGAGATGTACTGGTCTGCAGTACATACCAGTTGGATGTTCGTGGAGTGAAAGTTCTTTCTGTTTCTGTACACCTGTTCACTGACTCTTGGGGGTATTATAGGTATGTGGGTGCCATCGATGGCACCATTCACATGGGGTATGTTTGCAAACGCATAGAAGTCAGATTTTATGGCAGGGAGGTCAGTACTTTGGGGATACCTCCCATAGGACTGCAGGTGTCGTACAAATGCATTTAGAAATCTTGTCAGTATAATGCTGAACATTGGCTGCGAAAACCCTGCACCCATGTCCACTGTCACTTGAAATGAGCCTGTGGCTAGGAAATGGAGTGCAGAGAGCACCTGTATTTCAGTAGGGATGGCATGCTGATTACGATTTGCCAGAGTTAGGGCAGAATCCAGTAATGCACAAAGTTAGAGAATAGTTGCACGGGTGAGTCTGTAATTGCTAATGATGTGACGCTCTACCAACAAGTGGTCTGTACACGATGGGCCCCTTCCTCGCCACAAGGGTTGGTACCTAGGAGGGATTTGAAACACGTGTGAGGAACACACATACATAGGCACATATTGTCATTCATTGTGCACTGCTTACTTGATTGTAGGGACTCAAAAGTAAAATGTTCTTGACAGAATTTCATCTAATGGTCAAATGCATAGGTGTGTTAGGTGTAGCCTGCATTGTGCAAATATCATTTTTATTAATGCGTAGTTAAGGCCAAAATGTCTGCCCCCTGTAATCCAGAACTGTTGTTGTGGAAGTGACCTCATACCGCTAGCAGTTGATGTAACAGCGTAAGTTTACCGCTGTTTGCACCGTCATTGGTTAACATGAATGCCAATGGGGTATCCTGGCGTATCATGATCGCCGCCGGTAGTGACGGTGCACACCGCCGCGGTACGTACACAAATTCGTCACCCCAACCTCACTTGACTCCCTGATCTCGTGCGAGCAGGTACTCCACTGAGTGTACTGCTGTGTCCTGCCTCTGGTCATGGAAATGGCTCGTGTTGCAGGGGAAAGGGCCCTGGCCTTCACCCAGGAGGAATTGGAGAGGCTAGTGGACGGGGTCCTGCCCCTGTACGCCAAGCCCTACGGACGGTCAGTGGTACAGGTGAGTAGGGGTTTGGGGGCACTGTTTGGGTGTAATGGATGGCGTTGTAAGTACATATGTGTGCACCTCTGAGCCTGCATTGGCCATGGTTCATGCCATGCTGCGTGCGTATGTCCTGTAAGTCTGTCAGTACTGTCCGTCCCATAGTGGACGTATAGCCAGCTGTACATATTTTCCAAGTGCCTGACCTTTGTGTTACATTTCTGTGTCTCCCTTTTAGGTCAGCGCCCACCAGAAGAGGGCACTTCGGCATGCCATCGCCAAAGAGGTGCGGACCCTGGGGGTCTACAACCGGCAGAGCACCCACTGCACCCACTGCAGGAAGAGGTGGGAGGACCTGCGGCGCTGGGCGCAAAAAATCTGTGAGGCCCAGCTGGGGAAGTCCTCCCAAAGTGGAAGGAGTGCCCATCGGGCACTGACCCCCCTCATGCTATACATCCTGGCGGTGGGGTACCCAGACCTGGATGGGCGCTTGAAGGCTGCACAGCAGTCACAAGGGGGTGAATAATCATGTCACAATCTTAACCCTTGATGGATGTCTGTGTGTGCATTAGGGTTTATGCTGCTTAGTTGCAGGGATTCTGACTGAAGTTCAACTAATTGATGGCCCCCGTAGGGTCTAGGGTTTTTTTGGCCAGGTCCCCTACATGTCGGGTCCTTAGGTAGTTCAGGGGATGGGTGTAGAGCAGGGTTCTGGTCACTAGTCAGGGGCATGGCCATGGGCATAGTGGACGGGGCTGCCTGTGGGGGGAGGGGTATTTACAAGTGTCTCTCCTGTTTTGTCTCCCCATCCATGTTCTCTTTTGTTGTTTGTGTGCATCAGCATCATCTGGCGAGGGAGCTGAGGCACCGGCAAGTAGGGATGCAGCGGCCCACGGATCCTTGGAGGCAGAGTCATCCAACGCCAAGGGGACCAGTGGGTTGGAGGGCGAGGAGAGTACCACCGGGGAGGCAACTACCACTGGAGGTAGTGACTACAATACCTCCTCCGATGGGGGCTCCCTGGCGGTGGCGGACCCTAGTGGGCACACTCCTATAGTATCATCTTCCACCACCTCCCATGCCATCACCGCCCTCCCTTTTGCTCCCCACCAAGTTGCCCGTGCCCGCCCACCGAGAAGGGTGGGCGTCTCCTTCACCCCAGGCACCTCCTCCCCTGCCCCAGTCAGCCCTGCTTCCCTCACAGAGAAGGCTATTGACCTCCTGAGAACCATCTCTGTAGGGCAGACAACCATCGTCAATGCCATCCAGGGGCTAGCATCACAGATGCAGCAGACAAATTCCTACCTGGATGGCATTCACAGTGCCGTGTCTGGCCTCCAAAGATCTTTTCAGGCTCTGGCCTCCTCTTGGATGGCAGCCAGTTTCCCTGGTCATTCCGTCCCCCCTCCAAACTCCTCTACCCCTTCCAGCACCCCACTCCCTTCACCTGTCCAAAGCATACAATCTGACACCCAGTCAAGCACCTCAACACACAAAAAGCACACTTCTAAACACAAGCACCACACCTCCCACCACAAGCATTCACACAGCCAACATACGCATGCACACACAGCAACATCCACTTCTCTTAGTGTGCCCACCTCTTCTGCCTCCCTGTCTGTCCCCTGTACATGCACACCCCCAAGCACTACACCTTCAATCACTGTTGCTGAGCCTATTCCTGCACTCACCACAATAGGAGACATCCATACATACACCCCAGACACCACACCTGCACTCACCACAACTACTGTAGTTGACACATGCAGCACACTCACCAGACTTGCAGACACCCACACAACATACATCCACACTGGCAGCCTGTCTTCTCCCACTGTCCACCCCCCTCCAAAAACACACTAACGCACCAACACACCCACCCATCACACATCCACCACACCTCAGCATACTGTCCAGTCACCTGCACCCACAACACGCACCCCTACACCACTTACGTCGACACCCTCTGCCTCCACTCCCACGCCCTCCTCCAGGCCCAACCCAATTGCACCCAAAAAACGTTTCCTCTCCCGTGCTGACCTCTTCCAACCCACTGGCCCGCCCTGTCTTGTCCCCAAGCATGCCCACCTCGTTGCCCTTTCCACTCCTTCCACTTCACAGCCCGCCCCTGTCTGCCCCCTTCACATTCCCATGCCCCTTCCCCAGAGAGGAAGAAGCCCCGTGCAGAGCTAATTCCATCTGGCTCCACCCGGTCGAAGCACACACACCCACGTTCCAAAGCCAAACCCAAACTCCCTCCACCTTCCGAGCGCAAATCCAAGCCCCACCCCCGTCGCAAATCCCCACCCCTGCCCCTGTCCCCGAGGTGCCTGGATGCCCCATTGTTGCCCCATTAGGTGGAGTACCGTGTACTTTTGGGAGTCAGGTTGGGGCCATTGTAGCCCAAACACGTCTGGCACTATGGACTGGCCATTGGCCTTGTTGTGAATAATTAGCTCTGTGAGCTGAAATAAATATTTATGTGTGCCTTGTGTTTTGGCGGCACACTCTTGTACCTTGGTCTCTCGTTTCATTGTTTGTGGGTGTGGGGTATTTGTATGTACTATGGTCAGGTTGGATTTGCCTTGTGTCGGGTAAGTACCTCTTGCTGTGGGGTGTATGGGTTGTGCTGCTGTGAAGGGTTGTGGGAGCGTTGCAGGGTGGGTGGAGTGGGTGGGTATGTTACTGTGCCCTTTCTTCCCTTGTTTTGTAGGTTGCGGTACTTAACGTCATCGTCTTCGTCCGCGGTCTTGGTCGTGGAGGTATATGGCAAGGAGCAGGGCTGGCATGGTCTGCAGCTCTCTATCCATGTCTGCTTCAGCGCGTTGTGTGGGCCTCCGGTGAGTGTTTCCTTATATTAGGTTCATTTCCGCCTGGCTTTGCGAGGCGGTGGTTTCTGCCCCGGAACTGACGGCGGTCTAGTGGTTCATTATTTGATGGGCGGGTTGGGCATTTCCGTCGGCCTGTGGGCAGACTCTGCTGTCGTCGTCGGCACTCCTCTACTGGCAGTGGGTGGTTTTCAGGATGCCTGTGTTTCAGTTGGTTCTTTAGTTTGCGGTCCAGACAGGTCCTCTGTTGGCGGTTTTTATCGCCACCGCCAGCGGCGTGGTTTGGACCGCCGTGTTCATAATGAGGGCCTAAGTTTTAATTTAAATAAGGAGACGGCACAATCCCAGCAACTGAGTGCTGTCATGGAGGAGTTGATTTTACTGAAATCTCAGCTAAAGAAAAGTACTATTATGTGAGAAACCAGACAGGATCTCAGTGGTGAGGGCAAGAATTACCCAATTTTATTTGGAGAAGGTAGGGGGTAAGTTTCTGTCACACCACCAGAAGTGCTAAGAATTTAGTGAAAAGGTTGGTAAATTGCTAGCTCTTAGAACAAGGGAGAAGATGGCTTACAGTAACATTAAAGAAATCAGGATGTACATGGACAATTAGCAAAGAGAACAGCAGCTATAACCGGGGTGTTCAAGGACCGTTATAAGAATTCGTATCAGCAGGAGGCTGACCCCAGGGACAATGTGATAAGCCAGTACCTGGGTTATGTTTCGAGAGGACAGTTGGACAATGACGAAAGGGAGAAGCTTGCTGCCCCAATGCCTTTAAATGAAATTGAGGAAGCCTTAGGCTTGTTGGCTTCTGGGAAGGCTGCTGGACCGGGTAAACTTCCCTTGGAATTTTTAAAGATGTTTTTTCAGGAATTATGGGATGATCTTTTTAATTTGTTGAAGGACATTCAGGCTGGATTCCAGGCCCCGGTATTTTGGTTAGCTGTGAATACTATTGTCTTTATAAAAAAGAGAAGGACCCAACTGAGCCAGGGTCATACATGCCTAGCTACCTCTACAAAGCTTTGCATGAAGGTTTTTGCTTACCGACTGATCATGGTGATAGGTAAACTGGCTTCTCCCTGGCAGCATGGGTTTATCCCGGGAAGGGGGGCTACTGACCATGTTCGGCGGGTAATAGCACTATTTGATAAGATCGAAGTTTCTAGGGCTCCCATGTCCCTGATCTTACTTGATGCTGAAAAAGCCCTTGATCGGGTGACATGGGACTACCTATGGGTAGTGCTTAGGTGGAACAATATAGATTCTGGCTTTATTGAAGCTATTTGTGCTTTATGTAAGAATCCTATTGCAAGATTTCAAATTGCAGGGCTAGAATCTAAAGCTTTCTCAATTTCAAGGGGCACAAGGCAAGGGTCCTCATGATCACCTCTGCTCTTTCCTCTGTATATTGATCCGTTAATAGGAATGTTATTAAATAATAAATTAATTGTGCCAATAGAATCGTATCTGTTTAGCACTAAGATACTGCCTATACGGATTACATCGCCTTAGTAACACAAGACCTTGAGACTGCCCTAGCAGGAGTTGAAAATGAAATTAAAAGATTTGGTAATGTGTTGGGATATGCTTCAAATAGGAATAAATGTCAGATATTAGCTAATGAAACGGTATTCTTTGAGGATGAACGGAGGACTGATCAAGTGAAATATTTGGGAGTTAAGGTAACCAGCACTGTGGACAGTATGGTTGAAAGAAACTTGGCTCCGGTATTATCCAACACTAAGAGAGAACTGCAGTGCATGAGTAATCTACATCTCTCAATACTAGGGCGATGCAATGTTATTAAAATGCTACTCCTCCCCAGGGTACTGTACTTTTTTAGGACTATTCCACTGGAATTATGAGCATATTTGGCTTAAAGGTATGGAAGTGATAGCCAGCATTTGCTTAGGCTCGAAGGGCTTTTAAGTATTTAGTGCTGCTAAGAGAGAGGGGCAGATGAGCTGTGCTTGATTTTAAAAATATTATTTGGCTGCCGCCCTACAATTCATGCAAATGTCAATAATAGTAGATCATTCTGGTAATGCGCTAAGGGAAGTCCTCCCACCATATTATAGCTTGATCTGTGGAAATGCAGCAGACGTTACGTTTTTAAGAATAGTGGAGCCAGGTTATTCTAAAAAAGTTAAATTTAAAACAATTAGTGCTGCGTTCAAGTTATGGCTGCAAGTGAAGCATAAAATAGGAATTGGTCGTTATAACTACTATACACTGCTATGGGATGCTCAAATCCTTCCGAATATTTTTGGAGATAATTACTGTACTAAATGGGCACGAGGTGGAGCTCAGAAAATTGGGGATTTTTTTTACAGATAAACAAATGAAATCTTTTGGAGAATTAAAAGATTAATTTTCGCTTGACAAACGTTTTTTTTAAAAGTTTCTCCACACTAGAGATTTTTTAAAGAAAAGCTCTAAGGAGAGTCTTTGTGGGAAGAAATCCCCAGTGATGGATGTGCTTGGGGGTTTGGTGGACTACAGCATCAGCAACGTTTAGAACCTGCTCATGGAATTTATGCAGGATGATTTGAGGAAACATGCAGAGAATCTGATCCGACGGTTGGGTTTAAATGAAGCTCTGTTTTTAGAACCTTTGGAATTGGGTCAGTTGGTACTGCTGTCCACTGGACCCCAGGCACAGTATTATAAGAAGATATTTCACTTATATTATACCCCTGTCAAAATTGCCAAATGGGGATGCAATGTTAGTATCACCTGCCCACGTTGTAATAGCTCAAATGCAGACTTGGGGCACATGTTTTAGCTGTGTTAAACTTGATGCGCTTAAAAAATAAATTATTAATTTTCTGGAAGACGTTTTGGCTCAGAAAATATGTTTAACACCTCAACTTGTATTATTAGGGATCGATGATTGTTGGGATGGTAAGTCTTCTGCATGTCTCTGGAGAGCGTGCTTCTCCTGCCTTATGATGATCTACAGGGAAGTCATTTAAAAGTTACTGTATGGTTTCTGGATCCCTACCTCAGTAAACATGACAAACATGTATGTCCGTTGAGGATCTCCCTGCTTACATGGACTGAGAGCCTAGAGCTTGGCTCTGAGTCCGAGGGGGGCATGCATAGTGAACCCCTAATTCACCTAGAGCGGCTACTGCCCTCACTACCAAGCCGATGATAGACTGACAGTGGTGGCAGAATGGATGAAACTCAGCCGTCTGAAACTGAACACAGAAAAAATGGAAGTCCTCATCCTCGGAAACACCCCGTCCGCCTGGGACGACTCTTGGTGGCCCACTGCCCTAGGCACCGCACCAATCCCCTCAGACCACCCACGCAACCTCGGAGTCATCCTGGACCCGCTTCTCACCATGACCAAACAAGTCAACGCCGTACCATCTTCCTGCTTCCTCACTCTCCGCATGCTCCGAAAGATCTTCCGCTGGATCCCCGCCGACACCAGAAAAACTGTGACCCACGCCCTCGTCACAAGCCACCTGGACTACGGAAACACCCTATACGCAGGAACCACCGCTAAACTCCAGAAACGTCTGCAGCGAATACAAAACGCCTCCGCCCGCCTCGTCCTCGACATACCCCGCAACAGCCACATCTCCGCCCACCTGAGACACCTGCACTGGCTTCCCGTCAACAAAAGGATCACCTTCCGGCTCCTCACCCACACACACAAAGCCCTCCACAACAAGGGACCCGAATACCTCAACAGTCGCCTCAGTTTCTACATGCCCACCCGTCAACTTCGCTCCGCCAACCTCGCACTCGCCGCCGTCCCTCGCATCCGCCGCACCACGGCAGGTGGGAAATTCTTCTCCTACCTGGCAGCCAGGACATGGAACTCCCTCACCGCCAACCTCAGTACCACCCAGGACCACCCTGCATTCCGGAGGCAGCTCAAAATCTGGCTCTTCGAGCAGCAGTAACCCCCTCCCCCTAGCGCCTTGAGACCCTCACGGGTGAGTAGCGCGCTTTATAAATGTTTTTGATTTGATTTGATTTGGCAGCAATAAATCTATAGCCAGGGATACCTGTATCCTTGTATCCTTCTTGGGTGGGGATGGCTACTAGCCACTCTCCCAATCAGGTCTGTGCAGTCTTCTTTGCCCGTGGTCCTGTTGCCTTTGGCTACCTGGGATGTGTGTTTGAGAGGCAGTAAGTTCCCTAGGGGAGAATGGTGAGCCATTGTTTTTAATGTGAGCTGAGCTGTTCTGCTTGACATTCCAGCTCCCCTATGCCCCTCCCTATTTCTTGGATAAGCTTGGTGGGCAGGAGTAGGCACTTGGTCTTATCTGGGTTTTTTCCTGTTTGATGATGGTCAGTGCCTCCTGGTCTGGAGTTAATTAAAATTTGTTTCTGGGGAATAGCCCGGGCTGATACCAAGAGTCTGTCCTGAAGCATAGTAACTCATCCTATACATGCCTTGTACACGCAGTGAGCATGACACAGATAGGCCTCATCATTGGAGGGGCACCCATGATTCAAAAGTAGCAGTCCCTCTGATTGCATCAGCCTACCAATCAGAGGTGATAAAAGTCTGGCCTCAGTGGTTGTTCAAGACTGGCCTTCGGTTCTAACAAGCATCTGCAGAAGCCAGCTGTGGGCTTGGGGTGTAAAGGCAAGGAAGCTTGCTCACCGCATCTGAACTTGAGAGTTTTCTCTGTGATGAATGGAGTCTTCTGTGAAGGAATTTGTCAGCTGTGAAAGAGCAAAAGGATCAATCAGCAGCCTGAATGCAGATGCAGAGGACAAGCTGTTTGTGGGGCTTGTCGAGCATTGGCTTGGAAGACAGGGTAATTGCAAACAGCTGCTCAAGATAAGGAAGTTTGCAGCACATCAACAGAGACAGAGGGAGATGGGGAAGCTTCATTCCACCAGCCTTTGAAGGTGAGGTCATTCTGCCCAGACTCCTCCCCTGTGCTGTTGGAACCTGTGATTCTTACAGTTACAATCTGTAGCTGAGGAAGAGTGTCCTGTGGTAGAAGCTCCTACCGTAATACACGGGGGTACCAGGGTGTACTGGCACTCTGCCCAACTAATACCCTCCTACAGCTAGCCAGTGGCTACTAACCTAGTGGAACTGCAGTAAACTGTGCCAAGACATCAGGCACCAGTGATAAGATCTCTGACGCCACCTGAGCGGTATCCTTGCTGAGGGTGGAGGGAACTTCTGTTCTTTGGGTGGTGCGTTCTGGGGCTGATCTGGAATGTTTGACTTCACATCATATGCTGAAACTACACCATTGCCATACAAGGATTGGTGTCATGGCTCTAGTGAATGAGAGCAACCATGTGCACCATGGTCTGTAATATGCAATGATTATTGTGTGTCTACATGCTAACTGTGTTTGTATAGTGCTTAGGGCCAGATGTAGGTAGCCTTTTGCGCCTCGCAAACGGCAAAAAACGCAGTTTGCGAGGCGCAAAAGGCCTTCCGCGATGCAGAGTCACATTTTGCGAGTCGGTACCGACTCACAAAATGTGATTCCGACTCGCAAATAGGAAGGGGTGTTCCCTTCATATTTGCGACCGCATCGCGATGTAGAGTTGAATTGTGACCGCGAAAGCGGTCACAAATCAACTCGCAGTTACCATCCACTTGAAGTGGATGGTAACTCATTCGCAAAAGGGAAGGGGTCCCTATGGGACCCCTTCCCCTTTGTGAATGCAAAAAAAAAAAAAATTCAGAGCAGGCAGTGGTCCTATGGACCACTGCCTACTCTGAAAAAACCGAAACTAAATGGTTTCGGTATTTTTTCTTTTTGCATCTCGTTTTCCTTTAAGGAAAACGGGCTGCAAAAAGAAAAAAAAAACTGCTTTATTTAACAGCAGTCACAGACATGGTGGTCTGCTGTCTCCAGCAGGCCACCATCCCTGTGAGTGCCTAGACTCGCTATGGGGTCGCAAACTGTGACCCACCTCTTTAATATTCATGAAGTGGGTCTTTGCGACCCCATAACGAGTCGCAGAAGGTGTCTGAGACACCTTTCTGCATTTCATTTTGCGAGTTGCAAATTGCGAGTCGCTGGGACTCGCAATTTGCAACTTGCAAAATGAAACCTACCTACATCTGGCCCTTTGTGTCTAGGTGCTATAATACTGTTTGGGGTCAGAACTCTGGCCCAGGGGGTTGTAGAGATGTCTGGTTTTCACTGTGTATCCTAGTTTTATGTGTAGTATATTTCTCTTATGTGTATTAAAGTACTTCCCTTTTTAAAAAGTAAAGCACTGACTGGGCATTTATCTTATTAGCTGGTAGTACGGTGTACCCTGTATTCTGAATGTCTACACCCACCTCAGGTTTTGGGTCCACTAGTACTGAGGCCCAGGGACACCAGTGAAGGACACTCCAATTGTTTCGATTGGAGCGGGGTAGAATCTGAGTGCCCTGGTGCCCAGGAAACTGGGTTTAACAATTATTGGGAGAATACCGGTCAACACCAATATTTTGTTTTTCTTGCCATGACTGTGGTGCGGAGCTGCATTGCATCTGATTGGTTAAAACCTGCCCCTCCCCCCAAAAAACAATTATCATCAGTGGTTGGCTCCAATACTCTCAATGTATTTTCTGGAGATTAGCTTGTACGCCCGTAAGGGCAGGGCTGCCAAAAAAAGTTCAGTGAAAATCTGGGCTCCAATTTTGAAGTGGCTGATGAGTTAGGAAGTGATGATTAAATTACGATATATGGAAGGGATTATTATTAATCAAGTATAGATAAATTACGTATTAGGGAATTTTGGTGGAAAATGTAATGGTTAGGTATGGTGTAATGATTGAATGCAATGTAATCATAGAATATTGCAATAATATATTTTGTTGCCTTTGTGAATCCTCTAGTGTGCTAAATATAAAAAATAAATTCAACCCTTGGATGCAGTTTTCCCATTCCATTGTAGCACATACACACAACAGGAGTGAAGCAGAAGATACATCAGGGTCCAGTGATGACAGAGTTGGATACTGTGCCAGAAGCCCAGATGTGCCCCATGCTATAGCTCAATTTTGGGTATGCCTTCTGGAGGGTAGATGTGGATGTCATTGGAGCAGGTGGCCTTCATGGGGTGAATTATCATACAAATTTCATACCAAATACATGCTTGAAACACAAGAAAAGTAACATTGAATACCTCTGTGCATCAACAATCAGGTCCTGCTACAGGGCAAATGTGGATGCATTTGACTCTGCAACTGGAGAGGTCTCACAGATAGACTGACTCACATTGTGCTAGAAAATTTTGCTAAGACATTAGAATGAGTTATTGGAGGAGTAGAATATGAAATGACGTCCAACACTTGAAGCAAAAATCAATTTGACCCACATTTACTCTCTGGCTCCTAAGTCTTTGTTCACAGCTGTTTCTGTATTACTTGCTTGGTCAGCAAACATGTGTACTCATTTACCTCCTGATGTTACCAGGACTGCGTCCATTTGGTCTCACTCAGTTATGAAATTGCGAACTATGCTGAGAACACATAAAACACCATCATATGCTGGAATCACTGTGTTTAATCCACTGTGAGCTATTTGTGGTGCTGTCGATAATTATGCAGCAGCGGCTCCTCCACTAAGGCAGAGGAGCCTCGCCCCACTGGATTTTAGCAAAAGGAAAAATAAAATGATAAGAATGCTATGGTAGTATCATTTTATTTTTCTTAGCAGTAAGAGGGCGGGGTGGGGCTGGGCTGGGGAGTACTGGAGGAGGGCTGGAGGGCTGGAGGAGTGGTATGTACAGCATAAAGTGCACATGTCTGTTTGGCCGGCTGTGTTGGGCCTGCCAAACAGACATGCTCACTGTATGTTCTCTACCCAGCTTTATTGCACAGCCGAGTAGAGAACATGTACAGGCTTCCACTCGCAATCTGATCACCAAAGCTGGCATCTTAGACCAATCACGACACTGCTGTGATGCTGGTGACAGCAGTGTTGTGATTAGCTGGAAGCCTGTGTGCTGCCGAAAAGAGGACGAGGGTGGAGGGGAGACGAACCGCGTCTCCCAAAGGAGAAGGCAAGTGTTTTTTTTTATTTTGTTTTTTTTTTTAACTCCCCCACCCCATCACGTCCGTCCCACCACCCCCATTCAGTGGCAGCATCCACTGTAATTTTGTAAAGAATATCTAAATCTACATTGTCAAATATTAGCCACCTGTTTTGTTGAGGGCTCCTGTAGGTCTCGGGTAAAAAAAGTGTGGAGAATAAATTGTCATTCCAAGTTCTTCCGCACAGCTGGGGTACACAACCACAAATTTTTGACTCACCAGCATTTGAGAGCTATTCGAGCCATGTGTTCACGATATTTGAAAGAGCTGTGGTACAACGCTTATGCATCTTCCAGCACAGTGACACACAAACAAAAGGCCCCAACTTTCCCACAGAAAGCATAACCAAATTCTCCAGGATGCCCCACAGTGGAGCTCTGCCACTGCCAGCTTGTGCTGTAACTTCTCCAAAGACCTGCACTGAACTGCAAAGAGTGCTATGAGCCCTAATGCAAGCAAGAAATATAAGCACCTCTGTTGGGTAGCAAAAGGAAGCCATATTTATTGTTTTGTGTGCCCCTAAAAACCAAGATCCTCTGAACAACACTGCCTGCTCTGCAAATGCTAGCTGCCATGCTGAGGAGCTGGGGTGTACTATATATTTCTATGGCAGATTACATACGTCTGTCTGGGCACATCCAGGGCTATGGCTCAATATGGAGGCCAATTCATTTACCATTTGAGGTACGTTTTGGCACCATCACTGGGTGCTGAGCTATATGCACCTCGGTTACTCTAGGCCTTTGTGCTATGCCCATCTATCTGTAAATGCTTGAGACAGCACTATATACAAATATAGACTGAATATGAAGAGCCACCCAAGAACTGGCAGTCACTGAGCAGCAGCATTCTAGCACTGGCCCGTAATATCCACACCTGTAAATGCAGTCAATTCAAGATTTGTTTGGTGGACATAATAAATACCGAACGCCTGATAGTACCAGCACAACTGCCCACTCATTACACACTGATCCATATATCCTGTATAGTTCCAAGAAGACATTTCAAGAACTAGCAGAAAGGTAACCAACTGCGACTTACTAATGCTAAAATTGCCTATATGCAGGATTGTTTTGCCATCATAATTTTCCTGAATGGGAATTCCATAATGAACAGCAGCTCCCAAAGCTGTACTAGCATTGTAACATGAACTGATAGTCACTGAAATTGGGAAAGGCACAATGCAAGTTTGAAACTAGTAAAAACAATTAATTGGCCATGGTGATGATGTACCATAAATTTAAGTATTGTCCCTCATGTCACAATGATCATCAATAATTGACACTTTATGCATTATGTTAATCAAAGTTCTAATAGTTTGATTCTAAAGTGGTGCACTGAGAAGTTGTGTTGGTGTGCATTCACCTTGAATGATTAACATGCTGTTTTAATTTACTTGCATCAACCTAAGTGAGACCTGTAGGCCCCGTATTCTTGATTGTGTAGAAAATGTCAAGTCATCTTGCTAATGTGTACCTTACTTCCAGGTTTTGCTCTCATGAGAAGCCTAGCTTGGTCATAGATGACTATTGTCTTACACATAGATGATTTGCAAATTCAACTTTGAATAGGGAACATTTAGGACTGTGGACTGACAGCATATACAATTGTTGCCACCCCGCATGGAAGAGCATTGATGGACACCGTTCACGTGAAACACCTGGGAAATATTGTGGATGTTTTAAGTTGGAGAAGTCATGATCTATTTCTATTGGATGTTGCCCTTTTAATGTCAGGTGGACTGACATACTGACAAATCATTTGCCTTATGAACTTTGATATACCATTCTCGTAGGAAGTTGGGTTCTGGTTGCAGTAACAACCTCACACATACTTTTTGCCTGTTTTTTTATGTAACTTTGACTAAAGTGCATTGGGTTCCTGCTAACCAGGACCCCAGTGCCAGTGTTCCTTCCCTAAAACAAGATACATGGTCAATTTATCCCTAGGTGGCCAGGCCCTTTAGCTCCTCTGTAAGTACCAAGTAAATGGTACCTCTGGTACCTACGACCTAGATACTAAAGAGGGTCCCCCAAGAGCTGCAGCACAAATGTGCCACTCTAAGGGACCCAGCACCGAACCCATGCAGACTGCCACTGCAGGCTGTGTGACAAGGTGCTCCAAAATGTGAAAACGCAACTTGGCCACACACTTCACTACCATGTCCACTAATACTGCCTGTAACATGTGTAAGTCACCTCTACAGCAGACCTTACAGACTTAAGGCAGGGTGAAATATATTACAGGTGAGGGCATAGCTGCATGAGCAAAAATGCCCCATGCTATGTCTTTGTTGATTCTTGGACATAGGTGGTCATTATGACATTGGCTGTCAGGTTACTGCTGGCGATGGCGGTAGTACCGTCACCAGGCCGGTGGTAATAACCACCAAATAATGACCACGGTGGTGATCCCTCCCATAGACAGCCAACGTACCACACCTACCGCCAGCACGGTACACCCACTGAACACGGCGATAGCCACCTACAAGCAGGCGGAAGACATGGATCCGCCTACCATATTATGACATAGCACACCGCCAGGATTTCTGGGGAGGTAGCAATGACACCAAAAGCCTGGCGGAAACACATTATTTAAAAGGAGATACTCACCTCCAGGGACACAGAGGAATCCGCTGCCACCATGGAACCGGAACTGCATGTCTTCCCGATGCTGTACCACGCCAAAGCCGTCTTAGAGCACCAACGCCAACGAAGACAACGGTGAGTACAGCCGCCTAGCACACAAGGGAGGGACCGAGAGTGGGGAGAGTGACATACACATGCACAACACACACAATACACACACACCCAGAACCAGCTGCAGAGTAAATCAACAGTAACAGGACACAGGAGCAAAGAAGGCCAGGGAGCATACCTCCGTTCTAACCACCATTGTTTTTTGACAATTGAAATTCAAAAAACATACAACTGCATATGTACATGCAGGCCCAAAGGCAAGTTTAAAGTCTCTAATACAAAGTCCAAGCCCCAACTTGACTCCTGACAACATCGGGACTGCACTGTTTAGGGGCATCATGTTGGAAATGGGCAGGCACCTCATGGGGCAGGGGGGTTGGGGTGGGGGGTTGCATTTCTTTGGGAGGGGACTCCTAGCCCACTGGTTCTGAAGGGGCTCCTTGCCCACTGGATACTGAAGGGGCTCCTTGCCCACTGGTTACTGAGGTGGCTCCTTGCCCACTGGTTCTGGAGGGGACCCTTGCCCACTGGTTCTGGAGGGGACCCTTGCACACAGGTTCTAGAGGGGCTCTTTGCCTACTGGATACTGAGGGGGTCTTCGCCCACTGGTTACTGAGGGGGCTACTTGGCCACTGGTTCTGGAGGGGCGTCCTTGGTCACTGGTCCTGGAGGGATGTCCTTGGCCACTGGTTCTGGAGGGGTGTGCATGGCCACTGGTTCTGGAGGGATGTCCTTGGCCACTGGTTCTGGAGGGGCTTCCTTGGTCATTGGTTGGGACCTTCCTCTTACATGTAGGACGGGGAGGGGAAGGGAAGAGGTCAAGGCGGGAAAGGAAAAGCTTCTTAGGGCCGATGGGTTGGGATGTGGGAGGAAGGATGGGAGTGGAGGTAGAGGAGTGGTTGTAGGGTGAGTAGGTGTGCTGGACTTGGGTGCAGGTGCATGGAAAGTGTGTGTGTGTGAGGTGGATGGCTGTTGGGGGTCTGAGTGGGAGGGTTTGTGTGTCTTTGGAGAGGGTGTAGACAGGGTGGGGGAGGACAAACAGGACGTGTGGATGGATGTTGTGGTGATGTCTGCAAGTGAGGTGGGTGTGCTGCAATTATGTGGTGATAGTGGTGGTGGTGACTGCGCATATGTTGTGTGGGGTGCATGTCTGCGGGTCTGCTGTTGTGGTGATTGTGGGCAAGGCTGTGTAGGTGGCAGGTTCAGGGACTGTTGATGCAGTGCATGCAGGTGTGAGGGCGGATGTGTCTGTGAGGGAGAAGGAGGAGGGGGAGACAGTGGAGGCAGTGGATGATGTGTGTGCATCTGTCTATTGGATGTGTGAGTGCTTGTGGACTCAAATGTGCTGCCTGTGTTTGTCTGTGCGAGTCTTGTGTGATGTTTTGTGTGCATGCTTGTCTGAATGTGTGCGTGGGATGGGTTTGGGGTTAGCAGACTGGGACTGCGAAGTGGTAGTTTGAGGAAGGATGATAGAAACAGGGACACTGGCTGCCGTCAGTGAAGAGGCCAGATCCTGAAATGATCTCTGTACCGCCCCCAAGCCACCGTGAATGCCCTCCAGGAAGGCATTGCATTGCTGCATCGGGGATGCCAGCCCCTGGATGGCATTCACTATGGTTGACTGCCCTAAAGAGATGGATCTCAATAAGTCAATAGCCTCCTCACTGAAGGCAGCAGGCTGACTGCTGACTGGGTCAGGGCCTGAGGTGCCTGGGGCGAAGGAGATGCCCACCCTCCTCAGTAAGTGGGCATGGGCAACTCGGGGGGAGCTACTGGGAGGGCGGTGCAGGTACAGGGGGTCCACCACCGCCAGGGAGCTCCCATCGGAGGAGGAATCAGAGGCAGTGGTATCACCTCCTGTCCCTGCCATGGTGCTCCCCTCACCCTCCGTCCCACTGGTCCCCTCAGTGTCGGTGGATTCTGCCTCCTGGGTCCCATGGGCTGCAGCTCCCTCACTCGCCGGTGCCACCGCTCTTTCGCCAGATGATGCTAATGCACACATGGATAGGATGGCAAAAGGAGAGAGAGGGGGAGAAAGAAAGGGAGCACAGGGTCAATCACTGCACCAACAGCACAGATCACATACACTGCCACACACTGAGACTGAGAATGGTGAGTATGGACCACACTGGCATTCCATTGGCTAAGTACCACAGCAGGTAGGAGCCAAACACTACCAGCTACACACCCTGTAGGACCAACTAAACCCTTTCTGCCATGGAAAGCTTGCTACTTAGCTATCAAAAACATGCATTTTACCCTATTAACCTAAGCTGGACCACACAGCAATGCCTAAACTGGCATATTGGGGCATCCACTGACTAGTACCCTGCACCCAAACCCCATGCCAGGCAACAGAGATGGTTGTCAAACACACTGTACTCTCCCACTTGTTGCTGTTGTAATGCCCTCAAGCACCCATCCAACTCAGGATTGGCCACCATCAGTATGCAGACCATCAAGAGGGTCAGGTTCCAACGGGCACCCTTCCCTCGCTGAGAGGCCGTCCCCAGCTGGGCCTCCGCAGTCTTCCGGGCCCAGCATCTCAGGTCCTCCCACCGTTTCCTGCAGTGGGTGCTCTGCCTACTGTAGACCCCCAGGGTCTGAACTTCCTGGGCAATGGCACGCGACAACCCCTTCTTCTAATGGTTGCTGAACTGCAGGGGAAACACAAACAGTGGTAGACTATGAACAAGACAATCCAGCCTGTCACACATATGGCCTAGCATTAGCCCCTCATCAGGCACACACATAACCCGTACCCCTGCATTAACACTGCCACCAGCCATACCCTCCCCCAATGACACACTGCTGGCACACCCATACATCTCCATGTAGCCATGTCGCATGCAACGTACCCATGATGTACTCACCTGTTGGTCTGGAGGTCCATACAACTGCCCATACATGGGTAGGACCCCATCCACGAGCCTCTCCAACTCTTCCAACATG
The DNA here is from genome assembly GCF_031143425.1 of Pleurodeles waltl. Lineage (NCBI taxonomy): Eukaryota > Metazoa > Chordata > Amphibia > Caudata > Salamandridae > Pleurodeles > Pleurodeles waltl. The sequence continues at coordinate 79,422,133 of NC_090437.1, read as the reverse complement.
AAAGCTGGGGCCCTTTCCCCTGTCGCATGTGCCATGGCAGGTTCCAGACACAGGTCACAGGAGCACACGCAATGGAGATGTCATCCTGTGGAAAGTCAGAAATCAAGTGAAGTGGTAGAAATAAAATGGCATACTGTCCGCGGCGGTGAACACCGTCACCGCTGGCGTTGATCATCATCGGTTTCCATACTCGATACAGGGCCATGTTAGCCAATGAGGAATTGTACGGCGGTGCGGCCTGCCTCCCGCCATCACGCGAACGCCGGCGGAGTGAGGTAATTTCCACCTGTCTCTGCATACAGGACAGGCGGGTGCCATTTTCCAATGCTAGTACATATGTACAGATTTAAAAGTGCGTCATTGTAGTCGAATGTACTCACCTATACAATTCCAATGTCCAGCATACAAGCATGCTCTGTGTACACTGCTATAGTGTGTTCATGGTTCCAGTTGTCACTCCCTTCTTACTTTTGGGTCCCTTAGGTACCAACCACTGTGGAGGAATATGAGGAGGAGGCAAGCACCCATGTACAGACCCCTTGTGGACTTGACTACACTGGAGGACAGGCACATCATGCTCACCTATCGTCTGGACAGGGCCACAATCACAGAGCTGTGTGCACAATTGGAGCCTGATCTGCTACCTGCTATCCATTGCACCACAGTAATACACCCTCTTGTGCAGGTACTCTCAGTGCTCCATTTTCTGGCAACTGGCTCTTTCCAGGTGACAGGGGGCTTGGCTGCAGGAATGTCACAGCCAATGTTCTCTATTGTGCTTGCAAGGGTTTTGTCTGCCATGCTCAAACACATGTGCAGCTACATCACATTCCCCCATGTAGATGATTTATCCACTGTGAAGGCTGGATTCTATGCGATGGGATATATACCACATGTAATTGGGGCCATTCATGGGACCCATATTGCCTTTGTACCCCCCAGGGCCAATGAACATGTGTGCAAGAATCGGAAGAGTTTCCACTCACTCAATGTCCAGATGGTGTTCCTTGCTGACGAGTACATCTTCCACGTCACTGCCAAGTATCCTGGGTCAGTGCATGATGCCTTTGTCCTGGGGAGTAGCAGTGTCCCACAGCTGATGGCACAATTACAGAGGCACAGATTGTGGCTTATAGGTGAGCCTGAGTCCCCACCCAATGTATGTCAGTGTATGCCTCCAGGAGTCATACCCCATGCCATTGTGCAGGACTAATGTGTGTCCCTCACTTCCTGCAGGTGATTCCAGCTACCCAAACCTGTCCTGACTCCTGACCCCTATTGGGAGTCCAAGTACAGGGGTTGAAAATAGGTACAATGATGCTCATGGGCATACCAGGAGGATGGTTGCAAGGACCTTCGTGCTCCTGATGGCTAGGCTCAGGTGCCTCCATCTGACAAGAGGATTCCTATGCTACTCCCCTGAGAAGGTCTGCAGGATTGTTGTTGTGTGCTGCATGTTACACAATTTGGCCCTATCTGCAGGAGAAGGGGGGTGGCAATGCAGCTGTGGCAGCAGTGACACTGAGGACAGTGAGGAGGATGAAGAGGAGGAGAAAGTGGACAACAGCACACATGATCCAGCAGTACTTCCAATGACACTCAGGTAAAACTGTTGAACTAAATATTTCTCAATTTTTGTGTTGTGCTGTGTGGCTGTAGCATTATGCTAGTCATTACTTTTGCATCCCACTTGGCTGTCACCTATACCTTCTCTTATTGCAGATGTTGCTGTGGTTACAACAGTGGAATGCTGTGATGTGTACAGACTGATGAGAGACATTTGTAGGATGGATCAACATATTAACTGGACATCTACACAGGTTCATGCAGTTCATAACAGTTCTCTACATTGTACATTACCTTCAGATAAAGCACTATTACTGAAGTTGTGTTCAAGGGTGTTTATTAAGAATTGGTATACAATGCAAAGTGCACTAGAGTAGGGTGATGGTTGGGAATAGTCCAGTGTAGTGGGACAGTCTGGCAATGGCAGTTCAAAGTGGACAAGGTGACACAGTGGAACACAAGGGAGTCATTCAGGAGGGGCTCATTTCCTGGCAGTGGTCCTGGTCTTGGCAACTGCCCCTGGTGTCTGTCTGGGTTGCAGGGACCGTTTGCAGGGTGGTTCACCTTCTGCAGGGGGAGGTGTGCAGGTGGCCTGTGGGTCCTGTGGCAGGGCCTCCTGTCCACTAGCTGCAGCAGATGTGGAGGGCTGGTCAGTACACTGGCTAGTGGAAGGGGCCCGCTGGGGTGCTGTGTAGCCCCTCATGATGTTGACCATATCACCCAGCACCCCTGCAATGGAGACAATGGTGGTGTTCAGGGCCTGCAATTCTTGCTTGATGTCCTAGTGGTGTTCCCCCTGCAAGATGGTTCTCCTGCAAGATGTTTATCTGCTGACCCATCTTGTCCTGGGATTGTTTGTAAGCCCCCAGCACATTAGTAAGTGCCTCCTAGGCAGTTGGTTCCCTGGGCCTGTCCTCCCCCTGGCGCACAGTTGTCCTCTGACCATCCCTGGCCCCCTGTGACTGTGTCCCCTGAACAGTGTGCCCACTGCCACTGACCTCAGGACCCTCATTGTCTTGCTTGTGAGGTGTGGACTGGGGTCCCTGTACAGGGGGGCACACTACTGATTGACGTGTCCTGGGGACAGAGGTCTGGGGACATGGGTAGCTGCTGTGGTGTTGGATTCTGAGGGGGGAGGCTCTGTAGTGGACTGGGTGTGGGATGGGGTAGCCTACAGACCAGTGGTCCCTGAAGGGCCAGGGAGTTCATCCACATCCAGAGTTCCAGAGTTGCTGTCATCACTGGGGGCATCTTCTGGTGGGGGACTGGGTAGCCGTGGCACCTCCTCGTCGCTGAGATGGGCAGGGGGACCTGTGGGGATGTAAGTGGTGTATTATTCTACATGTGTGTGACATATTAGGCATCATTAGCTTCCCCTAAATTATTGCTGTTGCCCTGCCACCTTTGTTTGTGTATGGTGATGGATTGTGGGTGTTGTTAGTTCTCCACGCTATGCACGCATTGGTGGTGGGTGTACATGTTGGGCTGGATGGGATGTGCATGCAGGGGGTATGGCATGCAGGGCTTGGCATTTCGTTTTTTTAATTGTGGTAGTGCACTGTGTGAAATGGAGTGGGGTGATGGGAGTCAGGGTGAGGGGTCGAGATGGCATGCAGGCATGGTGGGTTATAGGCAGTAAATGTTGACTCACCAGTGTCCAGTTCTTCGGCTACTCCAGTAAGTCCCTCAGGATTGCCAAGACTTGCTCCTCCCATGCTGTCAGCTGTGGGGGAGGAGGTGGGAGTCCACTGCCAGTCCTCTGAATGGCGAGCTAGTGCCTTGCTGCCATGGAACGCACCTTCCCACGTAGGTCGTTCCACCTCTTTCTTATGTCGTCCCTTGTGAGTGGATGTAGTCCCAAGGCATTCACCCTGTCCACGATCCTCTGCCATAGATCCATCTTCCTGGCAATGGATATCTGCTGGACCTGTGCGCCAAAGAGCTGTGGCTCTACTCTGACTATTACCTCAACCATGACCCGCAACTCCTGTACGGAAGTACCATCTTCCTTGGCATGTTACCCCCAATTTCTGCCTGATTGTCAGTGTGTTTGACTGTGTCACTGGGATCCTGCTAGCCAGAACCCCAGTGCTTATGGTTTATGGCCTGCTTGTCAGTATGTTTTACTGTTTTGTAAATTGTCACTGGAGTACTGCTAATCAGAACTCCATGCTCATGCTCTCTTTATTTCTAAATTTGTCACTATAACCTAGTGACCCCGTATTTCACCCACAATTGGCATACTGGACCCCCCTTATAAGTCCCTGGTATATGGTACCTAGGTACCCAGGGCATTGGGGTTCCATGAGATCCTTATGGGACGCAGCATTTCTTTTGCCACCCATAAGGAGCTCATACAAACACTTCTTCAGGACTGCCATTTCAGCCTGAGTGAAATAGTGCAAGCACTATTTCACAGCCATTTTCACTGCATCAGGTAACTTATAAGTCACCTATAAGTCTAGCCTTCAGTTCCTGAAGGCTAGGTGCAAAGTTACTGTGTGTGAGAGGGCACCCCTGCACCAATTTCCCAGACTTCATGAGTGTGGGGATGCCATTCTAAGTGTGCACTACATATAGGTCAATACACATATGTAGCTTCACAATGGTAAACCCGAATATGGCCATGTGAGGTGTCTCGGATTGTGAAATTGTACCCCCAAACCGATTCTGGTATTGGGGGACCAATTGCATGCACCCTGGGGCTCCACTATGGACCCCAGTACTGCCAAACCAGTTCTCTGAGGTTTCCACTTCATCCCCAGCTGTCTGCCACCTCACAGACAGGCTTCTGCCCTCCTGGGGCTTGGGCAGCCCATCCCAAGAAGGCAGAACAAAGCATTTCCTTTGGGAGGAGGGAGTTACACCCTCTCCCTTTGGAAATAGGTGTTACAGGCTTGGGAGGGGTATCCTCCCAGAGCCTCTGGAAGTGCTTTGAAAGGCACAGATGGTGCCCTCCTTGGATAAAACAGTCTACACCAGTTCAGGGACCCCCAGTCCCTGCTCTGGGGTGAAACTGGACAAACTGAACTCCCCTGTCCATCACCACTCCAGGGGTGGTGCCCAGAGCTCCTCCAGAGTGTCCCTGGCATTATCCATCTTGGATTCTAAGGTGTTGGGACCCTTTGGGAGCATCTGAGTGGCCAGTGTCAGCAGCTGACATCAGAGACCCCTCCTGATTGGTCCATACCTGGTTAGGTAGCCAATCCCCCTCTCAGGGCTATTTAGGGTCTCTTCTCTGGGTGTTTCCTCTGATTCGGATTGCAAGACTCCAGCAGGACTCCTCTGCATCCTCTGCTTCAGCTTCTACCGTCGGATCAACCGCAGAACTTCTCCAGGAACCCTGTAACTGCAACAAAGTATCCAAAAAGGCTACTGTGACTCTGCTACTTCAGCTCCTGCCAGCAACTGCAACAGTTTCCGGGTTGTGTATCCTCAGAGGGCTCCCTAGCTTCAGCCTGCACTGGAAGAATTGAAGGAATCTCCCATGGAGTGATGGAGTCACTTCCCTGCTTCAGAAGGCACCCTTCTGTAGCAAAAATCAGTACTCTGGGTCCCCTCTCATCTCGACGAGCGTGATCCCTGGAACACACAGGTGGTGGACCAAAGTGACCCTGACTGTCCAAAGGTGCAGCTGTCCAAATGTGGTGGAGGTAAGAGCTTGCCTCCCCGTGCCAGACAGTAGCCTTCTGCCCTGCGTGTTTTGCAGCACCTTGGGCTTCTGTGCACTTCTTCCAAGAATCCTTCATGCACAGCATAGCCTAGGTCCCCAGCACTTTATTCTGTGATGCTCAGCTCCCTGAGTTGTTCACCGGTGGCGTGGGATCTCTTTGTGTAGTGCTGCAACAAGTGTCATTTTCAACTCCTTTGTCCCCATATTATGGAACTCCTGTGGGGGCTGCCTGGACTTTGGAGGCTTCTCTGAAGTGCTGAGAGCCCCCTCTCTCCCCTCATCCTGAGTTGAGACCTCTAGGTCCCTCCTGTGCCCGGGCAGCACATTTTCCCACCAAACACTTTTCCTGCATGAGCCAAGGCTTGTTTGTAGAATCCAACAACAAAAACCAGCCTGCATGCTTCTACTCAATGTGGGACATCTCCTGCACCCAGCAGAAACCCACAGATGTCTTCTTTGGTGCATTTCTGACATTTTCTTCCAACCGGAGAATCCACTTTTGCACCCTCATCCGGGTTATCAGGGGCTCCTGTTCTTCCTGGACTTTTCATCGACTTCTGGACTTGGCCTCCACTCTCCACAGGTCTTCAGATCCAGGAATCCATTGTTAGTGTCCTGCAGTCTTGCTTGTTTTTTGTATAATCCTTTACCACGACTTCTAGTGTGTTCTCAGGTAACTTGCTGTACTTTACTCCTGTTTTCCTGTGCTCTGGGGTGGGGTTTTTTACTTACCTTTGGTGTTTTCTTACACTCCCAGCACCCATTCACACACTACACTTGCATAGGTGGGAAAATGACATTTGCATTACACTATTTTAGTATATGGTTTGTGTTCCCCCTAGGCCCATTGCAATCTATTGTGTTTTTCACTGTTTGCACAATTTTTTGACTGTTTACTTACCTGATTTTGGCTACTAGTGTATATATTGTGTATAATACTTAGCCTCTAAGATATTTTTGGCATTGTGTCACTAAAATAAAGTACCTTTATTTTTGGTAACACTGAGTATTGTCTTGGTTTCCAAAAACAAAACGCGCGTCCCGCGAGCAGGAGCGCAAAAGTTTTAATTTAAAGGTCCTCCTATGACTGCCCCTCCACCTGCCGGCTCCGGTCACAGCTGGTGGTTTCCAAAAACAAAACGCGTGTCCCACGAGCGGGAGCGCAAACGTTTCAATTTAAAGGGCCTCCTATGGCAGCCCCTCCTCCTGCCAGCTCCGGTCACAGCTGGTGGTTTCCAAAAACAAAACGCGCGTCCCGCTGCTGTGCAGCTCTATTTTAAGTTTTATTAAATCCGCTATCACCATTAGGAACCGATATGAATTAGTAACGAGACTACATATTAAGGGAAATCAGATATTGTTTTATTGTTGTATACGATTTTATAAGTATTTATTATTTTATATCGATTTAGTAGGCTTAAGTGGTAAGCTTAGATTTTATAGACTTGTAGATCAAAGAGACTTGCCTTCGAATTATGCAATAAGTACCGTATTTTATGATGATTTTTATGTATGTATGTGTACTTTTATGGCAATACGCGAATAAAGTTATTTTGACTGACTGACTGACTGAGTATTGTCTTTGCATGTCTCCTAGTTCAGCCTTGGCTGCTCTGCTACAGCTACCCCTAGACAGCCTAAGCTGCTAGACACTGTCTACATTTCACTAAGGTGGATCACTGGACCTGGTATAAGGTTTAAGTACCTCTGGTACCCACTACAAACCAGGCCAGCTTCTCACAACTCCTCATCTGTGAAACGGGGGTGCCTTTGATGGGACATGGGTGTTGTGTGGTGTGTGTTATTTGTGCAGATGGTGACGTGTTATGTGGTGGGGTATGGGGTGTTTGGTGCGTGTGGGATGAATAGGTAGTTGTGAAATGTGTGTACAGCTCTCTTTTGTGTTACCGTCGCTAAGTGTATCCGTCTTGTTGTGTTAGCAAAGGATTGTGGGTGATGTGGGTGTGTGTTGTATAGTGCTGTTGGTGGGTGTGTATATTTGTGTCAGTGTGGGTTTTTTGTTCTGGCCAATGTTGTCTTGTTTTGTATTTGGGTGGCCTTATCCGCCGTGGCGGTGTTCACCGCCAATGGTTTACTGCCGTTGAAGGTGCGCTGTGGTGATTCGTGGGTAATTATTTGGAGGGCGTAGTATTGGTGGTGTAACGGTATGGGTGATAGTTCCGACAGTTTATCATGTTCAGTGGGTCTGGCGGATTTGTGGTTGTGGCTGTTTCCTGTCGGTTTTATGTGTATGTGTCAGAATCTGGTGCACAAATGTTCGCCTCTGTGGCGGTATGTTGGTGGCAGTCACCGCAGAGGTATTCTGAATTTACCGCCAATGTCATAATGAGGGTCATAATCAGTAAACAGGAAAGCCATTTTAAATGAATGCACAGGACATTGGTCAATACGAGTTCCTCAGCTACATGATGGCTTCACTGAAGAAAAGGTAAGTTTGGTATCAAGCATCTCGTATTTTTGAAGCCTCACTGATTCCAGTGATCGAATTGTTAATACAAGCACCAAGAGGGCACCCTAGACGTGCCCCCTGAAAACCTACTGTAGGAAGCTGGCCTGGTTTGTATTGGGTACCTTGTGTACTTATACCTTATACCAGGTCCAGTTATCCCTTATTAGTGACGCAGTAGTGTTCTAGCAGCTTTGGCTGATAGAGGTAGCTATAGCAGAGCAGCTTAGGCTTAGGAGACATGCAAAGCTCATGCAATACCACTTATAGTTACACAGTACTTAAACACAAGTAAAGACAATGCTCAGTATTACCAAAAATAAAAGTATTTATTTGGGTGACACAGTACCAAAAATATCTTAGAGACTATACTCCTTCTGGAGGTAAGTATTATACACAATATATACACTAGACACCAAAATTAGACAACAACATAGTCCTAGAACAGTGCAAACAGTAGGAAATCCCATAGAATGCAATGGGAGAAAATAGGTCTAGGGGCAACACAAACCATATATTTAAAAAGTGAAATGTTAATTACAAATTCCCCCTAGACAAGTGTAGAGTGTGCAGAATCACTGGGAGAGTAAGAATACAGTAAAGGTAAGTAAATTACCCCACCCAGATCCCAGAAAAGCAGGAGTAAAGTACTGCAAGTTTCCTTAGGACACACTACACCTCGTTTTGGGGATTTTGCAGTAGCTAACGAAGTCTGCAAAGAAAAACTGCTGTATTATTGTACCTGAAGACCTGCAAAGGAAGGGGACCAAGTCCAGAAGTCGAAAGAAGTTCCAGGAAGGACAGGAGCCCCTGCCAACCCAGAATAGGGTGCAAAAGAAGAGTCCCTGGTTAGTCGAAGACTGCAGTGTCGCGTGGGCTCTCATTATCCTAAATGAGACTACTGGATTTCTAGGCAGCAGGATCGATCACGTTGTGGGGGACTGAGTCAGACCCACGTGTAAGGAACTCTGTCACCCTAAATCCGGTTTTTGCTCCGGCTAACTAGCAGTGCCTCATTTCTCCCAAGGGGAAGAGATGATTGGGCAGCTGAGCGCATGACATCTTTGGAACTTCTCAGGGAAGTCGTGGTCACTCAGATCCAAACCAACCCTCTCATTTACAGTATGATCTCATATACACATGACAAAGGCAGTATAAGTTTTATATAATGTTTTAATAAAACGACTGCATTTTAGATAATAAGGCGTGAGCCGCAATAACCAGAACCATACAACACAGTAGGATTGAAATAGTCACCAGGAGAGTAAAACATAAGAACAAAGCTATCATGGTGTCTAATAGTTTCTACTCTCCCTCTGCTTGGTCTATTTCGAGCACAGCATGTTAAGCTTCTAACTTGCCTTTCTGAATCCCTGGGGAGACACTAGCCCTCATACCTGAGCAAAGGCCTGTGATCTTGGTTCAGCATCTGCAACGAGGCAGTCAGCGTCTAGTTGTGGTTCCCTGGTCGGAATCTCCCTCTTGCGTGTATTGGGACAAGGAAGTGATTTTATAACTAACATGTCAGCGTGATCACAAAATGTCCCTACGCAGGAATGCCAAAGACTAAACTCCTACCACGTCTATCGGCAATGTACCAGACTGTATCCTTGACTGAAGCACAGAGTGAACAGGAATGTGTTATGGAGAACTCCAGTGCTGAAGTAGGCTAAACAGTGTGATAGGAAATAAAAAAACAAGACAGTAGAACTGGCTATTTGAAAAATAACAGTACGAAGCCTAATAAAAAGCATTTAGAGCAAAGTGCACAGAGGCTCTAAGCTGCAAGCAAATGAATAAAATACATCCAGGGCAAAGTGCATAAAGGCCTAAAGCCTGAAGCTAATGCGCAAAGGATACGTAAAACTAACCACACTACACCCTCCCCTTGTCGGTAGCAAGTTGTTCCAATAATATAAAAGTATGCCCCAGATATAAACAATACCTAAAAATATATATATTTCGACAAGGTCAGAGGACAACAAAGTCATAAATTTGGGAAGCATGTGACGATAAAGCCAAATACAATATAATGTCAATTTTCGAGGGGAAAAAAAAATCCAGTTGTCAGACAGAAGCAATAGAAAGCAGGAGCTCCTCCACTTCGATATATGTCAATATCGGAAGATCCACGCCACAAAGTACCATGGAGCAGGTGTGTTCCAAAGCCCCAAAACCATTCAGGGCGGCACCTCGTGCAGGGCCTATGAATGAGACAATACCATCTTCCTCCAGGAAGGGAATCTCATAAACTGCCTCACGAAGCAAACGCAACCGTAGTGCACAAGTCTGGGAATGAGCCCTAACCGGGAACATCAACAGATCAGTTTCGACCACTGGAGGGCGCTGCAGTGAGAGACAGAAAGCCAGTGCATGTTGAAACGAGCACCAAAGGCACCGAAACACGGGTTGCACACAATCCAAAACTGGTCGGAATGACAGAGACCAGTCACACTCCAAATGTCCCAGGAGTGTCGCTCCAAAATGCTGCATCATGCGTTCACGATACAGCTGCGCTGACGGGAGCAGCAATATAGGATCTCGTTGTGGCGGGACAGCCATTGCGAAAAAATAGCAACAATAGCAAGACTCCAGCCAATAAAGCCAAAGTAATCGGGAAACCCCCAAAAATGCTTCCGAAAATAGAGTGTATAGCCGAAGGTATCAAACCGAATATGGAAGAGAAGGTGTGAGCAAAACCAACACCAACGGCTTTGAAAAAATTTGCAATTCCAGCAGTGCTGGACGCATTAAATATACGTCCCACAAGTTCACCAAAGTGACTCGGAAAGTTAGTATTCAAAAGGGACTGTATTTCCGCTGATGACCTTGCCACCTGTAGTGCGTAGGTCTCGCTAGCAGATGTAAGGGCCACATGCTTTTGAAACAATAAAGCCTTCAGTCGACTCAACTTGTCGAAATTAACCTTGGAAGTAGCAATATGAGGCCAGATGTCCGCTACCTCCCTAATTTGAGTGGGGGGAAACAACACATTCCCGCAGCACGTAACGGCCTTGGTGACAACGACAACGTAAACTATTCCGGCACGCATGCCACAGCAGCGTTTGCTGTTAAGAACAATGTAACTGCCGTTAGAAAGCACCTGGAAAGTGTTTTTAATAACCGGGACTGGAACTCCCTTCAGATAACAAGCTAAGTTAGCAATCGAAGCGTTACACGCACCGTGCAAGGACAGCTGTTTACAAACCATGGAATGGCTGACAGAAGCTTCGCATTCACTACCGCTAAGAAAAACCTCCCTCAAACCATTAATACATCTGTATAGAAAGGGAAGCTCCCACACCTCGTGTATGTAACTGTCTCCCAACCGTTCATATCTACCCACCGAAATGTGCTTCAAACAAGAAGTAAATTGCAGAGTGGAGATAGGCAGATTAATTACCCCATAAATCAACCACTCAGCTGACGGAATCTCAGCAACCGTGAAAGGCAGTTTTTCCAATTTTTCAATATTCAACATGACATATGTCGCTTCCTTTTTAGCCATCAGCTGTTGTTGACGAGTTAAATTAAAGGAGACAAAGATCTCTCTGGCACGAATGTGCTGCCACGGAACGCGACCTGCCTTCAAGGTCTGAAGAGTCCAACCCAGCTGCATAATGGACCGCGTCTGACTCTGCCCATGATATAAAGAAGACATATCTGATTTAATAATGTCTATAGCAGAGGAAACAATGCTGTAAATTGTGTAAACACGGTCAGAAAGGGTATGCATGCCATTATCTACAACAGACAAAGCCTGCATCAGGTTTTCCTGATCAGTTTGCCTCACCCGGGCCGCTGCCTCCTGCTGTGAAAGCTTCCAAATCTCATTATATACTTCGTATAAAAATCGTTTCTTCCGTGGTACCTTAGGTCCTGACAAAAAATCTTGTAAGTCAGTATCATCAGACAGTAACGTGAGATGTGATTTAACTGCATCCAGCGTGGACGACTTCAACCATTGCTGACAAATCTTTCCCACGCTGTATGTAGTTATGATATCAGCATGTTCTAGTGAAATGTAACGAGGGTCTGCCCTACTAGTCCTGAACCCCCCAGAAGAGGTGACAAAACATTGATGACACTTATTAGTGTCTACAGGCCATAATAACCACCCGCCCGGATGTACCAATGAAGTGTTAAGCGTACCATTCTGGACCCAGTGTGTAAACTCACTAAACGTAGCATTAACATATCGCTGCCAATTGTTCAATTTGGAAGGGACAGGTATACTAGGCAAATTCAACTCTCTAATCGTTGCCAAGCCCAAACAGCTAGTCTGTTGTACCGTGTCATTGAGGAAAATCATCTGCACAGGGATAATACATGCTCTACATAATGTGTCCCTGCCCTGCATTTGCCAATTTTTCGTTCCCCAGACACTTTTCAAATCAACAGTCTTAAACCAATATTCATACCCCTCAACCGAAAGTTTAGACACAAACAAATTTGAATATAGTAATTTAGTATTGGTCAATAACATTTGCTTATTAGCATACGGAGTAACTTTAAAATAGTAAGACTTAGCATTTTGTTGATTACTCCCAGAAAAGTATGCAAATTTATCATAATACGTTTTTGAACTCTCCTGTGGAGGAGTTGGGCAATGTTCCCATTGCACATAATCAAATATGGACTTAGGTTTACTTGCTTTATGAATAAAGTGGTGTCCATAATAGTTGTAGCAAAACATGTCACCATGATTATCTCTAAATAGGTAAACATCTTCATCGTCATAGACAGTATAATATTGCAAGTCTGTCAGCATAGAATCTACTGTCTTCACATCCCAATCATCAGAAACAATGCCTGGTATAACAATATCATCCAGTGATAACTTGAGGACATACGGTATTTGAATCAATTCAGTGGGACCACATATATCAAACATTACTTTATCCCACACAATCCCATCTGGAATCGGTATTGCAGAAATGTTTACATTGGACAAGTCTCATCGAACCATATGAGACGAAAATGTGGTTTTAACACAGTCTCCACGTGCTCAATGTCAGATCGTTCAGGAAGAAAATGACCATGTATTACTAGAAAAAAAGTAACCACAAATCCCAACCACAAAAAAAGAGTCATAACAGCCATAAAAAGCCACAAATAGTTCCAAGGAAAAACAAAATATGTGTGTTGAAGCCAACACAGCAGCTTACGTGGACCTCGGACTGAAGACATCGAGGACGGGGAGCCGGACACTGCATCATCAGTGTCGTTGAAGCAGCCAGAGGCAGTTCTTGCAAAAGGTGCAACTGTGAACAAAGAAGCAGATGGAGGCTCTCGCCTTGGCACACTATAAACCACATGTTCAGAAACATCTGTAGAACGTACAGCAACTTGATCAAAAGATTCCAAATTAATCGTTGTCTGTGGAACAATCGCAAGATCATCTTCCACCCTCCCCAAGCTCGGAGAGGAAACAGCGTCGGTGTAAATCACCTGCAGCGGGACTTCTTCCCCAGTAGTGAGAGGGATTCTGGAACTACTGGGTGTCCCTCTTTGTCTGCTGTGCAGAATCGGCCACATGTTGTAACTTGACATTATCAATGGAAACAAAGTGATTTCCTTTGGCCCCTTGAAGCGGCGGTAAAATCACAGTTCTCGTGCCTCTAACCCCTAATACAGGGACTGGTGCTCGATAAGAAGGACCAAATTCTTTCTTTACTGCGACCTTTTCACGCACTAGATCCCCAATCCTGGGTATCCAACCAGTAGGAGTTACTGGCTCATCCTTAATTCCTGAGGAGGCAGCACTTGCAGAAGAGTTATCTTCACGGAATTGTTGTAAATCCTGCAAAACAGTGACACGATCATTTATGTCAAAGGGCGTATCTGCCGCCTCCACACCAGGACCATCTAGATCAGGAACATACATTTGTGTTCCAAACAGGCACTCATATGAAGTACGACCCCCCAGTGACCTTCTAGGCAAGTTATTAAGTGCTCTCTGTACTCCATACAGGTGGGCTAGCCAACTACGACCCGTACCTATAACTCTGGCCGTTAAGGATTGCTTAAAATCACGATTTAAACGCTCCACAACAGAATTTCCCTCGGGATGAAATGGAGACGAGAATTGGAGTTGGACCCCCAACGAAGCCATGGTGTCCCTGAATGCCTTGGAGGCAAAAGCAGGGCCCTGGTCCGAATGAAAAGCCGCAACTGCAAATGTATCGACAAAGATGCGCAAATCTTTAATAACAGTCCGAGCGTCAGCCGAGCGCTGTGGCCAGACCCACACAAATCTGGAGCACGAATCTACAGCTACCAATATATATTTGTATGCACTATCTGGTGTCAGCGGACCACAATGATCCAAGTACACACACTATAAAGGTTTGTTTGAAATTAGAAGGGGTGTCTGCTGCGGGCGTCTAGCCGATGAACCTTTAATTTGTTGACAAACATCACAACAAAGGACATATTGCTTTGTCTCTTTATAGAGACCAGGCCACCAGTAACAAGCCTGTAAAAGCAAAATAGTGGCAGCCACACCAGCATGTGCAGATGCCGCCCCCTCATGTGCTGCAGAAATTAATCGAGGTCTCTCAATTTTATTTGGTAAATCACGTATACCAATGCCTGGAATATTAACAACAGCATTGAACGCACTACTCAAGCAGTAACGATACTTAGAAGGAAATCCTTTAGGAAATGGCGTGCCATCAGCCGTAGCTTTTATGGCAGCCGAAATCTCTGTGTCAGATTTGGAACTCGAACGAGTCACTGCGGCCACAGTGGCAACAGCCACTGCCGACTTCGCGGCTTCATCAGCCAAAGTATTCCCAGCAACGTGTATCCCAACGCACTGGTGTCCAAGTGTATGCACAACATGGACCTTAGGAAGCGTCTCTTTCAGATCCGCAACCTTACCCCACAACAATTTGTGTTTAATGGTGTTGCCCTTAGAATCTCTGAACCCATTCAACTTCCAATAGTGTAGATATTCATTGAAAGACTGAACACAGTAGTAGGAGTCACAGACCAGCAAGGTTAAAATCGCCGGATCCGCGTGCTCCAACGCTAACAATAGAGCTTTGAGCTCAGCCAGCAGTGCCGTGCAATCTCCCAATGTTTTAGTATAAGTATGTCGGGGCAGAACACTTCCCCCTCCATAGTGCCGCTCACCACCGCACATGCAGCAGAATACTGTTGTTTAGTCCCAACCGCTGGTTGCGCAGAGCCATCGGTATACATGACCACCTGATATTGGTCAATAGGCAATGTGCCAGCAGGAACTGGGTACTCCATTTCATATTGAAGAAATTCTTGAGTCTGCAGTTTAGGGTCAAATATGTAATCTACATCAGTGGCTGTCAAAGACGTAGCCCATTGTATCCATCGCGGGTGTAAAGCTTTCGAATTATGGACACTCGCTTTTGTAACAGCCTCTAAGGCCGGAATCGGGGAAACAACAATAATGCGTTGGCCCTGGGCAAGAGGTCTTTCTTTAATCACAGCCATCTGTACGGCAGTGAGTATTTTCTCAGTTTGCGCAAATCGTTGTTCTGCAACAGAATACAAGTGGGACTTGTATGCAATCGGTACTGTCTCACCCTCATTAAAGGTGACATATGTAAACCCAACAGCCCCAGGTATCACCCTGATGACTAAATGTGTCTTATTGTCCCGTGTGTGTAAGTGTTTAACTGCTAAGAGATCAGTCTGCAAATCTCGTAGGATATGTGTATGCTCAATCGTCCAAAATCTACTCGAAAAAATTGGACGAATCAACTTGTATAAGGGTTTTATACGCGTAGCATATTCAGGAATGTAAGTTCTGCCAAAATTCAGAAACCCCAACAATGACTGGAGCTTCCGAACCGTATTAGGAGGCTGCAATTGAGCACATTTCTCCCAAAAATGTGGCGCCAAGCTCCTGCCCTCTCTCGACAACTCATATCCCAGGAAAATGACGCTGAGGAAGGCAATCTTCGATTTCTTAAAATTAAACTTATAGCCAATTTCAGCAAACCCCACAACAATGCACGATACACGCCTTAGATGTTGCAGAATCTCATTGTCTGTCAGATATATGTCATCAACATATGATAACGCTTCAGGGTCCAACTCGTGCAGAATTTCAGTTACACGAGCCAAAAACAGTCCTGGGCTATTCTTATACCCCTGAGGCAAACGACAAAACTTTTTCTGAGAGCCAAACGCACTGAAACTGGTATAGTCCCGACTTTCGGGCGCTATATTTTGGCAGAAAAATCCATTTGAGATATCTAACGTTGTTTTGTATTTTTTACGCACTATATTATTCATAAGCGCTGCGCTATGTGAATTCTGTATTGCATATGTGCGTGTATGACTATTTAAATGTCTGTAATCCACCACTATCCTATATGAATGGTCCGGTTTAGCAACCGGAAATAAGGGATTATTCATCGGCGAGACACAGGGCTCAATTACACCCTGGTACTCCAATTGTGTAAGAATATTCCTAACCGATGCCCTTGCTTCAAATTTGATAGGATACTGCGGGTGCGGCTGAGGTTCGCCCTTTATTGGAATTAAATGATAAGGTGATTGTCTATCCCACCCCACATTATTTCTATATAGAGCGGGGGCCTATGCAAGAGCCCATAATTTACTATAGGACTCCGCTAGTTCTCTCGGAACAAGTGGTGAGAAGGAAGGTGCAATAACCTCTTCCCCCACTGGACAGTCGCGAACAAAGTCAGGCGGCCAATCTTGTTCGGCCAGCAGAACATCATATGATTTTACCACATGGTCCCAAAAGATGGCGTGTACAATGCGGTCAATGTCCCCTTCTAATTGCAGAGTCACTTGATATACTCTATCAGGATCAGAGACTCGCATATCTGCCGTTTCGACTTGTATGAAGTCATCAGTTGCTTTCACCTCCAGATGCTCTAGAAGACTCCGGCGAACTATTGTGACCTCTGCCGCGCTGTCTAACAGTGCCAACGCCCATGTCTTGTTCGTCAAGAGAACTCTCTTCTTGAGCGGCATGTCTAACTGAGACTGCTGCCACTTTCTTCTTTTTAAATTGCTGTTTTTGTTGCAGCGGTTTCTCTTCTTGTTTAATAGAAACCTCCGTTGAGCGTTGTGAATCCTGTCTTGGTTTTACGTACTCCGTTCTCCGCTCTGACCGCCCACCTCTCTCACTTCTCTTCTCTGAGGAGTCCTGAAAGGAACGAGATTGGCGTGTATCAGTATATTGATATCTTTCAGGCGTCTTCAAATTATCCCGGTTATATGACGGAACACCGAATCTTAAACTACTACTAACCTTAACAACGAGGTCGGAACACCGACCTCGTCTTTACTACTAATGATTTTACCACGAATGCCTTAACAACGATATTTCGTTGTAAAGGCATTCCTGATAAAATCATTAGCAATAGGCACCATTCACACTACATCCCTCACCCCACCCCCCAACCCCACCCCAAAACCTAAAACCCCCTGACCCCCCACCCACTCCCCAAAACCAAAAACGCCCCACCCCCCCAACCCCACCCTAAAACCTAAAACCCCCTGACCCCCCACCCACTCCCCAAAACCAAAAACGCCCCACCCCCCCAACCCCACCCTAAAACCTAAAACCCCCGACCCCCCACCCCCTCCCCAAAACCAAAAACGCCCCACCCCCCCAACCCCACCCCAAAACCTAAAACCCCCGACCCCCCACCCCCTCCCCAAAACCAAAAACGCCCCACCCCCCCAACCCCACCCCAAAACCTAAAACCCCCTGACCCCCACCCCCTCCCCAAAACCTAAAACCCCCCACTTACCTGATTCGTCACCTTGTCATCTGCGTCGTCCTCCTCAGCCGACTCCCTTGTTTGTACCTTAACCATGCATGTTCGTTGTTCAGGACATGCGTGGTTAAGGCACAAAATAACGAAGTCGTGGTTAAAGAAAGCGTTGTTCCGCTTTCGTTAACCAGGACTTCGTTATAAAAAATTCGGCATAAAGGTTGTTTACCAATTATCCCTATTCCTGAGATTAAACCTATTCTGCGGGGTCTCCGGTTGCACTGTCCCCCATCTTTCTTAGGTGTTTGCTGTTTTTTTTCCCAGCGCTTTTTAGTACCCTCAAGTTGCTGTTGTTTAGCATTATGTTTATTATTTTTACCCTGTAATTGGGATTTTGCGGTCTAGCCCGTAGGCTATCGCAACCAATACTGGAATATGTCTCAGCTATTATTCTCGGAAGTTCCCGCTCCTGATTAATCTGCGGAACGTCCCAAAGACCCATTCGCACTGCTAGTGCTACTGCCTCTCCCTTGAGATTACTCAAAATAATAGAAGAAACCGCGGCAAAATTGCCCATTAACTGCATGCCCAAATCTAAGGCCGGGGCAGCCCCATATTCATCTTGAATTTGTTTAAGCACTTCCGGTAAATAAGCTAATGTCGGTGTACCGTGTGCCGTAGTGTAGAGCGCGGCAAGCACCGTGCCCCAGGTATTACAAAGGTCCACCGGAGGAACCATCCCATAAGGCAAACACATCGTCAATATTCTATGTTTATCCTGAGGTCCCGTATGGGGAAATACTGTTTCCAGCGTATTAATTTTTTGCACCAGCCAAAATGGAGTTTCCTCACGTTTAGCAGGTACCTTACCCATAACTGAGTGTACAGTGGCCGGATTGATACCCGGAACCACCACCTGTGGGTGCACCGGAGCAGCATGCGCTGCATTAGTATTTAATGCCTTCATTACAAACTGAACCAGTCTTCTGTATGTAGTTGCCAAGTCTATATATAAACGACGAACGTCAGCCACTGCCAAGTTAGCAACCACAGGATATGGTGTGTAAGTAGCCAATAAAGGCCAGGTCGGACCATCATTACTCAGTGGACCTAACCTTACCTGTGCTACTGTGTGTGGGAGGGCGCCATCAAGCCAATTATGGTGTTCTTGATAAGATAAAGGTATCTCTAAGTATGCATATGCCCTGTACTGTCCAGGGACATTTGCAACAGTGTATTCGTGAAAAGTGTTTGTACCCCCATCAACTGCTGGAAATACGACCCAAGAATAAAAAAGTTCTGTTCTATAGGCTGCATGGGCGTCCACCACAAAAGTGACCGGACCCGCCTGGACCGTCAGGCCATGTGCCACCAGATGTCCTGTGAGCGGTTGTCGCATATTGATTGCTATATTCACTACATTAGGATTCGCCATTTGTAAAAAAAAAACAGCACTAGGTCAGAGAAGGCACACCAATATCGGGTTTTCCTTTTAAAGTTCAAGCTTGAACAACCAATCACTAAGTAATAGGATGTACCTATCCCGTGGTGGCGGAAACCCTCAGCCCCACGGACGTCTCTGCTCACGGAACGAGGAGTCAAAATATATATGAGACCGAGAGAGTCAGCCGGACCTAAATATTAGAGCCAGACCAATCGTTGGCGGCGCCATGTCGCGTGAGCTCTCATTATCCTAAATGAGACTACTGGATTTCTAGGCAGCAGGATCGATCACGGTGTGGGGGACTGAGTCGGACCCACGTGTAAGAAACTCTGTCATCCTAAATCCGTTTTTTGCTCCGGCTAACTAGCAGTGCCTCATTTCTCCCAAGGGGAAGAGATGATTGGGCAGCCGAGCGCATGACATCTTTGGAACTTCTCAGGGAAGTCGTGGTCACTCAGATCCAAACCAACTCTCTCATTTACAGTATGATCTCATATACAAATGACAAAGGCAGTATAAGTTTTATATAATGTTTTAATAAAACGACTGCATTTTAGATAATAAGGAGTGAGCCGCAATAACCAGAACCATACAACACAGTAGGATTGAAATAGTCACCAGGAGAGTAAAACATAATAACAAAGCTATCATGGTGTCTAATAGTTTCTACTCTCCCTCTGCTTGGTCTATTTCGAGCACAGCATGTTAAACTTCTAACTTGCCTTTCTGAATCCCTGGGGAGACATCAGCCCTCATACCTGAGCAAAGGCCTGTGATCTTGGTTCAGCATCTGCAACGAGGCAGTCAGCGTCTAGTTGTGGTTCCCTGGTCGGAATCTCCCTCTTGCGTGTATTGGGACAAGGAAGTGATTTTATAACTAACATGTCAGAGTGATCACAAAATGTCGCTACGCAGGAATGCCAAAGACTAAACTCCTACCACGTCTATCGGCAATGTACCAGACTGTATCCTTGACTGAAGCACAGAGTGAACAGGAATGTGTTATGGAGAACTCCAGTGCTGAAGTTGGCTAAACAGTGTGATATGAAATAAAAAAACAAGACAGTAGAACTGGCTATTTGAAAAATAACAGTACAAAGCATAATAAAAAGCATTTAGAGCAAAGTGCACAGAGGCTCTAAGCTGCAAGCAAATGAATAAAATACATCCAGGGCAAAGTGCACAAAGGCCTAAAGCCTGAAGCTAATGCGCAAAGGATACGTAAAACTAACCACACTACAGCAGAAATGCACCCTAGGAAGATGCCAGCGGGTTCCTGCGTGATGCAAAAGATGTCCCATGGCATGAAGATTGTTGCAGATAAGATTTCCTGTTGGAAGGCGCTAACAAGCCTTTGCTATGACAAATGTGCGTTTTTCATCAAAATGGCGCTGGATGGACCCAGGAGAGACCTGGGGGCCTCAACTCTGTGTGAGGAGGAATAGGGGGCTCTCAGCACTTCAGTGAGCCCTCAGGATGCCAGCCAGCACCCCCAGAAACCGCAAGGTCTGGGTTCAAAGGAAGTGCAAAAAACAGTTGATGTAGCACAACAAAAGAAGGTCCCAAGCCGCCGGAGAACAACTCAGCGAGTTGAGCATAGCAGGTTGGAGTTCTGGGGACCTGGGCCAGGCTGTGCACAAAGACATTTTGCAAAGGGTGCACAGAGGCCTCAGGAGGTGAAGAAGACATAATGCACAGGGGTACCATCGTTCTTGGGGGAAGACAAGGTCTTACCTCCTCCAAGTTGCGCCAGCAGGACCTCAGGACAGCCTATGTTGATGAGTCCACCCTCTGTGTCCTTTGGAGCACGCTCGTTGCCGTGAGAGGAGTTCCAGGGTACCGGTTGTCGCCTTGGAAGGTGCCTGCTTAGAGCAGGGAAGTGACTCCGTCACTTCACAGGAGATTTCTTCGGTCCTTCCGGTGCAGGATGAAGAGAGGGAGTCCGCAGAGCATGCACACCATGGAAACTGTTGCAGTTGCTGACTTGGAACTGAGGTTGCTGAAGAAAAGTGTCTCTTGTAGACACTTTGTAGCAGTTACAGCATTTCTTGGAGCAGGCTGCGGTTGATCCGAGGTCAGACGAGTCTGAAGTTGTTTGCAGAGGATTCCTGAAGGAAACTTGCAAGCAGAATCTGAAGAGAACCCACAGGAGAGACCCTAAATAGCCCTGAGAGGGGGATTGCCTACCTTATCAGGTATGGACCTATCAGGAGGGGTCTCTGATGTCACCTGCTGGCACTGGCCACTTTGAGCCCTCCAGAGTGCCCCCACACCTTGCAAAGCAAGATGGCTGAAGCACATTAGAGGAGCTCTGGGCACCACCCCTGGGGTGGTGATGGACAGGGGAGTGGTCACTTTCCTTTCCATTCTCCTGTTTCCCACCAGAGCAGGGGAGAAGGGGTCCTTGAACTGATGTAGACTGGTTTATGCAAGGAGGGCACCATCTGTGCTCTTCGAATTATTTCCAGAGGCTGCCCCTCCCCAGCCTGTAACACCTATTTCCAAAGGGAGAGGGTGTAACACCCTGCTCTCAGAGGAAATGCTTTGTTCTGCCTTCGTGGGTCTGGTCTGCCCAGACCCCAGGGGGGCAGAACCCTGTCTGTGAGGTGGCAACAGCTGTAGCAGCAGTGCAAGCCTTAGAGAGCTGGTTTGGCAGTCCTGGGGGTTGATGGTGGAGCCCCCAGGATGCATGGAATGGGCTCCCCAATACCATATTTGGAAGGGGAGGACAATTCCATGATCTTAGACATCTTACATGGCCATATTCAGAGTTACCATTGTGAAGCTACATATAGGTATTGACCTGTATGTGGTGCACGCGTGTAATGGTGTCCCGGCACTCACAAAGTCCAGGAAAATGGCCCTGAACTATATGGGGGCACCTTTGCTAGTGCAAGGATGCCCTCACACTTAGTAACTTTGCACCTAACTTTCAGCAGGTGAAGGTTAGACACATAGGTGACGTATAAGTTACTTAAGTGCAGTGAAAATGGCTGTAAAATAGTGTGTGCACTATTTCACGCAGGCTGCAATGGCAGTCCTGGGTAAGGGTTTGTCTGAACTCCCTATGGGTGGCAAAAGAAATGCTGCAGCCCATATGGATCTCCTGGAACCCCAATGCCCTGGGTTCCTAGGTATAAGGGACTTATAAGGGGGGTCTAGTATGCAAATTGAAATTGGTAAGTGAAGTCACTGGCCTACAGTGATAAATTTAAAAACAGAGTGAACATAAGCACTGAGGTTCTTGTTAGCAGAGCCTCAGTGACACAGTTAGGCACTACACAGGCATACACATTAGGCCATAAACTATGAGCACTGGGGTCCTGGCTAGAAGGATCCCAGTGAGACAGGCACAACACACTGACATATAGGTTTTTATCTATGATCACTGGGGTCCTGTCTAGCAGGATCCCAGTGACACAGTAAAAACATCCTGACACACTCAGAAATAGGCCAAAAGTGGGGGTAACCATGCTAGAAAGAGGCTACTTTCCTACACAACCCCCGCCCCCAAATGAAGGACAATAAGGCTAACCTTGGCCTGTTGAGACTTTATTGTCTAAGTGGTGATAAGTGGAGAGTAGATCTGCAATAGAGTGTTTACTCCTGTTATCATCCACTATATGGTTACTTCCCTGTGGGGATGTAAACCACCCTGTTTGGAGATGATTTTTACCTAACCAACAGTGTGAGTGTAAATTCTCAGAGTTCCTATTAGTACGTTTTAAAGTTGGGATTGGTCCACGAGACCTATGTCAAATGCAGGAAATGCTAGAAAGGGATGCTGTTTCAATAAAGCCATAGCTGGGCAAAAACAATGTCTATGTGGCTGTAAGAGAGAACAGGTTTGCTGTTTCTCTTGAGTTGGAGCAGGGCAGGGCTGCTGTCTTATAAGCTCCACACCAGGTCAGGGCTGCTGTCCTGTGTTTAGAGGCAGTGCAGGGCTACTGCACTAAAGTTTCTCTGGGAGGGCTGAAGGGATGCTCCATATTTACTAAAATGGTGCATTTTTGCACATCTGGATTAGTAGTTCCACAGATAGGTACTTTTACCTCTGGGAGTCCAGCTGTGGTAGCTGATGGCTCCTTTGATGCAGGTTCCACCCCAGGAGTGGTTTCTCCCACCACAGGAATGGTATCCTTAGTGGCAGGTTGGGGAAGGGATACTTTGATACCCTTTTTCCTGTTGGTGGAGAGGGATCCTGAGATTTCAGGCCGTTTTTCTCCTTTGCTTTTTCATTTCACCAGAAATTAGAGGAGGCAATTCCTCAGGAATACCCAGCATGGATGCATGGGTATTAAACACTACCTCAGCCCAACCTGAGGCCTCTAGGTCACTCCCTAAGAGACAATCTACAGGTAAGCTAGGTGATACCACCACCTACTTAGGGCCAGTAACTCCACCCCAACTAAGTTGAACCACAGCTAAGGGGAGAGACTGAGTGGAGTTATTGACATCAGTAACTTGGTACTTCTGTCCAAGGAGATGTTATACAGGTGACACTAGGTTTTCAGTCACCAAAGTGATACTGGCACCTGTGTCCCTGTAGGTCTGAGCCTCAACACCATTTATTAAGATTGACTGCCTGTACTTATCCATGTTAAGGGGACAAGCAGCCAAGGTGGCAAGGCCAATGCCACCAGGTGTGACAGAAACTGTCTTGGGACTGTCGATCCCCAGTTTCTATTATGGTCCCAAAAGTGAACCCAACTACACCTTTAGTTTGACTATTGCCAGTAGTCCCACCACTATTACCACTATTGCTAGGCTCATTAGAGTCTGATGTCTTAGTGGTGGTAGGCTCAGGGGCTTTACCTGTGCAGGACATATCCCCCGGCTAATGGCCTTTATTTCTACACACATAGCACCAAGGCTTTTTCTGATATGTGAAGAGTTTGAAGAAGATGAAGAAGTTTTATCCCCACTCCAGAGGAGTATTTTGTACCTGAAAAAGGATCTTTGAGTTTACTTTTATCCCCATGCTTGTCCTGAGATTTTTCACCATCTTTCTTCTTGCCATCCTTGTCACCCCGAGTATGAGCTTTTCTGCTCACCCTTGTTCTGACCCATTTGTCTGCCTTCTTTCAAATTTCTTGGGGAGAGGTCAGATCTAAGTCCACAAGATATTGATACAACAAATCAGACACACAATTATTCAAGATATGCTCTCTCAGAATCAAGTTATAAAGGCTTTCATAATCAGTTACCTTACTGCCCTGTAACCAACCCTCTAGGGCCTTCACAGAACAGCCTACAAAATCTGTCCAGTCCTGTGATGACTCCTTTCTGGTCTCTCTGAACTTAAGTCTATACTGTTCAGTGGTTAAGCCCAGACCATGTAAGAGTGCATTTATAAGAACCTGGTAATTATCTGAATCATCCTCTGACAATAAGAAGCCTGTCTCTTCCTTTGCCAGAGAAGGATAACCAAAGGATAGCAGCCCACTGTACCTGAGGGGCCCTCTGAACTTTACAGGCCCTCTCAAGTGCAGCAAACCATTTGTTGATGTCATCACCATCCTTGTAAGGAGGGACAACTTTGTGCAGATTCCTAGAATCAAATGAAGGTTCCCTAACATTTATATTCCTAAAACTGCTGCTGCCACCATGGGGAACTAACCCCAAACACTACCTCTCTTTCTCCATAGCCAGGGATTCCCTGCCTATGGCCAACTGCTGCTGCATTAGCCTCAGTCTGGCCTCCTCTAACCTCAGCTTTCTGAGTTCCCTATCTAGGGACTGGTCCTCAGAGTTAGAATTATGTGAAGCCTCTGAAACAGAGGTAAGATGAGAGTGTACAAAGGTAGACCTATCTCTAACAGGGGCGACTCTAGTGACCTGGCCTCTAGGGGTTAAGGGAGCCCTACTTGAATGTGAACCCTTCCCACTACGAGTTATACTAGGGGGCTTGTTGACAGATAGGTCTGTGGAAGGACCCTCTCCAGGATTGTCATCTTGCTCCTCTGAGTATTCCTGGTTGGAGTCATCCTCTACCTCTTCCTCAGTGCTGATTCCCTGGTCATCCTGGAGGAGGAGATTTCAGAGGTACTCCTTATTGGGGCTCCTTCCCAATCCCTAAATTTCTTTCAGTGCAGAGCCCCTTCAGGCTTTTATAGTTTAAATTGTCATAGGTAGTCTGGACAGCTCTAGGGGTGCCTTCTACAGAAGACAAATTAAAAGAAAAAAGTTTAGGGAAGTGAGTAAAAAGTTAGTAGAATAACAGAGCTAACTTTTTAGAGAAAAGAGGAAAACGTTTCAGAACTTTGTGAAAGCTTTTGCAAAGTTTAAAGAACTTTTAAGAAGTTAGAAAATTGTTTCTAGGTATATATTATATATGCTCTAAGTACTGGATCAAGCTTTTCTTGTAAAAGGCACAGGTAAGAAAGTGGTAAAGCAATTGCAAGTACTTATCCCACCGCTGCACCACCAATGTAGGAGGCTGGCCTGGTTTGTAGTGGGTACCTTGGGTACTTACACCTTATACCAGGTCCAGTTATCCCTTATTAGTGAAGTACTAGTGTTCAAGCAGCTTATGGTGATAGAGATAGCTATAGCAGTGCTGCTTAGGCTGAACTAGGAGACATGCAAAGCTCATGCGATACAACTTATAGTTACACAGTACTGATACACAAGTAAAGACAATACTCAGTGTTACCAAAAATAATGGTATTTATTTGGGTTACACAATACCAAAAATATCTTAGAGACAATACTCCTTCTGGAGGTAAGTATTATACACAATATATACACTAGACACCAAAATGAGACAAGTAAATAGTCATAGAACAATGCAAACCGTAGGAAATCCTATAAAATGCAATGGGAGAAAATAGGTCTAGGGGCAACAAAAACCATATAATAAAAAAGAGGCATGTGAATCACGAATTCCCCTCTAGACAAGTGTAGTGTATGCAGGATCACTGGGAGAGTAAGAATACAGTAAAGGTAAGTAAATTACCCCACCCCAGAGCCTAGAAAAGCAGGAGTAAAGTACTGCAAGTTTCCTTAGGACACACTACACCTCATTTTTGGGATTTTGCAGCAGCCAACCAAGTCTGCAAAGAACAACTACTGGATTATTAGACCTGAAGACCTACAAAGGAAGGGGACCAAGTCCAGAAGTCGAAAGAAGTTCCAGGAAGGACAGGAGCCCCAGCCAACCCATAAAAGGGTGCAAAAGAAGAGTCCCTAGTTAGTTGAAGACTGCAGAAATGCACCCTAGGAAGAGGCCAGTGGGTTCCTGCATAATGCAAAAGATGTCCCACGGCATGAAGATTGTTGCAGATGAGATTTTGTGCTGGAAGGCGCTAACAAGCCTTGGCTCTGACAAAAGTATATTTTTCATCAAAATGGCGCTGGATGGACCCAGGAGAGACCTGGAGCCCTCAACTCTATGTGAGGAGGAAGAGGGTGCTCTCAGCACTTCGGAGAGCACTCAGGATGACAGCCAGTACCCCCAGAAGCCACAGGATCTGGGTTCAAAGGAGGTGCAAAATGAGGTTGATGCAGCACAACAAAAGAAGATCCCACGCCACCGGAGAACAACTCAGCGAGTTGAGCTTCGCAGGGTGGAGTGCTGGGGACCTGGGTCAGGCTATGCACAAAGGAATTTTGCAAAGAGTGCACAGAGGCCTCAGGAGGTGACGAAGGCATGATACACACGGGTACCATCGTACATGGGGAAGGCAAGGTCTTACCTCCTCCAAGTTGCGTCAGCAAGACCTCAGCACAGTCTATGTTGATGATGCCTACCCTCTGTGTCCTTAGGAGCACACTCGTTGCCGTGAGAGGAGTCCCAGGGTACCAGTCGTCGCCTTGGAAGGTGCCTGATTGGAGCAGTGCAGTGACTCCGTCACTCTACGGGAGATTCGGTCCTTCTGGTGCACGATGAAGACAGGAAGTCCCCAGAGCATGCGCAGCATGGAAACTGTTGCAGTTGCTGACTTGGAGCTGAGGTTGCTGAAGAAAAGTGTCTCTTATAGACACTTTGTTGCAGTTACAGAGTTTCTTGGAGAAGGCTGCGGTTGATCCGAGGTCAGACGAGTCTGAAGTTGTTGGAGAGGATTCCTGAAGGAAACTTGCAAGCAGAATCTGAAGAGAACCCATAGGAGAGACCCTAAATAGCCCTGAGAGGGGGATTGGCTACCTTATCAGGTATGGACCTATCAGGAGGGGTCTCTGATGTCACCTGCTGGCACTGGCCACTCAGAGCCCTCCAGAGTGCCCCCACACCTTTCAAAGCAAGATGGCTGAAGTCTGGGACACACTGGAGAAGCTCTGGGCACCACCCCTGGGGTGGTGATGGACAGGGGAGTGGTCACTCCCCTTTCCTTTGTCCTGTTCCCACCAGAGCAGGAGAGAAGGTGTCCCTGAACCAGTGTAGACTGGTTTATGCAAGGAGGGCACCATCTGTGCCCTTCAAAGCATTTTCAGAGGCTGGGGAGGCTACCCCTCCCCAGCTTGTAACACCTATTTCCAAAGGGAGAAGGTGTAAAACCCTTCTCTCAGTGGAAATGCTTTGTTCTGCCTTCCTGAGTCTGGGCTACCCAGACCCCAGGGGGACAGAACCCTGTCTGTGAGGTGGCAGCAGCTGTAGCTGCAGTGCAATCCTCAGAGAGCTGGTTTGGCAGTACTGGGGTCCATGGTGGAGCCCCCAGGATGCATGGAATTAGCTCCCCAATACCAGATTTGGAATGGAGGGACAATTCCATGATCTTCGACATGTTACATAGCCATATTCGGAGTTCCCATTGTGAAGCTACATATAGGTATTGACCTATATGTAGTGAACACGTGTAATAGCGTCCCCGCACTCACAAAGGCTGGGGAAATGGACCTGAACTATGTGGGGGCACCTTTGCTAGTGCAAGGGGGCCCTCACACTTAGTAACTTTGCACCTAACCTTCATCAAGGGAAGGTTAGACATATAGGTGACTTATAAGTTACTTAAGTGCAGTGAATATGACTGTGAAATAGTGTGTGCACTATTTAACGCAGGCTGCAATGGCAGTCCTGTGTAAGGGTTTGTCTGAGCTCCCTATGGGTGGCAAAAGAAATGCTGCAGCCCATATGGATCTCCTGGAACCCCAATGCCCTGGGTACCTAGGTACTAGGGACTTATAAGGGGGGTCCAGTATGCCAATTGAAATTGGTAAGTGAAGTCACTGGCCTACAGTGACAAATTTAAAAGCAGAGAGAGCATAAGCACTGAGGTTCTGGTTAGCAGAGCCTCAGTGTCACAGTTAGGCACTACACAGGCATACACATTAGGCCATCAACTATGAGCACTGGGGTTCTGGCTAGCAGGATCCCAGTGAGACAGGCAAAACACACTGACATATAGGTTTTTATCTATGAGCACTGGGGTCCTGGCTAGCAGGATCCCAGTGACATAGTAACAACACACTGACACACTCACAAACAGGCCAAAAGTGGGGGTAACCATGCTAGAAAGAGGCTATTTTCCTACACCTACCAACTGCTGTTGGGCCAACTAACTAGTTCTAGCCAGTCTGCCACCAACAGACAAATGTCTGACCCCCAGGGGTGAGAACCTTTGCTCTCTGGAGGCCAGGAACAAAAGCCTGCTCTGGCAAGGGTGTTACACACCCCTCCCAAAAGGATGACCTACAAATCTGCATTCCAAACCAGGAAGCTTCAAAGAAGCTCACTTCCTTTGGGTAATCGGATCTGGCTCTCCTCAGAGGAAGATGCCGACCCCCCTGCCCCAGGGGCCATTTGGCACCTGGACAGGTGGGAAAATTAGCTATGCAGGAGGTGTGTTGCATTTGCTGGCTGGACACACACCTAAGGTGACCAGCCTGAAGTGAAAACAGCCTTAGGAATTCCACCATCTTGTGTGTGTTAGAATTAGGAACTCTGGGGCAGGGTGATGTGTATTTCCCAAAGGAAGTGGTCATCTACGGGATGGAGTGACCCTGAGAGTGAGTTGCCCATTGACCACTACCCTTCCTCCCCTTAACACCCCCTATATTGAGTATTTAGGGGGCCCTCCGATACCAGGAAAATAGAGCTTTGCTGGACACAAAAGAAGAAGAGGGCAACAAGCCTGCTGACCTGAGAACAAAGGAGCACAACTGACTTGGTGCCAACCCTGCCAGCCTGCCTGCTGCACCCGACCCTTGAGGAGCAACTGACCTGTCCTGCCGCACAGCTTCCAAGAAATGGGAGAGCTGCCAATGCTTTGGAAATCACCTAGAGCTCCCTTGGAGTAGAGGAACTGCTTTCCTGCATCCTCTGGCAACCCAAGAAGAACTGTGAGGATAAAGGACCACCAAAACTCAATGCTGGACATCACCACTGCACTCGAGCCGCTTAGCCTGAGCTGAAGTAGGTCATCATAGTTCCCAAGCCCTCCAGCAATTTAGCCCACCTTGAGTTCACCCACTGAGGACTTCTCAACAGTGTTTGCAGCTTCTGACTGCAGGCCCCCTCATCACGACTGCCTCTGGTGACGGAGACTTGATGGCCCCTGCACCTCCTCACCAGGGCACCCTGGACCGAGGAGAAAAGGACCACTGTAGTCCCTATGTTGCCCTGGCTCATAAGACAGAGTCCACTTGTTTGTTCGGCCGGACTGGTCCCACAGTCCATGCCTGCAGCCTGTTTCTATGGGCCCCCTCCACCATGACCACCACCAGTGATGGAAACTCGAGAGACCAAAACACCTCTGCACTTGGACATCCCGGGCGGAAAAGAACAGCACCATCAGTGCACCCTACATCCCTATGCATTGAAAGAACCAAACCCCCTTGGTAGTTCACCCAGACTGGACTCTCGGTCCACCCCTACAGCATCTTTGTGACCAGACCGATCCCCATTGATTTACACCGGATACCAGATGCTGAACTGCACCACTGCACCCGGCTGCCCCAGTGCTGCCCAAGGTGACCTTTTGGTGTGGCCTAGGACTCTGCCCCGTAATCACATTAAGTCCAGAAGATTGGTCCTGTAAGTTGCTGTGAAGTGCCTGTTTGCCGTGTATGTTTTCTTTCCCATAGAGTAACATTGTAGTGGCAGAATAATTAGGGGGACAATTCACAAAGGTAAACTTAGACTTTAGGTCTAAGTTTAGACCAAAAGTCTAAGTTTGTGACTTTTTCGATATTCTCAAAGGTGAGTTATGTGCAGCATCTTTAGGTCTGCACTTGGGGCAGAATCTCAGCCCAGAGCGCGGAGATTCCACTCTGCACCCAGAGTGTAATCTTCGCACCCAGAGAGTACTCCCCACCCTGGGTGAGGAGATTCCTCCCCAAGTGCGTACATAAAGATACTACTCATAACTTACCTTTGTGAATACTGAAAAGTCATAAACTTAGACTTTTGGTCTAAACTTAGACCAAAGTCTAAGTTTACCTTTGTGAATCAGACCTATACTGTGTCGACTTTTGAAAACTCTAAAAATTCCTATCTCAAAAAGTACTCATCTGATTCCGGTGATCTAAGTATCTAAATTTATATAGAAGTATGTATTATTTTTTATAACTTTT
The DNA here is from genome assembly GCF_031143425.1 of Pleurodeles waltl. Lineage (NCBI taxonomy): Eukaryota > Metazoa > Chordata > Amphibia > Caudata > Salamandridae > Pleurodeles > Pleurodeles waltl. The sequence goes on along the minus strand of NC_090437.1, from coordinate 79,391,729 downwards.
TGTCAGGTTTCTTTATTGAGTGTGTGTCTCAATTACTGTATGTGTGTGTGTGCCTTACATGCTTAGCAGTACCCTCTGACATGCCTTACTGCTCAACCAGACTACCACAAAAGAGAGCATTTGGGATGTCATTTGTGCCTCTGTGATACCTCAGGGGTTTGCCTGGACTCACTGCACAGTGTACCTCATTTTGGTGCACTATACAAAGAGTCAGCTTCCTACAGTTCCCCAACTGGACTTTGGTCAGATTCCCTAAAGAATGGGGGCAGATTTCCTTCCACATATCTTAAGATGCTGAAGCACTTTAGACTCTGAGAGATATTGCCTTCTGTGCCCTTGCTCCTTGAAATGCTTTGCTGGGACCTAGAGATTTTTCACTTGACACCAAGAAGAAGACTCTTAACCGAGCTTCTAAATCTTTATGCCTTCCCTTCCCTTTTTACTTCCCTTGTGCCTGCTTTAGTTAGTGACCTGATGTCCAGATTTCCTTTTGTCAAATTCTTTTAATGCTTTTTGTGTTTTGCCCACATGTGTTCTGCCCAGCACATGATAATCCCTAATTGGTTAATTCATAGGGATTACCCTTGCCCAGAGATCTGTATTTAGATGATCTTAATTGCCTTAATGGTTATTAAAACTGAGCAGTACTTGTTTTCTGTACATCACATGCTTTTATTGATGTTTTGTATGATCTTTCTAGAGTGGCTAGTTCTCTTATATTAATTTGTCTCAGCCTGTTTCATCGCCTTTGTCAACACTTGGTGATTATTAATCTCTATATCTTTGCCTTGAGAATTATTTGTATGACTTTGAGCTTAAGTTTGCAATAAACCCCCTTAACTTTATTTTTGATTGGAGTTTTCCTTGTGTGGCCAAACGGATCCTACTGTGTAAATTAATTGGTTTAGTATTGAAGTTTGTTGTTTGGTTCTACCACACCCTTATGCTGGTCCCAAAGATCCATTGAACTAATCAAGCATTGATTCCTGTGAAGGAAGGAAATGCTCCAACAAATGTAGTAACAGAGGTATGATTTGTCCCACTGGGGGGAGAACCTTTTAAGTATAGTGCTAGGGAGATAGGATTGGTCCCATGTGATTGCCCAGTCCAACTTTTGCCCACCCTAAATTCTGTCCCAAGGTCCATTCCGAAGAATGTTGAAGTTCCAGCATTGTTTCTGTGAGAGAAGGATGTGTGAGTATTAATAGGGTTTTGCACATGCTTTGCTTTTGGCCTGAAGATTGCGATAAAGCGCGCTGTTGTGAAGTGTTTTGCGGAGTCGTTATACTTGTGTGATTGTGCTGCTTATTGCTAAAAAATGGCCACAGTTGTTGTTGCTGTTGATGGGTCCGTAGTGGCCTAAGATCCCAGGATGACCCACAAGTGTAGAAGACACTTGGTTAATTTATTGTCTGCAGTGAGTTGCTTGTCATGAGACGTTGTTGACAGTGTCAATAGTTTCCATGAATGAGCGTGAGTTTGGTTGGCATTAGGTAAATCCTGAGTGCACATGGAGGATCTGTATCAACCAGAGTGAGAATTGCTGGTCAAGCATTAATCTTTGTGTATTTGAGATAGCTATAGCCAGAAAGCGTATCTCTGTACAGCTTTAAATTGTTTGCATTCCTTTCCTGTAGTAAGCAGACAGTTGTTGTTGGTTTTTGCTCTCAGTATTTTTGCATTGTGTGTATGAGCAATTGTGTAAGAGACAATTTAGAAAGTGAATGAATTGTGTATGAGCAGTTGTGTGAGAGGCAACTGCAAAATAAATGTGTTGTGTGTGCACGATTGTGTGAGAGACAATTGCAAAGTGACTGCTTTGATTAAAGGAGTGAGTATGACGTCATCATGAGCCACTCTGGTATAGGTCGATTGGTGTGAATCCACGCTGGTATTGGTGGACAATGACACATTGATATTGGTTGAGAACATCAAAAGAAAAGGATTGTGGGGTTGAAGTTTACTTCCTGATTCAAATGAAAAATTATTGTGATTTATTGAGTTTGATTGAAAATTACATTCTTTAAAGTGTTAAAAATTGCATTGAAAGGAGATGTGTTTATTCCAGTTAGAGAGGGTATAGAGACCTCACCAGAAGGTACTTCAGGTCATTATGTAGCATCTGAAAAAGGATTCCATGCATGTTTGTGGCTTGAACAATGGCGCAAGATTACTGAGAAAGTAGGTGCTTTAGCATTTCCCAATTATGGAACTTTTAATTCCAGAATTCTAGATAATCTGAAGTGGCGCTGCGGAGATCAGCGGTGTCCAACTAATGAGCCGCGGTCAGATCGGCGGTCTGCGTTTTGGGCGGCCGGGCCTGCCGCGGGCCGCTTTTTGGGCCGCAACCTGCTTTTTTATCCACGGTGTGGTCTGGGAGTCCTCTCTTGGGCTCTGGGTCATGCCGCGCTCATTCCACCCCCCATATTTTGCTTACCTCCTTTCTGGATTTCTTTTTCTTCTTTCTTTTTTCTGTTCCTTTTTTCTCCTTCCTCTGCCATATTTTCTTCTTCTTCCCAGGAGTCTGCGTTTCCATCCCTGCATCCATTGCTTACCACCTTTTCTACTATGGCTATTTTTCCATCCACCTGTATGTGGCTTTCCCGATCCAAGATGGTATTTTTAGTTTTTCCTGCATGTCACTTCCTGTTTGTCAGTATAAAAGCACAGAAGGTCTTCTGTTCCTTGCGTTGCAAACACTTCCGTCCTGGTGGTGCTCCTCACTCCCGCTTCCCTTGATTTGGACCTATCCTGTTTTTTGCCTGCAGTTTTGTTGTTCCTGATCCGTTATTTTATCAATTTTTCCTTTTGCCTCTTTTCAGGAGTTCCTGTGATCTGAGGTTTTTTCTCAATATTGGGTTTTTCCTCTGGGACTCCTTCTGGAAGTTACGGCCTGCTAGACATTTTACTGTCAGCAGCACCGTGGCTACTGGAAAGGGTCGCCCTTACCTTGGGAAATCCAGAACAAGCAAGAAACCAGGTGGTGCCCAGAGACTGACAGATTACAGTGGTAAGAAGCGTGCAAATCGTAACATCTGAGGCTAGTGCTTTATGGGATGAAACTGCCTCCCAGACCCCCGCAATTTGAAGTCTTTAGCATTTGGGAGCTTATAGCACACCAGAAAATGACAACAAATTATTAGAACAGAATGCAGAAACCAATTAAGAGACGTGCAGAGGCAAGCTGGGATGCAGAACTGAACTTGAAGAACAGACATAATTGAAGGAGTCAGGATGTATCCAGCTATTTCTATGTGAAGCACTAAACCTAAGTCACCTGTAAATTCAGTGACACACATTCTTGAAGTGAATCAACGAGTTCAGAGGTTTAATGCAGTTCAACCTCTTCCAAGTCCTATTGTAAATCATATTGTACCAAATTGTAATGTGAATCAGACTGTGCAGTCACTTTTTTGAACCCGCCTGTGCCAAATTTTGTTCTGAATCAACCTTTGCAAATATTTAGCCCAAACTAGTCAATGCCAAATGTTTCGCCATCCCAGGACAAAGTTTCAGTACTCTCTTAACAGGACAGAGTGTAGAAATGACAATTCCTCAGAATCAGACAAATCTTATTGGTCCAGATGCATTTGCAGTTCCAGTAACCATAAGTCCTGTTGTTCCCTCATATGTTCCAGGTACTTCTGGAAGCAATGTGCAGGTCCCATTGTTTCCTTGTATGCTACAGGTACGTCTGGAAGCAATGCGCATCCATTAAGCGTCCCAACGGTTCCTGATACATCTGTTACATCCGCTAGGATGTCACCAATTGGCATGCAGAGATTAGTATGTTCTAACAACTCTGAGATGGAGAGAACAGGTTCTCTTATTAGACCGTTAACTCCTACAGGAGTTGCAAATCCAAACCTGATGATGAGTCATACAAGATTTAAGCCTGATGCGAGGTTTCCTCAGAGAGCCTCACCTTATTTTGTGCCCAGATGGGATTAGATTCTGAACATTAATTGCAGCTCTCCACAAGGAGTAGTACCCTTTGACATGCCAGAGAACATGTCTATTTTTAACACCACGAATCAGCAAACTGTAGGTTTTTAAGAGCAGAAGTGCTGCAGAATAAACCTGTGAGTTTGAGAGGTTTCACTGCAAAACAGTTATATGATTGGTTAAATAAATTGAATCCTGAACATGCAACAGGTGTAATCAATTGCAATACAAGAACAGAATAAACCCCAGAGAGAGATAGATCAGTAAATGTGCCCAGACTGAAATTGAAATTAAATGAAATGATATTGGAAACTTTAGACACTGCCCAATTAGAGACTTGCACAGAAGACAAACTATGGTTAATTTGCAAAGTTGTTACACACCATGCAGGACAGGCTTATGAAACATTAGTTGAAGTAGCTGAAAAATACGATGTGGATTTGGAAAAATCAAAGCTCTTAAAGAGAAGTTACAGATTGGAGTTTAGCACAAAATACATAGTTAACATGAAATCCCCTGGAATGAAATTGCATATTAGGGAACAGACACATACATCCAGAATTGGGGAGCTATTGACATGTGGAAGGTAAATGGACAAAGAAAAGAGATCAGATTAAAGCAAAGCGGATGGTTCCTCCAGTAGGAGCTAATGAAGATGAGGACACTCTAAAGATGCTGCCCATGGCAGAAATGCAAGGTGGAGGTTATGTTCATGTACCCTGGAGTATGAGTGACATTTTGTCATTCACAAATGATTACTCAACGTTGAGAGAGAAACCAGTGGAATGGTACAGACCGACAGAAACTTTCAAAATGCCCATGGGAAGATTTGACATTGTGGTTTCAAGTGATTTGTGGACTGAAAATAAAAATTTATGTTGATTGGCCAGACCGTGAACCTTCAAGAGATCCAGTAACAGATGCATCATTTGAAGAAGTGATGAAAAGGTATTACAAGGTGATTGAGTTTCTGAAAAACAAGGTGTCGCCGAAAGACATTGATTGGCAGAGGAGTCACAGGACAAAACAGAAATCAAAGGAGTCGATTCTTGCGTACCATGAGAGACGTTACAGGCTTTTAAACATTTCAGTGGAACAGAGACAATAAAAGCTAAAGATGTGGGTAATGTTGTGTTCAGACTTGTGCAGGCATAAGTGAAATGATACAGCAGCATTTGATTTGTTGACAGAACAAACCAATTGATGAGATCCTGCGCTATGCAAAGTTTTGCCGTGATACATTGAAATTGAATCAGAAAAAGTTGAAAGAGAAAGTCATGGTCATGCAATTGAAAGCCCCTCAGAAGGCTAATCAGAGCCAACAGATGGTAGCACTGGTGGCATGCAAGCAGTACAACAGAAGGGGACTAATGTTATTCAGCCTGAGGTAGAGGACGTGGTGTTCAGGTAGATCAGACTGGTACTGTTATTCATGTCCAGGCTTTGAAGAGAACTAATCCATGTCATGCGTGCAGCAATTTGGGTCACTGGAGTAGGGAGTTTCCCCTTAGTAATGTGAATAATTAGGTACAGATGACTGGAGTTGCTAAAATACAAGGTTATAATCATGTTCAACTACTGAGAATTCAAAGACCCCAAGTGCAAAATGTAAATGTGTCCCAAGGACAACAGATGCAAGTATTGCAAGACACGATAACTCAGCAGCAAATGATTGTTCCCCATCAGAATCTAAATCAGATTGTAAATGCATCAGAAGCATCACTGTTTCCCCAATGGACCTGAGTGATGAGGAGTTTTCAGACCTTCTTCAGATAGTTCAGATGATGAGAATTGCATGTTAGGTACGTCCTTAGAACTAGATCTTCGTGGTCCCTATGTAAATACTGGTGTAATGGGCCACCATGTGTCATTTCTGATTCACACTGGGGATACATGCTCCACTGTCAGAAAAGCAGAAGTACCAAATTTGCCTCTTTAAGGAAAAATAATCCAGGTTGTAGGAGTTGCAAAGAAACAATTCACCAATCCTATAACAGAATCTGTCCCCATGAAAATAGGTTCATTTGAAGATGAGCACCAATTTGTGGTCTGCGATTCAAATCCTGCAAGCTTGCTTGGACGCGCCCTATTGTGTGGCCGAAATTGTTCCATTAGTTGCATACATGGAGGAACTCCGATCCAAACAAATGAAGAAGATGTGCCCTGTAAAAGTGGGAAGTAGTACCCAAGCGTCACATTGTACTCAATGCTGACATGTAATGCTTTACCTGAAGATTTAAAAGACACAGTGACACCTGAAGTTTGGGATTTTTCAGGAAAAGAGATAGGAAATGAGCCTGTAAAAATAACATTGAAGTCAAATGCAGTGTATCCTAAAATCCCCCCCATGACATGACCCCCAAGAAAATTACTGGAATAAATCCTGTAATAAATAGTTTAGTTGAGCAGGGTATCCTGAAAGAGATAATGTTAAATCCATGTAACTCTCCCATTCTCGGACTGTGGAAGCCCAATGGAAAGTAGCGCATAGTCCAGGACCAGGGAGAAATCAATGAGACTGTCATTCCATGTTGTCACGTGGTACCAAATCCTGCAGTGATTTTATTTCAAATTCCATTTGAAGCAAAATGGTTCACCGTGATTGGCCTTTGCCAAGCCTTTTTTGCCATACCATTGTGTAAGGAAAGCCAATTCTTCTTCACTTTCAAATTCGGCAGTTGTGTTTTGGCATGGTCCTGAGCTCCACAAGGGTGTACAGAGAGTCCATCCATTTTTAATTAGATGTTGAAAAAGAATCTGAAGTCACTTAAAGTTCTCTATCACTCAGTCTTTTTGCACTATATGAATGATCTACTTGTGGCATCAAACACTCAAGAAGCATGCAGTAGAGATGCAGTTACTCTCTTGAATCACTTATGAGAAAATGGACATAAAGATTCCCCAGCTAAATTGCAATATTGTAAGACAGAAGTTAAGCAGCGAATACCAGCCATATGATAACCTCCTGGTCCCTGATTACCACACAGACCACCGCAGCCATCATGTCATCTATCCACTATGGGCACCCCACTGAGCTTTTCAACTTTGGAGCCAACACAATTAACACAGAACTAACCTGCATTTTCAACATCTCCATGGCAACCTTTCCAGACAAATAGAAGCACGCAGGGGACAGACCCCTCCTAAAGAAACCCTCCACCGACCCCAGCAATCTCAAAAACTACAGACCGATCTCCCTGCTCCCTTTCCTGGCCAAAGTGCTTGAGAAAGCCATCAACCAACAATTCACCGACTACCTCAAACTAAACCACTTTCTTGACATCTCACAATCAGGATTCCAGGCCAACCACAGCATTGTTGGCTGTACTGATCACCGCCAAGGACGACATCATTACCCTCCTTGACCGAAGAGAGTCGGCAGCTCTGATCCTTCTGAACCTCTCCGCAGCATTCAATACAGTCTCCCACCACACTTTTCTCAACAGACTCCACAACATAAGCATTCAACAAAATGCCCTTAAGTGGGTTGACTCTTTCCTCTCAGGCTGCACACAGAGCATCTGCCCGCCTCTCTTCACTTCTACCTCAAGAACATCACTTGTGGTGCACCCCAAGGATCCTCCTGCAGCCCAACCTTGTTCAACATCTACATGACCCCCCTTGCAGACATTGTCAGATCCTATGGACTTAATATATTCCCATGCTGACAACACTCAAATAAACCTCTCACTCACAGAAGAACCCCACAAAACCAAAGTCAAAGTCTGCAACGCCATGACCAACGTAGCAATATGGATGAAAAACAGCTGTCTCAAACTAAACACTGTCAAAATTGAAGTCCTGACCTTTGGGAAGAACAGCTCCATACAGGACCACAACCTGGTGGCCAGCAGAACTCTGACCAATGCCCTCTCAACCAGACCACACATGAAACCTCTGCATAATCTCAACTGCCAACTATCTATGGCTCATCAAGTAAACTCAGTCGCCTTCTGCTACTTCTACATCCTCTGTATGCTGTGCCAAATCTTCAAATGGATCCCTACCGACACCAGAAAGACAGTCATGCATGCCTTGGTCACCAGCCACCTCGACTATGGCAACGCTCTCTATGCCAGAGTGTCCTCACAGCTATTTAAAATACTCTAAACTCTACAGAACACAGCAGCCAGACTGATCCTCAACCTCCTCAAGGACTCCAGCATCACCCCGCACCTCAGGAACCTCCACTGGCTCCCCATCCAGAAAAGAGGCCAATTCAAAATCTTCACACTCCCACACAAAGCTCTCCCAACCTGGGGCCATCATACATCAACCATCGACAAATCTTATACGTCCCAGCAAGACAACTAAACTCCACCTTGCTAAACCTTGCGCACACACCCTACATCCACTGCAGCTACAGCAGAGGCTGCCCCTTCTCCTACACAGCAGCCAAGTCCTGGAACAGCCTGACCTTCACCTCCAAACAGCTCCCTCCCTGGCGGACTTCAGAAGGAGACTCAAGATGTGGCTTTTCGACTGAGACAAATCTCACTCAGTGCCCTGATACCAATAGAGTTGATAGTGCTGCGTTTTACAAATGCTATGACTGATTGATTTACCTAGGTCACCACATTGAGAAAGGTGTGCAGAAGGTGTTGCAAGAAAGGGTCACAGCAGTTTTGAAAATGAATCTTCCTGCTACTCAGAAAGAAGTCTGAATGTTCCTGGGAATGGTTGGCTACTGTCACCAGTGGATTCCAAACTTCTCCCTTTTGGCCAAGCCTTTACAGAGGCTGACGCACAAGGATGTGTCTGATCCCGTACCATTGGATGAAAAACTGCATATATGCCTTCACAGAGTTGAGAGAAATCCACAGCTCTGGGAATGACTGATTATGATAAAAAATATATATATATTTTGCTGTGAGAGGGATTTATGTGCTCTGTCAGTTTTGACACAGTTGCATGGTAATGCAAACAAGCCTGTGGATTATTTTTCTGAAACTCTTGATCCTGTAGCTTATGTGCTGCCTGGTTGTTTGAAGGTGGCTTCTACCCTGAGTTTCAGCATTGAACAGTGTAAAGGCATTGTTATATTATTACCCTTTGAATGTTTTTGCACCCCATTCCATAAAGATATTGTTAACCCAAACCAAGAGTCAATATCTAACAAGTACACGTTTGACCCACTATGACCAGGTCATCTTCGCTGCCGCAAATGTTTTACTTCAAAAGATGTACTGTTTTGAAATCTGCTACTTTGTTGCCAATCCTGTGGAAAATGCACCTGAAATGGTTGATGAGGTTGAGCATGACTGTCTAGGTATAACTAAGCTGTACACCAAACCGAGAGCTGACATTCAAGAAATTGACCTAAGTGAAATTGACTACGGAATGTTTGTTTATGGCTCCTGTTTAAGAGATAAAGATGGTACCCTGAGAGCTAGATATGAAGTTTGCACAGTCTCAGGTGTAATTGAAAGCTCCTGGCTTTAAGGTATCTTTTCCTGCACAAGTAGCTGAATTTAATGCTCTTGCTAGATCATGCTGTGTTTCTGAACAGCTTAAAGTGACAATTTTCACTGATAGGATGGTTTTGGTGTCATTTATGATTTTGGACAGTTGTGGTCCCAGAGAAGGTTCATGGCCGCCTCTGGATCCCCTATCCCCAATGGCGACAAGATTTATAATCTATTGAATGCATTACAGCTGCCTGCAAAAATGGATGTCCTCCTGTGGGCCACACAGAAGAAATCTACCGACTATGTAACTTCAGGCAATACATATGCTGATGAGGTTGCACGAAATTGCTCCTTAAGCTGTACTTCCCCTTCAATGTAGAATGGAACAATGATGCAAATGATGAGACAAGTTAAAATATCCTGTTAACTGCTACTGACACCTGGGAGGAAGTTAAAAGATTGCAGGAAGAAGTGACAGAAGAGGAACAGCAAAGTTGGGTTAGAGCAGGATGTGTCAAGAAAAATGAGGATGATATTTGGGTTTTAAGTGATGGAAGAGCAGTGTTGCCAAATAGCGTATTGTCACCCATGGCTAGATATTATCATGGACAGGCACATATTGGTCGGGTCAGAACCTTTAGACAGACATGTTTTAAGCCCAGATTCAGAGGGATGGCAGAAACTGTATGCCATAGATATGTCACATGCCAACAAAGAAATGTAGGAAAATGCACAGTAGTTACATTAAGTCACATAGGTGCATCAACCGGATGCAGTTGGATTTCATAGAGTTGCCTGTGGGCAATGGACGGTGATACATCTTAGTCATTGTATGCATACTCTCCCATTGGGTTGAAACCTAGTCAACCAGAAGAAATGACAGTCTCATAGTAGTGAAACTGTTACTTTGGGAGATGATTCCTAGGTTTGGATTCCTAACTTCTCTACAGTCACACCGAGGGACACACTTCAATAATAAGGTCCTGAAACTATTATGTGCATGTTAGACCTGGCATCCTTGACGTGGTCTCCCCTAACGTTTTGCTTTTGCTTCCTAGGTTGTTGTTGTGTGCTGAAGTCTGTTTTGCTGTTTTTGTTACTCTTGACACATTACCGCTGCTGACCAGTGCTAAAGTGCAAGTGCTCCTTATGTGAAATTGAATGTGTAATTGGCTTTTCCACAATTGCCCTATTTTATTTACCAGTAAGTCCCTAGTAAAGTGCAATAGAGGTACAGAGGGCCTGTAAACCAAATGCTACTGTTGGGCCTGCAGCACTGATTGTGCCATGTAAGTAGCCCGGTAAACATGGCTCGGACCTGCCACTGAAGTGTCTGTGTGTGCAGTTTTAAACTGTCAATTTGACCTGGGCCCAAACCTTCCCTTTCATAAATGTAAGGCACCCCTAAGGTAGACCCTAGGTAGCCCCATGGGCAAGGTGCAGTGTATGTTAAAGGTGGTACATGTCCTAACAGTGAAATACTGCTAAATTCAGTTTTCACTGGTGCAAGGCCTATTTCTCTCATAGGTTAACAAGGGGGCTACCTTTAAATAAAGACAATTTCCCTTTGGGAGCAGATGGAAATGTGGCGTTTGGGGTCTCTGAACTCACAATTTAAAAATACATCTTTTAGTGAAGGTGGTTTTTAGATTGTTAGTTTGAAAATGCCACTTTTAAAAAGTAGGCATTTTCTTACATTAACCATTCTGTGACTCTGCCTATTTATGGATTCCCTGTCTGGGTGAGATTGACATTTGGGCTGTTTGTGAATCTTCTCTAGACAGTGACACAAAGGGAGCTTGGTGTAGCCTGCATATCCTGATGAGCCATGTGGGCTATAGTGGAGGGAGGGAGGAGTGGTTACTTCCACCTGAATGGGCTGTGCCCGCCCTCACAAAATGCAGTCTCCAACTCCCTGGGGTGTGTCTGGGGCATAGCCTACTTTCCTTAAATGTATGCCTTCTTCAAAGGCAGAAAGGGGTGTAAGTAGTGGGCCCAAAACCCCAGACTTTAGATTTCTTCAAGATCACTTCTGGATTCAAGGGGAACCTCTGCCAAGGAGAAGAGCTGAAGAGTTGAGGAGAAGTGCTGCCCCTGCCTGTGACTGTGCTTTGTTGGGCTATCCTGCAGTTGCTGCTTCTGCCTGTGAAAAGGGACAAAGACTGGACTTTGTTGTGGATTCCTGCATGAGAAGAATCTCCAAGGGCTTGGACTGAGCTTGCCTCCTGTTTTGAAGTCTCAGGGACATCAAAGACTTCCTGTACCAGCACCTGGACTCTCTGCTGAGACTCCTGCCCTGTCAGGTGGTGCCCTATCAAGTCCCTGGGCCCTTGAAAGGTGAAGTTGGCAGAACAAGGACTAAAATCCATGCACAACACACCGTGCGGGGACATTTTCGATGCACCACCTGCGACGTGGCTGAGAAACGACACGCCACAAACTTCGTGGCTAAAATTGACGCTCCACCTGCATTGCAGCTGGGAGATCGTCGCATCGTGGCTGGAGAAATGACGCAACACCCGCTTGTGGCTGCTGATAACGACGCAAACCCCACCGAGCATGGTTTTCTAACACAGTGCGACCGGATTTCTCACGCATCGTCGCTTGGCGCCAAAGTCATCGTGAACCTGCACGGATCCGAGGTGCCCTGTCCGGAAATCGACACATTACTCTCTTGCGAGAGAGAAAAATGATGCATCGTCTACCCGACCAGAGAAGAAACCACACACGGCCTCACTTGCATGTAAGGAATCGACGCATCGCTGACTTTTCCTATGTACGTTCGCCCGTGCGGCTTTATTTTTGACACAAACCAGGTACTTTGTGTAAAATCAACGTTTCCATTGTTTTCTTTGAAGTAAGATTCTTATTCTTTTGAAAATTCATATCTTGATTTGTGTAAGTTGGATTGTTGTCCTTTTGGTCTTATTTGATTTAGATGAATATTACCTATTTTTCTAAACTGGTGTGGTGTCCATTTTGTAGTGTTTTCACTGTATTACTGTGTGTCTTGAGATAAGCCTGACTGCTTGTGCCAAGCTACCAAGGGGGTGAGAAGAGGTTATCTTGAGTGTGTAACTTCATTGCACGGACTAGGGTGAGGGTCCCTGGTTGGACAGAGTGCGAACTGACTGCCAACCTGAGATGCCATTTCTAACATTGTTGATCAGCGGTGAGGATTGGACTTGTATTTGTACTTTACATACAGTGATTAAGTTCACACTACTATTTTCAGTGCAGACCATTACCTAACCACAAACTACTTTTTTGGGCGATTTTGCTTTCTTTTTTTGGACTTCATCTGCTTTTCTTTTTGATTTTTAAACTTCTCATTGGTAACTCTTTGTTCTGCCTTGGAACTTTGCACTTTTGGCTTGTCATCATTTCTCAATCTGAAGATGCACCAGCTGGAGCTGTTTTTGAGCCGGAGAAGCTGGAGAATTATACAGTTACTCAACGGAAACAGTTCAGTAAGGATCTTGCCTGCCCCATTAGGAGCTCCTCCAGGAAGGATAACCTGCAAAAGGCACTGAGGGCCTGGGTGACGGCCAAGAAGGTTTGGGGCACGCAGAGGAGGGGATTGAGGGTTGAGGAGGTGCAAAAAAGTCATGAGGGTGTAGTAGAGCTACCTGTACAGCCTGGGGGAAAGGTCTTCAGGACAGTTAGCAGTGTGTTCTCTAAGGGTCTGACTCTTGATGAGTTGCAGGATAGACAGGTATAAAGGTTGCACCTGTTTGAGTTAGAGAAGTTTAAGATGGAGAAAGAGATGGGAGGGAGGAGGATGGCCATTGAGGAGGAAAAGATGCTCTTGGCTCATGAGCTGAGTTTGATGGAACTAGATCAGAGGAGCCAGTCTAGCAGAGATGGTGGCAGCAGTACCACAGGGCAGCCTGAGAGGAGGGTGCACATTCCCAAAGACCTAGTTAAGGATTACAAGAGGGAGGATGACATACACTTGTGGTTAGAGGGGTACAAGTCTGCTCTCCACATGAACATGGCCCCTGAAGCACTGGGGTGCAATTCTGTGGAAGCACTTTGAGGTAGAGGGTAGGGATACTCTGACATCCTTAGGGGATCCTCAGGGACTCACTTACTCTATAATGAAGGACACTCTACTCACAAGGTATGGTCTCACCCCTGAGCAGTACAAGGGCAAGTTTAGGTCCTATAAGAAGAAAGAATCCCAAACATGGTTAGAATGTGTTGACTCTTTCTGCAGGTCACTGGATGGCTGGGTGATGGGCAGTAAGGTAACAACTTATGAAGGGCTTTACAACTTGATTGCTTGGGAGCACTAGTATAGTCTTTATTTTCCAGAGCTACGTCAGCACCTAATCGACAGCAAGCTGACTGACCCCAGGAAGCTTGCGCAGGAAGCGGACCATTGGGAGAGCATCTGGGTCCAAAAGAGATATGGGGGAGACCACACCAAGGCTGGGCAGGGTCCCTCTCAGAAGAAGTGGGGGGTAAGGGTAAACAGGGGGAGTTTTCTTAAGGGGCCCGCAAGGTTCCCAGGGTAAGGATTCCTAGCCCCCTGTTGAAAAGAAGCTATGGTTTTCTAAAGGGAAACCTGCAGAGGTTTGTCCCAGCAAGTGTTATGCATGTGACCAGGTAGGTCTTGTGAGGGGGGATCCCAAATGTCCCAAGTGGACACCGGCACCCACTGGTGCTCAGTCACAGAGTTTGGCCAGTGTAGTGCTTGGGGAGGAGTTGGTTCCAGGTGGGTGGGAGCCAGCTGAGATGACCCTTCTCTCACTAGAGGACAGTGAGATGGTCCAGAGAACCCTTGTGCCTGAGAACACTAAGAAGTACAGGCAGTGGGTGATGATCAATGGACAGAGGGTGGAGGCTCTGAGAGACATAGGAGCCAGTGTGACTACTGTGAGGTGTCACCTGGTGTCTGAAGAGCAGGTAGTTCCCCATGTACTTCACCAAGTTGTTGTGGTAGACAACTCAGAGCGCATGTGTAATGTGGTGCATGTTCCATTTGAGTTGGGTGGGGGTCTCAGGTTCCTTGAGAGTAGTTGTGAGTCCAACCATGCCTGTAGATTGTCTTCTTGGCAATGACCTGGAGGATTCCCCTTGGAAGGAGGTGGAACACAGGTCTCACTTGGAGATGTTGGGTTTCCCTGGGTGGGTGTGTGTGTCCACCTGGTCAATGACAGCCGGTCAGGGTGATCAGGATACCCTGGAGCCTGAAAGAGTGGCCCAGGTGTCTGCCAGAAGGAGGAAGGGCAAGGGGCGCAGAAAACCCACTCCAGAAGTTCCCATGGCCGGGGAGGAGGCTGAACCTGGGAGGGATGCCTCGGAGTCTACAGGGGAACAGGTGACTAAACTTGGGGAGGTCCCCGAGCTGGCTCAGTGGCAGTAGGAAGGGGTTCCACCAGGGAAGCATTCTGTGCAGCACAGAAAACATGCCCTACCCTGGAGGGTTTGCAGCGGCAGGCTGCATACCAGGCATCTGGCAATGAGTCTGGATCACACTTGATCTACTGGGAGGGTGGCCTCCTATATGGTGAGCCTAAGGTTGCTGACCCTGGGTCAGCCCATGTGCTGGTGGTACCCTAGTGCTTCAGAGCCTTCCTACTGAGTCTGGCTCATGATGTGCCTTTAGCTGGACATTTGGGGCAGGACAAGACCTTTAAATGGCTTGTCACCAACTTTTACTGTCCCCGAATGCGCAGGCACTCAGAGGCACACTGTAGGTCTTGCCAAACTTGTCAGGCAAGCGGCAAGAGTGGGGAGAAATGTAAGGCTCCTCTCCAACCTTTTCCTGTGGTCTGCACCCCCTTTGAAAGGGTTGGTATTGACATTGTGGGGCCTCTGGATCCCAAGACAGCCAGGGACAACAGGTTTATACTGGTCTTGGTGGACCATGCCACCCAGTACCCAGAAGCCATTCCTTTGAGGTCAATCACCTTCCCTGTGGTGGAACGATTGATGGGGGTTTTTATCCGCATCGGGTTCCCCAAGGAGGTGGTATCTGGTTGGGGTACCAACTTCATATCAACATATATGAAGGCTCTGTGGAAGGAGTGTGGGGTGACATATAAGTTTACCACTCCTTACCACCCCAAAGTAATGGTCTGGTTGAGAGATTCAACCGCACCTTGAAGAGCATGATCTTGGGCCTGTCAGAGCCCTTGAGGTGTAAGTAGGATGTCCTCATGCCATGCCTTCTGTTTGCCTATGTGGCGGTGCCACAAAAGGGTCTTGGATTTAGACCTTTTGAGTTGTTGTATGGCCACCCTGTCAGGAGACCTTTGATTCTGGTTAGGGAAGGCTTGGAGAAGGCCTCCAGTAAGCCACCCCAAGATGTATTCAGCTACATGCTGGCTTTGAGGAACCAGATGGCACGCTTCAGGAAGCTCGCTCACGAGAACCTAAAAGCAAGCCAGGAAGACACGAAACGCGGGTATGACCAGAATGCCACTCTTGTTGAGTTACAGCCTGGCCAGAAAGTGTGGGTGATGGTCCTAGTTGAGCCTAGGGCTCTCCAGAACTAGTGGACGGGCCTTTTGAGGTGGTGGAGCGCAAGAGTAATGTAACCTATCTGGTAAACTTGCAGACTCCTAGGAACCCTTTGAGGGTCCTGCATGTGAACCCCCTCAAGCCTCACTTTGAGAGGACAGAAGTAACTATGTTCTTGGCAACAGATGATGGGATGGAGGAAGAGAGTGAGTCTCTTCCTGACCTCCTGTCTGCCAAAGAGGAAGATGGTTCATTGGAGGGTGTGAACCTCTCCCCCTCACTGACTCTAGAGCAACAGAGGGACTGTCGCCAGGTGTTGGGACAGTTGGCCTCACTATTTTCCTTGATCCCAGGGGTCAATCATTTGTGTACACAGGATGTGGACACTGAGGACAGTCCTCCTGTAAAACATAAAGTTTACAGAGTGACTGACATGAAAAGGGCTAACATTAAGGATGAGGTGTCCAAGATGTTAGCATTTGGGGTTATTGAGTTTCCCAGTAGCCCTAAGGCCATTCCTGTGGTCTTCGTTCCAAAGGGTGGTGCGCCTGGTGCCACTCCAGAACTCAGGTTCTGTGTGGATTACCGTGGGCTCAATGCGGTCATGAAGACTGACGTGCATCCCATCCCCCCAGCTGATGAGCTCATTGATCAGTTAGGGCCTTCCAAATATCTCAGCACGTTTGACTTAACATCTGGATATCGGAAGATCGCTCTGACTGAGGGAGCCAAGGAGAGGTCTACATCTTCTACCTCAGATGGGCACTACCAGTTTAGGGTGATGCCCTTTGGGATTAAATATTCCCCTGCTACCTTTCAGAGGCTGGTTAACCAGATGTTGGCTGGACCAGATGATTTCAGTGCAGGCAACCTGGATGACATTGCTGTGTTCATCTCTACTTGGGAAGAACACTTGCAGCACCTCTACCAAGTGTTGGAGGGCCTGCAGAAGGCAGGCCATACTATTAAGGCAAGCAAGTGCCAAATAGGGCAAGGATCTGTGGTGTACTTGGGACACCAGGTGGGGAGTGACCAGGTGGCGCCGCTACAGCCAAAGATTGGCACCATTTTGGCTTGGGAACCTCCCAAAAATCAGACTGAGGTGACAGCCTTCTTAGGTCTCACAGGTCATTATAGAAGGTTTGTTACAGGGCATGGCACCATTGTTGCTCCCTTAACAGAGTTAACCTTCAAGAAACAGCCAAAGAAAGTGATCTGGACTGTGTCTTGCCAGACAGATTTTGATGCCCTGAAGACAGCCATGTGCACGGCATCCATGTTGAAGACACCTGACTTCTCTAAAGAATTTGTTGTGCAGATTGATGCTTCAGAGCATGGTGTAGGAGCAGTGTTGTCACAGCTAAATGAAGAGGACCTAGACCAGCCAGTAGCCTTCATTAATAGGAAGTTACTTCCCAGGAATCATAGGTGGAGTGCAATTGAGCGTGAAGCTTTTGCTGTGGTCTGGGCACAGAAGAAGCCAACACCCTACTTGGTTGGGACACACTTCCGGGTTTAGACAGGCCACAGGCCCCTCAGATGGTTAGTGCAGATGAGGGGTGAGAATCCAAAACTATTGAGGTGGTCCATTTCCCTGCAGGGGGGGACTTTACAGTGGAACACCGCCCTGGAACAGAACATGCCAATGCTGATTGTCCGTCCAGATTCTTCCACCTTAGCGATGAGAACCCCCATGAGGTTGGGTAGTTCTCCCCACTTACAGCTGTTTGACCTGGCATCCTTGGCGTGGTCTCCTCTAACTTTTTGCCTCTGCTTCCCAGATTGTTGCTGTGTGCTGGACTCTTTTTTTGCTGTTTTTGTTGCTCTGGGCTCTTTACCACTGCTGACCAGTGCTAAAGCGCAGATGTTCCTTATGTGAAATTGTATGTGTAGTTGGCTTTTCCATAATTGTCATATTTTATTTACCTGTTAGTCTCTAGTACAGTACACTAGAGGTGCCTAAGGCCTGTAAATTAAATGCTACTAGTGGGCCTGCAGCACTGATTGTACCACCCACATAAGTAGCCCTGTAAACATGGCTCAGACCTGCTACTGCAGTGTCTGTGTGAGCAGTTTTAAAATGCCAATTCAACCTGGTAAGTGTACACACTTGCCAGACCCAAACCATCCCTTTTCATACATGTAAGGCACCCCTAAGGTAGGACCTAGGTAGACCCATGGGCAGGGTGCAGTGTATGTTAAAGGTAGGACATGTACTTATGTGTTTTACATGTCCTAACAGTAAAATACTGCTAAATTAGGTTTTCACTAGTGCAAGGGCTATATCTCTCATAGGTTATCATGGGGGCAGCCATTGAGGGGCATATTTATACTCTGTTTGCGCCGGAATTGCGTTGTTTTTTTTTACGCAAATCCGACGCAAAGCTAACTCCATATTTATACTTTGGCGTTAGACCCGTCTAGCGCCAAAGTTCTTGGAGTTTGCGTCATTTTTTAGCGTGGACACCTACCTTGCGTTAATGATATGCAAGGTAGGCGTTCCCGTCTAAAAAATGACTCCAAGGCATCTGCGCCTCATTTAAACTCCCGTGCAAAAATGACGCACGGGAGTGGGCGGGTCAAAAAAAATGACGTCCAGCCGCTTTTGCGTCATTTTTTAACGCCTGGTCAGGGCAGGCGTTAAGGGACCTGTGGGCTCGGTAGGAGCCCAGAGGTGCCCTCCCATGCCCCCAGGGACACCCCCTGCCACCCTTGCCCACCCCAGGAGGACGCCCAAGGATGGAGGGACCCATCCCAGGGAACTTAAGGTAAGTTCAGGTAAGTATTTTATTTTTTATTTTTTTGTGGCATAGGGGGGCCTGATTTGTGCCCCCCTACATGCCACTATGCCCAATGACCATGCCCAGGGGAAATAAGTTCCCTGGGCATGGCCATTGGGCAAGGGGGCATGACTCCTGTCTGTGCTAAGACAGGAGTCATTTCAATGGGGGTTGGGAGTAAAAAAAAATGGCGCTAATCGGGTTGAGGCCAATATTTTGCCTCAGACCTGACTTGCCCCATTTATGTACGCCAAAGCTCCATTTTCCCCTACGCCGGCGCAGCTTGGTGTGGGTCATTTTTTTTTACGCACACCAGTCAGCTGCGCTGGCTAACGTCATTCCATAAATAAGGCGCCAGCATGGCGCTTTGGAATGGCGTTAAAATTTTTGACGCACAACTGCGTTGGCGCAGTTGTCCGTCAAAAAGTATAAATATGGCCCTAAATATCCTTAAAGTGTAGTTTCCTTTTGCGAGCAGATAGAAATTTGGAGTTTGGGGTCTCTGAACTTACAATTTAAAAATACATCTTTTAGTGAAGGTGGTTTTTAGAGTGTTAGTTTGAAAATGCCACTTGTGGAAAGTGGGCATTTTCTTGCTTTAACCATTCTGTGACTCTGCCTGATTGTGGATTCCCTGTCTGGGCCAGACTGACAGTTGGGCTGTTTGTAAATCTCATCTAGACAGTGACACAAGCGGAGCTGGGGTGTAGCCTGCATAATCTGATGAGCCATGTGAGCTAGAGTGGAGGGAGGAGTGGTCACTTACACCTAAATGGGCTGTGTCTGTCCTCACACAATGCAGTCTCCGACCCCCTGGTGTGTATCTGGGGCCTGGCCTGGGCAAGGCAGGATCCTGTAAAAAACAGAGATTTTCCTTTGAAGTTTGCCTACTTCAAAGGCAGAAAGGGGTATAAGTAGTGGACCCAAAAGCCCAAAGCTTTAGATCTTCTGGATTCAAGAGGAACCACTGCCAAGGAGAAGAGCTGAAGAGCTGAGGAGAAGTGCTGCCTGTGACTGTGCTTTGTTGGGCTATCCTGCAGTCGCTGCTTCTGCCTGTGAAAGCAGACAAGGACTGGACTTTGTTGTGCATTCCTGCTTGAGAAGAATATCCAAGGGCTTGGACTGAGATTGCCTCCTGTTTTGAAGTCTCAGGGCCATCAACGACTTCCTCTGCCAGCACCTAGACTCTCTGCTGAGACTTCTGCCCTGCCAAATGGTGCCATATCCAGTGCCTGGGCCCTTGAAAGGTGAAGTTGGCAGAACAAGGACTAAAATCCCCGCGCAGAACACCGTGCGGGGAAATTTTCGATGCACCACCTGCAACGCGGCAGAAAAATGACGCAACTCCGCTTCGTGGCTCAAATCTATGCTTCACCTGCATTGCGGCTGGGAGATCAATGCATCGCGGCTGGAGAAACAACGCAAAATCTGCTTGCGGCTGCTGATAATGACACAAACACCACACAGCATGGTTTTCTAACACTGTGCAACTGGAATCCTCATGCATTGTCACTGGGTGTCAAAGTCATTGTGAATCTGCATGGATCCGAGGTGCTCTGTCCGGAAATCGACGTTTCGCTCTCTTGCGAGGGAGAAAAATGACACATTGCCTACCCGACTGGAGAAGAAACAATGCACGGCCTCACTTGTGAGTAAGGAATTGACGCATCACTGATTTTTCAGAAGCATGCTCACCCGTGTGGCGTTATTTTTGATGCAAACCAAGTACTTTGTGTAGAATCAACATTTCCATTGTTTTCTGTGGAGTAAGACTCTTATTCTTTTGAAAATTCATATTGTGATTTGTGTATGTTGGATTTTTGTCGTTTTCGTCTTGTTTGATTTAGATGAAATATTACCTAAACTGGTGTGGTGTCCATTTTGCAGTGTTTTGCTGTGTGTGTTGGAACAAATACTTTACACATTGCCTTTGGGATAAGCCTGACTGCTTGTGCCATCTACCCAGGGGGTGGGCAGGGGTTATTTTGAGTGGGTAACTTCATTTCCCTGACTACAGTGAGGGTCCCTGCTTGGACAGAGTGCAAACTGACTACCAACCAGAGACCCCATTTCTAACAGTGCGGCACTGAGCAAAGACTACATTGCAGTTACAGACCTGAGGCTTCCAGATTAGTGGAGCAAACTAAAAGCACTTTGAAGTCTAGACTGGAAAAAGTATGTGCAACCACTTTGAAATGGCCAGATACATTGGGGCATGTTCATGAAAAATGGCGCCGCACCTAGTGCAGCGCCACTTTTCTTGCAGCCCTTAGCGCCCCCTAATGCCACCATGGTAGCCCCATCTTTAAAATATGGTGCACCATGGAGGTAGTTAGGGTGACTAACATCATAATGGTTTACGCTAGTCTGGTGCTTTGCAGGACTAACGTAAAAAATGATGATGCTAATCCTGAAAATCACACAAAGGCCCATTGTAATCAATGGGAGCCGCTGTTTAACGCCTGCACTTAGCAGATGTTAAAAGATGCCGATAAAAATGGCACAAAGCAATCTAGTAGATTTATTTGCGCCATTTTATTGCCCTCCCCCCAGAGCTGGAACGCCCCCCTTGCATACATTATGCCATGGGGCTGGCATAATGTAGTGTAAGAGGTTACAAAGTGGAGCAATGCATGCATTGTGCCACTTTATAAATATGGCGCTGTGTTTTTCCCCTTTCAATGCCACATTAGCATACAAAAAAAATACACTAATGTGGCTTTGGAATGGCACAAGGGCTAAATAAATCTGGCCCATTGTCTCTCGTCCTAATGAGTATGTGCAGTACACCCAACAAGGAAACTAGTTTGTCTCCATATGAAATCATCATGGGGAGAGCCATGAGGTTGCCAGCAGTGCCTGCAAAGGCACTTGTGAACATTACAGATGATTTGGTGCTGGATTATTGCAAAGGATTGGATGACGTGGTTTGTTCTTTGTTTCATCAGGTTGGAGAAGCTGCAGTACAGCCGCAGTAGGAGCTTTATCATGACTTATTTTTTCAGCCCCTCTAGTGCCGGAATGCCCCCCTTGCATACATTATGCATGGCGCAGGCATAATGTGGCTCAAAGGGTTACAAAGTGGCGCAATACATGAATTTCACCACTTTGTCCAGGCAAATGGATAATGGTGAAGGAACATGTAAAGAAATCCTTCTTGGATTTGCGTTGGAGTGGTCCTTACCAAGTAGGGCTTGTCACCAGTACAGCTGCTAGTCTCCCTAACTGAGTACATGTGAGCCATACTTGCAAAGTTCCAGGTCTCCTAAATGATACAGCACCTTTCCCTGAAGGGTCAGTTACAGTGAGTGAGAGTGGTCAGGTTAGTCAAGCTGTTGGGGCTGGCCAAGCAGCTGCTGCAGCTCAATTGCAGTCTGAAGGGGGTCTGAGCGAGTCAACATCAGTGGTTGGTACAGAAGGGTTGAGACAAAATCAGTTGACTCATGTGAGCTCGGATGCTGACACAAGACCAGTTGCTGTAGATAAAAGAGCTGTACCGGGGGGGACAACTGGCCAAGTGAACAAACAGGGCCAGCAGTACAAGTGCCTCAAACAATTGCTGAAGAAACACAAGCCAAAGTGACTGTGATGTTGAGGGTCGAGTAAATAGAAGATTAAAGAGAGAATATTAAGCCAAAAATACTCAGCACCTGAATGGACATATTTTTCTGTTGATGGCTGGGAGATAGGGTTTTCAACCTTTTGCGTTAACAATTCGAATCTAGTTCAATATTCTTGAGTTTAAGATTGCAATGGAACTGAACTTTGAAATCTCATTGCCACTTGATGAACAAATACATTATATTTTGGAAGTGATTATGAGCTGTGCTTTTATTAGACACATTTGAACTTTTATTAGAAGCTTTTGAACAGTTGCAAGCAGAATAACATAAGATCAAGGAACCAAGGAACCTTTTGTGAATAATTTGGATTTTTGAAGGACTATTTTTGATTTTGCTTTGCTCACAAATAAAAAAGAACTAAAAAAAAGACAGAGATACAATAAAGTTGCTTTGTGTTTTTGACTTTTGATTCTTGGTCTAAAATCAGAGAACTCATGGAGTCAAATAAAAATAGTTGTAATAAGTGTAAATACATATGTATGGGTCTAGTGGTTGTGACAGTTATCATGATCTTATTATTGCTCGTTGGATTGAGCAAATCAGAAACAGATGATTCAGTGAAAGTTAAATCTACAGGTGTCCCAAGCTTAGCAAATCCGATAGCTGATCAAGATCCTTAAAAAATGATAAGAAACACTTACATACCGTTGGTTCTAGAGATTTGTCTGCAAATGTATATTGTATGCTGTTGTATGAATATGTAGATACCATGGAAGCTAGAAACTGTTATGTATGCACACAGTTGCCTTCATCAGAGAGTGAGGGAATCACCTATAATAGTTTAACTCTAACCTATGGAATTCCCAGTAGCCTGTGATTAATATTCTTGTATCAGCAGCAGTATTATCAATATTCAATTGTATCAATTATAAAACATTTGAGGAACATCACAAAAATTAAACATCCTGACACCTTGCGAGGTTTATTTGAGCCTACACTGACATTTGGTACAGTTTATGCCCATAGGAATAACCTGACCTCAGATGGAGTTCATTGGAAAAGTTGAAGAAAGAAGGAGAGATACGAAGACTAAAGTAGAAAAGGAAATATGTTTACACACTTTGGGAAAAGATGATACACATTCAGTGGCTGAAAACCAAGGATTCCTGGCTCTAGATTGGCAAGTTATGTGCATATAGATCTAGATCAAAGACTGACATACACTTTGTAGGGACTAGTGAATGTAGACATGTATTTTTGTTTAAAAGTGTTTGGACATTCATGTTCGCTGAGCAAGACCCCACCATACCAGGTGTTTATTTCTTATGTGGAAAGAATGCCTATTACAAGCTGCCAAAAGGTTGGTATGGTACATGTTACCTGGGAGTAGTTTTTCCAAAGGATTATTATGTGGACCATTTTAATGATACAGTCTGTGATGAGAAATCAAACACCAGAATCATTACAGGTGCTAGTGCTTCAGAGATTGTTTGAGACATTTTTGACACTATAATTCCATCAGTAGGTGCTATCTTGAATGATCTCAAGATGAGGAAGTTGTCAACTATAGCAGATAAGTTATCTACAGACATTGCTGGTGCCATTTTATTAATGGACACAGAACCGGTTACCGTAAGATCAATGGTTTCACAAAATCACCTTACTTTAGACATTCCTCTTGCAAAAGAAGGGGGAGTTTGCAAAATATTACAAGCCCAACAGTGCTCCACTTATATTCCTGATAACAGCTAGGAGATAAGAAAGTACATTACAAATATGATGAACTTGAGACAGGACCCGAAGGAGTTAACAGTGACAGGTGCCTGGGATGCAATAGCAAATGGCTTTTCAGTGATTGGAAAGTGGTTTGGAAATCTAGGAAAAGAAATTGTTGGAACCATTTTAAGACCCCTATTGATTATGGCTTTGTGAGCCTTACTTGCAGTTGGTCTTTAAAAATTGTTCCAGAAGCTGAAAGACAAAAAAGAGCGAAGAGTAAACAGAGAAAAGAGGAGATTGAGATGGCGACTAGGAGGAGCATGTACTACAGTACCATCAAACAGTTGGAGGATTTCATACGACCTTACCTGAGCCAACCTCTGAAATAATGAGGAGCTGTCTCATTGAAAATGAGAGTTGGAGTATTTTGTGATGGCTAAATTCACTATCAGAGGAGGGACTGATGTAGCAGAATTGTTAGTATTGTCCCTTATGTCACAATGATTATCAATAGAGGACAGTTTATGCATTATGTAGTACTAATAGTTTGATTGTAAATTGATCAACTGAGAAGTCATGGGATGCCCTTCCTGGCATCCAGAAGGGGACTACGTGTCCCAGTGATCTCTGGGCCCCGGGAGGCAGCCTCTTGCTTTTCCACACCTGCACAGGATTTGTTGCTGCTACATAGTGCTGTCAGACTTCCTGCAGCGTGGGACACGCTTGCTGGCATCTGGAAGGGGGACTACGTATCCCAGCGGTCTCTGGGCCCCAGAGGCAGCCCTTTTCTTTCCCACACCTATGCAGGATTTCTTGCCGTTACATAGCGCAGTCAGACTTACCGCGGCGTAGGACATGCTTGCTGGCATCTGGAAGGGGGAATACTTGTCCCAGTGATCTCTGGGCCCCAGGAGGAGGCCCCTTGCTTTCTTGTGCCTGAACATGATTTGTTGGTGCTACATAGCGCGTTGGACTTCCTATGGAGTGGGACGTGCTTGCAGGTATCTGGAAGGGGTACTACATTTCCCAGCAATCTCTGGGCCCCAGCAGGCGATCCTTTGCTTTCCCAAACCTACACAGGATTTGTTGGTGCTACATAGCACGGGTCAAACTTCCTACAGCACTGGTCATGCTTGCTGGCATCTGGAAAGGGGACTATGTGTCCCAGTGATCTCGGGCCCCAGAAGGTGGCCCCTAGCTTTCCTGCTCCTGCACAGGATTTGTTGGTGCTACATAGTGCGGTCAACTTCCCGCAGCATGAAAAGCACGCAGGCTGCACCCGGGCAAAGCCCAGGCCAAGGACCAGCCCATCCTCCACCTGTCAGCACCCAGAAAAGGCTGGGCTGGGCCACCTCTCTAACATCTTATGCAAAAGAGCAAGGAAGATCCAAGCTATTGTGGCCCTTACCTTTACATGCACCTGCTGTGAGTAATTTCAGCTCCCATTTACTTGGTAGAGGAGGTTGGGTTATGGCATTGGATTTTTGAGATGTATTAAATTCTGTGCACCGTGAAATTATTTAAACTGGTTGGGAAGTGTGTTTATGCACTGTGTACTCCAAAGGGGAAATGTAGACCAACTACCAGCGTGAAGCAGCCCCGTACTAAAACCTCTCTCAACAGCTTTTTACAATGTGCTGTGGGGTCGATCATCTAAGAAATTGAGCTAGCAGAATGATGATTATCTCTATCTGCACTACCTAGTGAGGTGTGACGCTTCTCGCCTGGCGGAATCTTGAAGCAGGTGATAAGTCATGTAGATCATTGATGGATTCTAACCCCATTGTTACCTATCCAGCCATTTCTATTCAGGTGCCTAGTGCACCTTTGGAGCCTTGTATTGTCTTTACCCTCCCCCAGATTGTAACGGTTATAAAGGGAAAAGGAAAAGAACAAAAGAGTGCAATAAATCTAAACACCTGAGAGTAGCACCCAGGAATTCCCAGAGAGACACAGAGGATCAGATTAGGGATACCATTGAGACCATGCTGGGTACATTTTGAGGTCAGTTTATAAGTGAACTGGACGCAAAACTGGAGGCAAAGCTGACTCCCTTCCACAAGTAGCTAACTGCCATTGAAGCTGCACTTGGAAAACTAAAGCCGCCCGTGATACCTTGTAAGATGGCTAGGCTTACTAATATGTCCACTCTACCTGCAAAAGTGTGTAATCCCCCTGTTGTTACGCTGCCAACTAGCAGAGTTGACGATTCCATGGAGAACTGTTCCTTACATAGTAGTAGTGCTCCCTGTTTACCCTCCAGAAGTGGGATGCAGGGGTACTTCCAGCTGTGTCAGGAGGAGTACAGGGGCAGAGTAGGGCAAGGAGGCAATGAATCTAGAGAGGATGGAAGATCTGGGACAAACCGATTATCAATCTTGGTAGTGCTCAATCTCCCTCCTGAGGCATGCACCTTTGTGGTAGTGATAGTTAACATGCCCCCCTCTTCCCAGGAATACTATTGAGTCGGTCCCCAGGTTCAGTGGCGTAACAAAACTGGAAGGCCCCCCCCACATAACATGGAGGGGCCCCCTCTAGACTCACCCAAACCTGGTGCTGAGCTGAGGGGGTCCCCTGGAGCTCGGGACCCCCTACACCTCCGGGGCTTCAGGGGCTCTGCTACGCTCCTGCCCTGGTAATTGAATAAGGTACTTTTTTGGTTGTATAAACATGCTAACTTTCCATTCTTAATGTCCCCAAGTATATTAATGGTTTGAAGTGTAGGGTGGGTTGGTCCACTGCCAAAACGGTGCACTGTGGATTGAGTGATCATAAATTTTAACTTCCCCCACCACTGTCCACAATGTTTTTGCTAATTTCTTTAAAGGTGGCAGCATCCAGGTGGGAATGTCACTCAGTCCACTGGACTTTTTCTGTGCACCACAGAATCATGTGATTATCCCTTCATGCAATCAAAATCAGAGGTGGGCCAATACTGAGAATGAAAGCAGAGGTTTTTGGCCAAGGGTCTACCAGGGCAAAGAAGTTGATTCTTCTCTGTCTGAGAATGATTGACTCACCTGTTTTGGTTCATTTCACACTGTGTCTCAGGCTGATTTTGGGCAACCCTGCAGGCAACAACAGCTGGCAATTATTGCATGTTCAAATTTGGTTACACCTGGTACTAGTCGGGATTCAGGACTGGCAGAGCCTCATACACCCGACTAATGCAGACTTTGCCCTATTGGAGTCTGATGGATTGTTGACAATTTCTGGTATGGAGAACACAGAAAGCTCTAAGACATCTTCAGTGCTGTCATCCTCTGGGGGGCAGTCTCTCCCCAGTTTTACAACTGGGGGTTCTTTTACCGTGCCCATACTTCCTGGGGATGAGGAACATGTGGGTATCGAAAGCTGGAACATTGCGGGGATTAGGTCCAAAACGAGAAATCCAAGCAGATTTTAGAATGGCTAATGGGGTGGATAGATGAAAGTCACATACTGTCCAATTTGCAAGCAGGGTTTAGACCTTCAACCAGCTCCATTGATCAAATATTTCACTTTTTGCAGATCTGGAAGATAGTGGTAATGGGTGGTGATCTCTTTGTGGTATTTGTAGACCTATACGCTGCTTCTGACTTGTAGCAAGAGAGAAGTTGTGGAAAACTCTGTGGGAAACTGGGGTCCTGGGAGAACTGCTAAAAATCATAGTTCACCTCGATGAAGGAAACTTTGCCAGAATCCATTGTGGCACTAAGGGGGAACTAACTGACCCAATCCCAATTAAGAAAGGTGTCCGGCAGGGATGCGTTCTGGACCTTACCCTCTTTTTATTATCTATTAACACCTGCCTAAAGTATTAAATTAATAAGCAAAAATTCCAGGCCTCTTTCACACAGATAACACTCTTCTTCTAGCTAAAACCAGGACAGGCATTCAAAACTTGGTTGACAACTTCTGTGTATTTTGTAAAGATCATGGTTTAGAGGTAAATGTTGCCAAAACAAAGGTAATGATTTATATTAAGAGGATATAGAGGAAGCGGGTACATGGCACGGCAAATTTAAGTAGTGAAGTATTGGAGAGGGTAGCAGAATTTGATTATTTAGGGGTCAGACTGTCTGACTCTGGATCCTGGTCCCCAGAGATCGCCAAAAGTTCTCAAGTTGTAAGTCCTAGAGCGGGGGCCATCATTAGGATGGCAAAGAGGGCTCACTGGCATCAAAATGGCCCTGCAATAGTAATCTATAAAATGCAGATATCAGGTGTGGAACTCTGTGGGGCAGAATTATAGGGGTGCAGCAAACTCTCCTAGCTGAGGGCCAAAGAAAGCAACTTTTTAAGAGCAATTACTGGGCTGGGAAAGGGAACTCCCCTGCTGCCCCTATGACTTGATGTTGGGATAAATTCTGTTTCAGAGTTGGTGGCCCTAAGGATGCTTTTATAATGGGTCTGTATTTGGACCACAAGTGATTTGCAGGATTTTAGATCCGGCCTTACTGATATTCTTAGCCTCCAGTCGCATAGCTCAAAGATCAAGTGGTTAGGATGCATGAAAAGACATGGACCGAGTTGGGGCTCAGGGAGTTCTGGGAGAATCCTTTGTCCATCCAGGCAAATGCTGTTAATAGGGTCACACAAATCTACAGGGAGAGGATAGCTGCCCAAAATGAGCAAGCATGCCACAGAGGTAGTCTTACAAGGTGCTTTCTATTGCACAATTCTGTGCCAAAAGAAGAGGAATCTCTTGAATATATACACCAAGCACAAGCTCGTACCTTGTTTTTATGTTCCGATATGGAAGCTTGCCATTAGGGTTTTTAACACAGCGATCAGATTCTTCTGGAGAAGGCTCAAGCTGTTATAATTTTTGTCCTGCTGCTGAGGAAACTGAGGAATATCTGCTCTTTTTCAGCCCCAAATACGCAACTCCCAGGCATAAGTGGCTTGTTCCAGTGTGCAGGATCTTATCAGTTACAGACCGGGTGAGTGCCCTGAGAATTTGCAAGAGCGATTCTTCCTCAGTGGTAGTGGTGGCAATCTCCAAATGTTTATATTTAGCATGGAGCATTAGACACAAATTGATCATAAAACAGTAGTGAATGGAGACATTGAGGTTGAACCCATGGTGCATTGCACCCCACTCTTTATCCCATTGTTAGATTGCACCATTTTTTATTGGTAATCAATTGATTAATTATCTTTAATTGTTGTTCCAGCCTTTATTGTTCTGCACTTTGGCTGGCGATTTTATATGAAATGATATGATTGCTTTTATAGTTTTGTTATTGTGCATTTATTCTTTTTAAATTGGTATGATGATGAAAATGCTACTTTTCGAATTGTTAATAAACATGAAACGTGAAGCTTGGGAAGTTGTGTTAGTGTGCATTCACCTAAAACTAGTCATAGAACCTAGGTGGTATTGAGATTAAATTATGTTTGAAGAGTTAATCTGTCATTATGTTATATTTCACAGTCTAAACTAATAGTCTGTATTGAAACAATATTTGATTTATGATGTTAAGTGTTTAAATTCATATGCAAAAATAGAGAAATGCATTTCTGCACCACACTCATGGAAAGGTATTGGCAAAGTTATTTCATTTTAAAGTTACTGTAACATGAATGCTAATGAAGGTTATTAATGCTGAATTTATCATTTGCATATTAAAAAATGTTTTATTTGAATGCTTAACATACGGTTTTAATTCACTTGCAATAACCTAAGTGAGACCTGCTAGGCCCTGTATTCTTGATTGTGTAGAAAATTTCAAGTAATCTTGATAACATGTACCTTTCTTCCAGATTTCTTTCTTTTAAGAAACCTGGCTTGGTAATAAATATCTATTGTCATACACACAGATAATTTGTAAATTTGACCTTGAATAATGAACGTTTAGGACTGTGGACTGCCAGGTTATTGAAATGTTGCCATCTTGCACAGAAGAACACTGGCGAACACCATTCTCATGACAAACGTAGGAAAGCATGTGGATGTTTCAAGTTGGAGTTGCATGATCGATTTCTATTGGATGTTCTCCCTTCAACGTCAGGTGGACTGACAAACTGATGAATCAGCTTGCCTTATGAACTTTAAACTATTGTTCCCCAGCTGAACTTTGGTCAGATTCCTTAAAAAGAAGAGGCAGATTTCCTTCCACATATCTTCAGATGCTTCAGATGCTCGACCCTTTGCTGAGACTTAGAGATTTTTCCCCTGACACCAAGAAGAAGGCTCATAACCAAACTTCTAAACGCTGATGCCTTCCCTTCCCTTTTTACTGACCTTTTTTCTGCTGTAGTTAGTGACCTGATGCCCAAGATTTCCTTTTTCCAAATTCTTTTCATCCTTTTTGTGCTTTTTGTGTTTTGCCCTCATGTGTTCTGCCCTGCACATGGCAATCCCTGATTGACTCATTTGTAGGGTTTACCCTTGCCCAGATATCAGTATTCATCTGATCTAAATTGCCTTAATTCTTATTAAAACTGAGCAGTGTCTTGTTTTCTCTACATCAAGTGCTTTTATTGATGTTTTGTGTTATCTTTCTAGAGTGTCTAATTCTCATAAAGTTAGTTTGTCGTAACATGTTTTGTTGCCTTGGTCAACCCTTGGTGATACTGTATCTTTCTAACTTTGATTCTGATTTAGATGTTGGTAGAGGGAATATTTTGGTACAAATGTGATGGATATTCCGACCGCTGTGTTATGATCCCCATTTAATATAATGGTATCATAATACAGCCGATGGGATTTCTGTCACATTTGTGACACAGGATTACTTCTGACGACATTTAAATCAGGCCCTTAGTCTTGAGAATTGTTTATATGATGTTCAGCTTAAGTTTGAAATAAATTCCCTTAACTTTATTCTTGACTAGAGTTTTCCTTTTATGGCCACATGGGTCATACTGTGTAAATTAATTGGCTTAGTACTGAAATTTGTTGTGTGGTTCTACAACACCATTATGCTGGTTCCCAAGATACGTTGACCTCGTCGGGCATTGATTCTTGGTAAGGAAAAAAATGCTCCAGCAGTGAACATTTGCTACTGTTTTGCAACGGGCCACCTGCAGTGCAACACAATGCATAAGACTGAGTGCCTGATTTAGACTTCAGCAGACAGGTTACAATGTCCCAAACATGATGGAAATCCCATCCACTGTATTACAAGTGACATTGGGTATAATATACACGTTAAATATGGACGGGATATCCATCACGTCTGTGACGAGTAAATACTCAGCCAGTCCCCACATCAAACTCTTACTATTTTAAAGGCCTGTATGCACAGCACTAAACTGTACCCACACAAACTTTAGTATATGAGGGCTCTGGTCACAACAGTCCACTGTGTTACTTTCCGTACCAGTGTTAGTGCTCTGTTGCACAAATGCAGGATTACTTAATAATGTATTTTAGTTATCATCAGCATCGATGTATGCCATGGGCATGAAGCAGGCCCCTGCAGCATCTTCTGCACACAGGGCCTTCAACCCTTAAGGGGATCCCCATTCACCCAAGGTCAATGAACATTAGCGAGAAATGGGAAATTCGGGGACTCCTCATCAAATTCTGCAGGAGAGCACCATCATTTTGCATTACTCTTGTGGCATATGCAAAGAGAAGACTTCACTACATATCATACTCTCAGCCCACGTTTACAGTTCTGACAATGAAAATAAGCAAAAGTCCCATTGATAAGTATCACTACATGAAGTTGTAAGCCCAAGGTTTCAAGTGCAAAGGTGGTTTTTATGAATGAAGATATTTTGGCAGTGCTGTTGCCACCTTTTACATAGGAAAACAAACGGTTTTAGAATGCAAACAATACTAAATAACCAACCCTATAATCAAAACATGAACACAAACATGAACAAAAATTCTACAATTCAGTAAAGCAAGGCTCAACGTTTTGGAGATTTTTTTAAATATTTTTATTTTTGTTGATTCTATTTGAATATTTGCTTTTCTCTACTAATGAAGAAGCATCTGGAAAGCAACTCATCCTCGAATGTATAAAAAAATATACAAAACATATACCTACATATAGCATAAATTAGGAACCAACAAATCATCAGCACAATAAATATAGTATCTGCTTAACACTGTAATACCTATGCAGCGTCCTACAGGGTCTCTTAGACCTAGGCCCTCATTTATGGGGAATTGGTGTAGAGTAGCACAGCATGTCGCCTTGTTGCACTGCCCTACGTCAAAGTGAAAGGGCAGGAGTGCACCGTATTTATCCAATATAGTGCATTCTTGTCCTTTCCCTCTGTGCTGAGGCCGTTTTGCCAGCTTAGCACCAACGCAGGCACCCTTGCACTATTTTGCAAGGGTGTCTGTGTTGTCAGCAGGATTGTTTTTGTGCAGGAAGGGGCACCATCATGCACAGAATCAATCCATAGAGATGTTTTCCTCTTTCTATGTGTACTGCAGAAAGAAAAAACTAGGAGAAATAAATATATTTCTCCTTGTTACGCCTGCGTAAGGTTTTGGTGCATCCCCAGGTTTACAGGCTCTCGTAAATCTGGGAATGTGTCAAAATCTATGGGTGCTGAATGGGAAAACCCACCACAGTGCCCATTGAACGGCTCCCTGGTGCAGAGTAAGGCAACGAAGTGACTTGACCTGCCGTGCCTTACTCCATAGCTATGAGACCATTCAAAGCCAAACAAAGTGGCTTTGCATGGCTTCACAGATATGGTTGAGAGGTTTGCTCTGTCCCTGCGTCACTAAAAGTGACGCAATGACGGTGCAATCCTCTCATAAATAGTGTGAATGGTGATCAAGGATATGCAGCCTGATATCAACCTTACTTGCTTCCTCATTCAACTTATGTTGTTTCCTGCATATTTATTTCTGCAATCCCAGACAAGAGTTGGAAACAGGTTCTACGAACTACCAATACCATCTGCACTTGTAAACGCGATTCTGGAGATAATGTGACTGAAGATATACAAAACAAAGAAAAGAAGAATACACTAAAATACTTCAGATTCTACTTCTGCCTTGTTTGTTCTGTAGTTTGACTTTACAGCTCCGAACTGTATTCGTGGTGTTTACAATCAAGTACTATTTTATTTCCCTATTATTTAACATGCTTGGCTTATTAAGAAGTCAACACGCCCCCACTCTGGCACCATATTTTCCAACACCAATGGCTCACATGATCCAACCTATATTTTAATCTTATAAAATTATTTAAAATATATTCTTCCCCATCTGCAGATGCTTTTTCTAACTTACTAGGCACAAATTGCGAAAAAATCTGTGTGGCCTCTTGCGCAATAAAAAGGGTTATTTTGCAGTGCACATGGAGGCATCTATCAACCGTCCTGTGCTAAAGATATTTAGCACCTAAACGTAGCCTAAGATCATTGTCAAAATCAGTTTGCGCCATGAACAGCCAACCTCCTGTTAATTTATGCAAAGTGGGCTCGTGCGGAGAAGACTCAAAGGCAGACCAATTAAAATAGAATTACCTGACTTTGCATTCAATCTGTACACCTAATAAAACCTTACCTAAACAAGTAGTCAATTAGTACATCACAGAATTTACCTGCGTGCAACGTGTGATTTCTGAAAAATGACGCATCTTACCCAGTTGACCCTTCTGTAGGCTCACTTGCAGAATTTGTACTGCACACAATACTTTTAGTACAACGCCCACACTGGACGCTGCCGGTTGTTCTTTTCGTCATAGCGCAAGGCCGAGCGACGGGCACGGCAGGATGTTTTTTCCTGCGCGCTGCCAATGACATTATTCAATGGAACTTTAAATGTGATACTGCACACTTTTTTTTTAATCATTCATGCAAAATAGTGCAGCAATTTTTAATTCAGTGCTTGCTCCATGACGTGAAGGATAGTCAATCTACTCCCCATTGTCCATACCGGTGCCTTTAGTTTAGTGGTGAATTTTCTTTGGGGATAGAATTTTGCTAATTTGCTGGCAGTCTTTGTAGGAAAGTAGCATCTTTCCGACATAGTTACCACCACTTTTTGCCTGGTGTGTTTAGGCTGTGGTTACACTGTGATCCTACTAATCAGCACCCAGTGTCTGTGCGCTCACCTCTAAATTTGGCTGCTGGTAAACTTTTGCACCCCACAATTGGCATACTGGTGCACCCATGCAAGTCCCTAGTATATGGTACCTAGGTACCCAGGGCATTGGTACACCAGATGTCTCCCATTGGCTGCAGCATGTATTATGCCACCCATGGGACCCCATGCAAACTATGTCTGCAGTGCTGCCAGGCAGCCTGGGTGAAATGGTTCATGTACCATTCACTTAAAATATAAGGCTTGTCTTATATTGTGGTCACTGCACTTAGACACTGTAAGTCACCCTTCTGGTAGGCCCTTCAGCCCAAGGGCAGGGTGCATGTTCCTAAGTGTGAGGATACCCCTGCATGAGCAGAGGTATCCCTACAGACTCCAGACTCCAATTCCTGGGCTTTGTAAGTGCAGGAAAACTTTCTTAAGATATGCAGTGGACACTGGTCAACACAAGAATGACTTCTCCAAACCTAGGCATGTTTAGTATCAAACATGTTGGATTCATGCAACTACATTGATTCCAATGCTAGTTGTATGATACCATGTGCTCTGGGGGTTCTTTAGAGGATTCCCCAGTCCTGCCTGTACAGCCTTGCAGGGTCTGCCTGCCAGCCAAAGCTGCTGCAAACCCCAGACATGACTCTGCCTTCCTGCTGCTGAGCCAAACTCAAGCAGGGGAAGGCAGAACAAAGGGTTTCCTATGGGAGGTGGGATCTCGTCTCCTTTAGAACTAGGTGTCTTTAGGGTGGAGTGGCCTCCCAGTGCCACCAGACTACTCTGAAGGGCACATTTGGTGACCTCCAAGCATGAACCGGTTTGCACCAGTTCAGGAACCCCCGGTTCCTGCTGTGGCACAAAACCACACAAAGGACAGGAGACTGACCACCCCCCTGTCCAGCTCCTCCCTTAGGGAGATACACAGAGCACTGCCAGGTGGCTGGCTGATTCTGCCATCTTGAAAACAAGGTAGGCAGAGGCCCTTGGGAGCATAAGACTGGTCAGATGAGGTAGATGATGTCCTTGACCCCCTCTGATAGGTGGGTCACTACAGAGAGTGTCCACCCCCCTTTTAGAGTTACTTAAGGGCTCTCCCGAGGGTGGTTCCTCAGATTCATCAAGCAAGACTCTAGAAGGAACTCTCTGCAAGACAACTCCTGCTCCTGGCCTCTGGAACCATTGCTGGTCTGCTTTTTTAAGTAAAACAAGACTGCATTTAGTTGGGAGGGCTCCACTGCAACAATGTTTCTTCAGCTCCAGCAAGATTTCTTCAACAACAATGGCTGTGCATCCTCCAGAGTCACAAGGACTCTGTTTGCATCCAAGAGGCAAGAAGGAATCTCTCTTGGAGTGAAGGTGTCACTCCCCAGCATCCACAGGCACCTCAAAATGACAATGACTGGCTGGTGAATCCTGCTGTCCCACAGACAAGGAAAATGCTCTGCTCACAGGTGGTAGTTCTGTGGTCTTCTCTGGGTCCTTCTTGTCTTCTGACCAACTTGGGAAATGATGGACCCTTGCTGTAGCCACTGGAACAGAACCCCTATGCACTGTGACTGTTGCTTTTGTCAAGGTTTGTTGACTCTTTCTCCTGGAGATATTCAGGCTCCAAGAAGCCCCAATCTCCGGCACTCTGCAACTTGAAGATCAGCTTCCACTCTGCAGCTCCTGTGACGTGGGACTCCTGTTTTGTTGTGCTGCTGAGATCTCCCTGTGACTATCTGTGCCTGCTGCCGGTGGGTCACTCATGGGGGTGCCTCCACTGGCTTTCCTACCTACTGAAGACCTGCCCTGACTCTCTTTCAAAGGTCGAGTCACTTGGACATTGCTGGTCCTCAAAAACCTACAATCTTCCTTGCAACAACTATTTGCATTTACCAAGGCTTGTTGGTGGCCTTCCTGCCCACTGACCCTCCTGCAATCCGGCGACAAATGCAGGACAGCTCATTGGTGACTTCAAGGATCTCCTGCATCCCCTGGACTCCACAGCTGGACTTCTTCCTTCACCATACCTCATGAGATTCAACTCCAAGAGGGTGGACATTGTCTACCTGTACCTCCTGAACATCTCTGAGTGGTCTGGACACTGACTCTTTCTTTTTAACATTCTTCACATCTGGAACCCATCTTTTGGTTCCACGGGTCTGGTCCAAGGTTCGCAACAGCAGCTGGACAACCAAGGCTTCCTTTTATTCCAATGAGGATTTCTGACACCACTTCACCCCTATGCACCTGAGCTTCCTGGAGTATGTACTCCACTCCTCTGGGTATCCACAAGTGGGGGCACTATCCAACCTTCTCTGTGCCAACTGGTTTCCCTGGGGTCCACTGGGAAGGGTGCTGAATCCATAAAAATCAAAACGCGGCATTCCTATGTAAGCCTATGGGACATCCGGCTGGATAACAACCCTGCGCCCAGGCACTTGTGGGATTTATGGTGCTTACCTCTGGCAATTTTTACTCCCCCAGCCCATGGGATTCTGACACACTTACCTTTGTTGGGCACCTCCATTCTTATACCACTTTCTTAGTATATGGTTTGGCCCCCGATAGGGTCCCATGTATTTCTATGCTTTTCCTGCTTGTTGCTAAGTGTATATTTTGTGTGTAGAAAGCTCCATGAGGAGATGTACCAATGTTAGTATACTAGTAGTGTTGTAATAAAGAATACTTTATTTTTGCAACACCTGGTGTGGTTCTTTTTTGTGTGAGAGTTACTGATTGACTTGTGGTATTGCAAGTGCTTTACACTCCTCCCAGGTAAGCTTTAGCTGCACACCATAGCTACCCCTAGAGAGCTTTTGCTTTCTGGACACCTAAACACTATCACTATGGGTTGCCTGGACTCAGTACAGGGTGCTGCACCATAAGAGTACTCCATAAACTGAGCTAGCCTCCTACATTGGTGGTGCAGCAGTGGTATAAAACACTTGCATTGCTTTACCATTTGGTCATTAGTGACTTTCCATAATAAAGATAACTACTGACTGTTGAGTACATACTATACTTGTGACTACAGGGACTTCTAAATGTCTTGCTTGAATAGTCAGGAGTCCAGCATAACCCTTTTTCCAAATTTTCCAAAAGTTTGGAACTTTAGAGTGGGAAGGTACACTACATACACTACTCTGAGATCATGTCTTTAGGTGAGGGAGCTGACCAGACTCAGGAGTCTAGATATTGGGTTCTTGGGTTCCAGGAGCTTAGGATCCTATGTACAGCTAGAAAACTTCAGACAAGTAGTAATCCTACCAATCTTCACTCTT
Source organism: Pleurodeles waltl (assembly GCF_031143425.1). Lineage (NCBI taxonomy): Eukaryota > Metazoa > Chordata > Amphibia > Caudata > Salamandridae > Pleurodeles > Pleurodeles waltl. The sequence goes on along the minus strand of NC_090437.1, from coordinate 79,354,574 downwards.
AGAGATGCTCATCCAGGATGACATTCAGAACCCTGAAACTGAGAGAGCGTTAGATGAGGAGGGTGAACCACCAGTGTTGGAAAGTAGGTACTAGCTAATTCCTATGACCACACTGGACAGAACCATGAGGATTCTGGAGATAACTTTAAACCTGCAGGGAGCAGTGATATTAGCACAAGAGGGGGTCGCAGTAGTAGGCCCACCTTCTCTCCCTCCGGGGTGGTAAAACAGTTTCCAGGAGGAGTAGATCCTACTCATCCTCATCTCCCCATGCCTCCTAATATTCTGCTGGGTCCATCGACTCTAGCTCAGAAGAAGTATTCTTAGATAGGGGGTTCAGCTTGCTGAAACTTGAGAAGGCCAATCACAAGTTGAAAAAGCAGCTGCTAGCTCTTGAGAGATGCCCTAGAGATGGAAAGGGAAAGAACGAATTTGGGATTAGATATCCATGGTGGCAGCGTTAAAGAGTCCAGGGTCAGGGAAAACACCTTTGATTCCAGAAATCTCAGCAGGGTAGCCCCACCCCACAAGCCTGGAAATTATATCCATTAGTGGATTACTGCTTTAAAGAGGCCCTGTAAAGTACAGAAGGTCCCTCAGAGGCAGTGGGCAGCTATCCTGTGGCTCTCCTTTGCAGACAAAGGTAGAGACATACTGTTAGCCATAAGGGAAGCGGATGCAGACAACTATTAAGTCTTTAACTCACAACTGTGGAGTATAGGATTAAGTTCAAGAAAACTCAGAAAGTGTCCCCTCAAGACTGGGTAGGCTTTGTTGACTGTGCCACCCATGGGAGCCCATGCAAACTGTGTCTGCAGCCCTGCCATGACAACCTGCGTGAAAGGGTGCATGTACCTTTCCCTTAAGATTTAAGGCTTGCCTTATATCATGGCCACTGCAATTGGACACTGTAAGTCAGCCCTCTGGTAGGCCCTTCAGCCCAAGGGCAGGGTACATGTTCCTAAGTGTGAAGGTACCCCTGCATGAGCAGAGGTACCCCAACAAACCCTAGACTCCAATTCCTGGGCTTTGTAAGTGCAGGGAAGCCATCTTAAAGTATGTAGTGGATACTGGTCAACACGATTTGGTCCAACTACATAATGGATTCTCAGAACCTAGGCATGTTTGGTATCATACATGTTGGAATCATGCAACTACACTGATTCCAGTGCTAGTTGCATGATACCATGTACTCTGGTACAAAAGGCCCTGCGCCAATTTTATCCCCAGGGAATTGAGCACAGACACACATACATTTGATCCCTCAACCTTCAGTGTGTGGGTCTGAACCTTAACCAGTAGGCCAAAAGTGATTTTGAGTGGGAAAAAACTTGAATGTTACGTCACAAGGAATGTTTAACAGTCAAAACACTGTAAAATAAACAGACACACGGCCATAAGATTAAATGATTTGACCCTTCAGCCTACTGAGTGACAGTCCAAGAGCTTTACCATTAGGCCAGAAGTGACCATGGTCTGCTGTACATCAAAAGTAACTACAACATTGGAACCAAACATCTTGCTGTCTATCTCTTCGAAGTCATTGTAGGGAGAGACTATTGCAATAAAAACATTTCTCTCTCCTTCTTCTATCCTATTATTGGATATTGCATGTGTACGTGCGGGGAAACAGATGAAAAATTCACTTTCTGCAAGTGAGAGCTGTTTGACAGCTATCGCTTGCAGAATGTGAAGTGTTTGTTCTGACTTCGCAGGAGCCGTCAAAGCTCCAGCCAAATGAGAGCAAACAGCTATGTCCCTGGGGTGTGCACCCCAGGACATAGCATGAGCCGGCCCTGAGGGTGGCTGTCACCAGAGCCATTATTGGCTGCTTGAGGGGGGCTGCGTGGCCCCCTCTAATGGTCCACTTTGTAACATTAAGGCCTCAAACACTGTTTATAGCCTGTGGGAGTGTTTTAAACAACATTTGGAGTCATTTTGAAAATCAAGCTACATGGTCAGATTTTTGATGAAAATCACTGACCCACGGCTCTAATGTTCTATTTACTCCAGGGAGGTGGTGGACCCTGGGTCTCAGGGGTCCACAGCGGACCGTCTTCATTCTTCTATTGTAGCCCCGGGGAGTTGGTGGTCCCTGGGGCATACATAGTGTATTTAGCCCAGGGGTGGTGGTGGTTCCCAGGGCTGCTGGGGGCCACTCGGCCCCGTATAAAATTGTATATTTGCCCCAGGGAGGTGGCAGGGGAATCGCACGGCCCTTGCATACAATTAAAAGTTTGCAATGGGGAGTTGGCAGTCCCCAGGGCTGGGGGGGGCATGGCCCCACATATAAAATTGTATCTTTGACCTGGGGAGGTGGCAGTCCCAGGGGCTAATAGAAGCCCAAGGCGGGGAGGCATGTGTGCCCCCCTCCTTTTAAAAGCCCCTATAGACAACAGAACCTTTCCCAGGGGCTAATTAAAAGAAAAGGGTAGGAAACTGCCAGTTTTTTATTAAAACTTCAGAATTTTTTTTTGTGCTGGTGGGATCTCTCTGGGACCCCTGCACCAGATCTTAGGCGTCAGGGTGACCCTATCCTGGCCTTGTTTCTTTTTTTTATCTTTGTGTGTGGGACTCGGGTGAAGCTCAGTCTAAAGTTGGCTGCCAACATTTCCTTGTTGAAGTGTTGGCAGCCAATCAAATATCAGCACGGGACCACTTGGATCCATGGAATATCCACGTGCCCAGATATCTATATTTTTTAAACTTTAATATCTTCAAAACTACTGAACAGATTTACAGAAGCTCACATAAAGTGTACTTTCTGGCCCAGGAGATAGCTTTCTGCCAAATTTGATGTCATTCTGTTCAGCGATTTGGGCTGTAGTCTTCTTCAAGTATTTAATAAATCCCATTGGCATAGAATGAGGAAAGTGTTTTGGGCCCCCCTTTTTCTTGGCCCCTGCTTGATAGATCATCCTATAACTTTAAATACAGCAGCTGAACTGACAAATGTATACGTTTGTAAACGTTTGTGAAGATTCGTCAAACAGCACCAAAGTTATTGGCAATATATATATTATATACATATCTTCACTTTACCACTGTGAGGCTGAATTACAGCCGAACCGTCGGTGGTGCTTGTCACAATGCCACGGCGTCTCATAAACTCCATACTCTCTACTATGAATAACGAGAAAGATCGCACTCCATGTGCTCATAGAGAACTTTATTGTGTGCAAAGAAAAGCAGAATGGGTCTCTATGAGCACACAGAGTATGGTCCTTCTCTTTATTCAGAGGAGAGATTGTGGATATGTATATTCTCTGTGGGAGCACCTGACAATTGTTATTAGCAGATACCTGCGCATATCAAAACCTTTGGCAGCAGAACGGATGGAACCTAAAATGCTTGCCAGGAGCAGCAGTACGAAAAAATTGCTTTGGGTACCCAGTCTGCTTTGATGTGGCAGGAAGAAATGGAGGATAAATTAAAGCTGCTGCATTGAAGCCAAGTGACCAGCGGGGGCAGGCGGAACTGAAAACAAGGGTGGCTGGGAGGAGAATACAGGGGGAAAAAAAGGTAATCGACACCACCCCACCCAGCCCCCGCATATCACCCCTTGTCAATTATGGATCTTTTGCAGCAAAGTGGCACTGAGCCTGGGGCAGAGATGGAATCCACAAGTGCTCAAGAAGAAACCAAATCACATGAGGAAACCGGCGGAGTTTGGGACGGATGCATCAGGATTTCTGGAACAGTGGAACAGCCTGCCTCTGATTTAAAGGTACTGTGCAATACTGCCCATGTGGGACTCAAGACAGTTGATGTGCCAAGTAATTCAGGGGATCAGCAGAGGAGAGGTGTCGTAGTGCCTCAATCAATCATAGTTGCAGATAAAGCTGAGATGAGAAGCCGAAATGGAGACGTCACTATGTGCTGAATCCAGTGTAATGACCTATGCAGAGCCTATCCTGGTCAGAAAGAGTTCACAGGCACAGCAAAGGACTAAAAAAGAAATAGTGCCCATCAAAGCTATTAGGCTGGATCCAGACACTGCTGAATACTTCTTTCGCTATCTGATGGAACAGAGTGGTTGGAGGATGACTCGGAGCCAGAGTCAAAGGATTTAGGGGAAGGTGATTGTAATAAGTCCAGTGCCTCAGAAAGGATCAAGCAATTGCTGATCTCCTGTAAAGCTTGCGGAAAGTCTAAAAGGAAAGGTGCTGGATGAGACGTGAAGTGGGATTACGCTCCTGGTTTGCTACCAATGATAGGTGAAGCTATAGAGGACTCTGGGGGCCCTCCTAGCACCAATCTGCCAACTTTAGAACTGGTTTATCAGACTTTTGTGACTCACAGGGAAGAGATGCTCACAGACAATTGGAAAGCTCGATTAGCAACTTGTAAATTGCAGAGTACAGTGCTCAAGGTAGCAAAGGTGTGCTCTACAATTGCTGATAGAATTACCAATGTGGAATTTAGGACCACAGCTTTGGAAACAGATGTATATAAAAGGCACTCACTGAGGTGCATGAGGCCCAATTAGTGGATATCCAATGGAAACTGGAAGACCAGGAAAATCGGCAATGGAGGAATTACATACGGTCCTCGGTGTACCTGAGGGAAAAGAAGAAAAGGATATAAGATCTTTTCTGATGGATTTGTTCCAGAAGGCCTGTCCAGGGCTCCAAGGCTGGGATTGGTCCCATGAGAATTAGAGGGCCCATCAAACCCCTGTGCTGCATAAATAAACAATCCAGGACCCGGAAAGCCTAGAGCCATACTGGTCTGAGTTCGGTAAATACCTGGTCCGTCAGGCAATTTTCGAGGAGGTGAGTCAAGTTAAAAACTGCGGGTGGATGGATGCACATTTTTTGTTAGTCCCTATTTCTGCCATGCAACAGTTGATCAAAAGTTGCATCTCAGACAGTTAATTAAGCTGTTCCAAAGCAAAGTGGTGCAAGCTTTCCTGTTCAATCCAGCAAAATTAATAATTATTTGGAACAATAAGACTCGGGTATTCACATCTGAGATTCAGGCCAACAGATTTCTGGAAAGCAAGACTCAGTAAGAGTCAGTATTAGCCTGATTAATAAGTATGGATATGGCATGTGGGGGTTAAGAGTATGATAGCGTAATAAGGAGCTGGGCAGGCTATTTAAGCAAATGGATTGATGTAGGGTTAACATTGAATGCAGTGGGGGTTTTTAAGCTTTGTGTTTTTGTGTTCATGTTTTTGTTTAGATACATTAAATTGTACGGTATGAGCAAGGTTATAGGGGGCACCACATAATGCTATGTGTGGTAATGTCAGATTATGGCTTTGTTGGCTCTGGGGGCTGGACGGGGAGCTCAACCATGGCTAACAGGCCACAGGTGGTCTGGTCTGGTTTCCTCATATGGGGAGACGGAAGGCTGGGGTAGATGTGGGGGGACAGGAAGGGGAATGGAGGAGGGTATGGACGTTGGGTGGGGATAGGTGGGGTGGGTGGAGAAAACAAAAAAAGGAACATGCTCAGGTTAAATTTGGAGGTGATCCATTTAATGAGATATCAGTATGATAGTCATGATTTAGACTATTTAAGGCTACCCAGGATGAGTTATATTCAAGTATTTATCAATACATGGGGATAAATTATGTATATGCTCAGTAAATGTGGGCTGAATAAGAGGCATTAGAGGCTGAGGTGGCCAAAATACTGAAAATGTAGGGGCCAGATATCATCTGTGAACCAGAGACTGGCATACCCTGGGCACAGAGGGAGATGTTACACATCAGGGATGTTCTCTTGCAGTTTTCACTTCACAAATCTTATTCACTAGAGGGGTTACAATACTGATAAGAAGAGCAGGGGCAGCCCATTCTCTATGGCGGAGGAGAGTCGCCCCACTGTTGAAATGCAGAGAAATAAAGGAATAATAAAAGTATTTTATTATCCTTTTATTTTTCCGCCTTCGTGTGGTGGGGTAGGCCAGCCTCCTCCATGTCAAGTGGAGGAGGAATGGTAGGTGTGCTTCTAAGTGCGCATGTCAATTTGGGCGGCCAGCCAAGGCCAGCCAAACTGGCATGCACACTTAGAAACTCTCCACCCGGCTGTATTTTTGCAGCCGGGTAGAGACCAAACACAGTGCCCCACTCTCTCCCTGAGCAGCATTTCTCCTCACTCAGGCCAATGACGGCACTTCTTTCATGCTGTGCGACAGCATGAAAGAATCCTCGTGATTGGTTGGGGACAGAAGAAGAGGCGTCTGGAGTGGAGCGGCACATCACGGAAGGGCAGGCAAGTTTTTTATTTTTTATTTAACTGCCCCCCGCAACCCACCCCTTCCTGGTTGCAGCCACGACTGAAGAAGAGGCTTGACTGTTTGTAAAAGTAAGCTAGTGGACTAATATGGTTGTGGGGCTATTGTTGAAGGGCAGGCTGTGGGAATTATATTTACAGTGTGCTCAGTTTATGGTTCTAATTTGGACGAGACCGCAATCTGGCAAGAGCTGACGGTCAAGCTAGCTACATGGTAAAGACCCCTGATAGTCTGTGTAGATTTTAATATACATTTGAAGGTTGGTATGTGTGGTAATAAAGTTAGCAAGTATGTGGGGATGAAGCAGCTGGTTTTAGAGTATTAGATTAGTTAAAGAAAGCTCATATGTTAATTGGGTAGAAAGAATGCCCCAGACCTTGCTACACATACTTTTCATACCCACATCGAAAGTATGTCAGTTTGGGCTACTTCCTGGTTTCCCCAGGGCAGGTAGACAATGCAGCGGTAAACATATTGCAGAGGATTTTCTCTGATCATAGTCTTCTAGTTCTGGATTTTACAAGACTGGGTATGGTAAAATCTACTGGCAAGTGGACGTCTGATAGAAAACGTCTCTTAAATGTGAATTATGTGGACTCTATGAAAAAATGGCTAGTAGGGTTTTTGGAAATTAATAGGCTTAGCGCTTCTAGAGGTGCGGTATGGGATTAATTTAAGGCAGAAGTGAGAGGAGAGATTTTTCATTTTGTAGCTCATTCCCATAGGCAGCAGGATAAGGAGATCAGGGAATAAAATGCAGCCTTGGTGTACCTGGAGTTACAGCATATGGGGCTAATACAGGCAGGTCAGGATGGGCTTGAGATTCAGCAGGCGATTGCTATACAAATGGCTATGATTAACAGCTACAACTCGAGAATGCTTGTGGAGAAGTTTCAGGGCTATAAATCTAAAGATTCTGAATATAGTGAGGTAGCTTGCGAATATAGTACATTTTTGGCCCTTAGCATTCAGCAGCATGAGCTGGACACAGCAACTGAAGTGATTGAAGGGATGGGAGAGAGGCCACTACACAAGAAGATATTGTTAAGCTTGTTGAGGAATACTATGCAAACTTTACACAGAAACTAGAGATCCCTCTAAGGGGCAGCTAAAGGACGTTTTGGAGCTAGGTGTTAATGATGACTTAGATACCTTAGATAGACGGGTCGTGCTAGTAGTTTCACGCTGACTTCACTGACAAGAGGATATGTGGATGGGGGTTGGAGGTTATTAGGCTAGATCTTTATTATTATGTGGGCCACCTACACCATGCAGCTTGATGGCTGGCAGAGGGAGATAACTGCAAGAAGCGATTGGTGGTGGTCTTGATTGCGGCAGAGCGCCTCCCTGTGGCATTGATAGACAGGGCAAGAGTAGCTGTGGATCTTCCTTATGTAGTCTGCCACCCAGCATATATATGGCAACGATATGCAGAGGTAGTTTTACAGAGGGCTTCCTTTCATCGCAAACTCCCCCTTTGGATACTGGCCCAGGTATGGCAGATGATGGCTTATATGTCATTTCAGGCCTGGAGGGTGGGGGTTGTGCTCTCTTGAGAGATTTATATCCTTGTGAATATTTCATCACATTTGAGTAAGCATGTGAAACCTACTCTGGGCATTTCCTCCATCATGCCGGAATGGCAGAAGTAGCCAAACAGACTTGGCCCACGTATCCTGCTCTACCAAAGCTCTCATGAATGCTGGACATTTTATTGACCCATGGTGGAGGCCGACATTTGATCACACTACTTTATAGGACAATGAGAGAGGATGCATTATGACTGTCACCGTGCTGCGTGGGGACTAGTTTTGGATTCTCCATGAGATGACAGTGTGAGGTCCGGTTCATGAAAAACTGAAACATATGGTATCTGGTAATGCCCGCTTTAAGCTGGTGCATTATAATTTCCTACATAGGACGTACCTGACCCCCAAGGGTCTCCATGGTATCTCCGCCACCTGGCTCGATGTTTGCCCATGCTGCAGAATGCTCAGGGCAGATTTTCTTCACCTAGCGTGGGTATTTCAGATGGTGCATGTTTTTTGGGCAGAGACGGTAGCAGACCTCCAAAGGGCTATGCACCTGCATATTGAACAAGTTCCAATACATTGCTTGTTGAGACATGTCAAGAGACTGAAGAATCAGAAGTTGAGATACTAATTCCTGCAACTGCCATTAGTTTTAGCCAGGCGCAAGGTGACCATTACATGAATGGGGCAGAGTGCGGCCATGGTTGGCCAGTGGTATAGGGACGTACAGGAATGGACATTGGCTGAAGAGGTGAATATGAGGCACAGTCAGAGGGACGAAAAACTGGAGGATGATGTAGTGATATGGAGGGTGGGTGTGCAATGCATTCTTCAGACCAAGAGTACACATGGAGACTACAGATAATGATGATGGGAATACACGAGAGGGGGATGATATGCCATAGGTAACGGGATGAGCCTATGGTTTAAGGTGGATATTTAGTATAAAAGGAGCCTATGTTGTCCTGTATCACTATGTAATGGAGGTAACCTACCTGAGTGCCTGCTGTTTTACCATTGATTCTTACCAGGATGTGAAAGGTGACATGTATCTTGATGCCCATACTGCTGTCTGTTGTTTGATTAAAAAAATGAAAAATAAAGGTTTTGAAAAAAAAATGATGCCTTAGATATAGGGGAGTCTGAAGTATTAGACTTAGCTATAACAATGGAGGAGTTAGGAACGCTCTGAAGGCTTTGGTTCGTGGAAAAAGCTACAGACCCAGATTAATTATCTTTAGAATTTTATAAATCATTCCTCCCTGAATTGGCTACGGACCTCTGGGAGCTGTTCCGTGGGATTCAGCAGGAAGGAGTTCCACCAAGCTTTTGGCAGGGAACGAATATTAGTTTTAGAAAAAAAGGGAAGCCACCGGAAAAGCTTTCACATATAGACCAATATCTTTGATTAACTCAGATACAAAGGTGTATTCAAAGATTTTGGCCACTCTCATGGGGAGGATCATAGACCAGCTAGACTCACCCTGGCAGCACAGGTTTATCCTGGACAGGGGTACAGCAGATCATGTAAGGCGAGCTTTCACTATATTTGACATTGATACAACACTGGGCACAACAAGGCTTTGATCCTTCTAGATGCTGAGAAGGTATTTGTTCGAGTGGCCTGGGGGGTAACTATGGAGGGCTTTTGAGTTTAAGCAGTTTGGGTTGGGTAAATTGAAGACTCTGAAGGCATTATATTATAACCTTTATGCCCAACTCCAAATTATGGGTCAAGAGTCAGCAAATATCTGGATATCACAGGACACTATGCAGGGTTGCCCTTGCTCTCCCATTTTGTTTGCTTTGTACAACGATCCCCTAATAAGGCAGATGGTAAAAGACCAGTTAATACACCCAGTGAAGGTTAATGGCTTTGAAACCAAAGTATTAGCATATGCAGACGATATCGCATTGCTCACCCCTGATCCTCAGACAGATCTCCCGGAGTTGAAAAGAATGGCAGAGGAATTTGGAATGTTGTCAGATTACCATCTTAATAAGGAGAAAACGCAGGTGATTTCTACCGATATTGATTTGATAGATAACTGTAGGGTAGATAACACCACATATTTGGGAATAAAGATCAAGGTGCAAGTAGACACCATTTATAAAGTGAATCTAGAGCCACTGCTAGGAACGGCTAGCTAGAATTTAAGAAGAATTATTGGGCTGCATCTCACAGTAAATGGGAGGTGCAATGTCCTGAAAATGTTTTTTTTGCCCAAAGTGCTATATCTATTTAGAACCATACCCTTGTAGTTGGAAGGGCAATGGCTCAAAATGCTCACATTTTTTGTGGCATTACACAAGGGCTCGACGGGCCTTAAAATATATGGTTCTTCCAAAAGCCAGTCGGGTGGGGCAGTACCCAATTTTAGGATATATTACTGACTGCACTTTTGCAGCATTTGATTTTTTATTTGCAGTTAAATTGCGGAATCAGCCATCCGGATTATTAATGGGACAGCCCCTAAGTATTTATGAGCTAGCCTTAGGAAGGAAAGCAGAGGGGTGCTTTTTAAGACAAATAGAGCCCATTTATTACAAAAAGGTTATGTTTAAGAAAGTTGACGCAGTAGTGAAGATCTAGGGTAGTATAAAATAAAGGATTGGAATTACTAAGTATAGTCACTATACTCCTTTATGGCGCTATTTCCTGCGGTATTTCATGACGGGATATGTAGGAGTTGGGAAAAGGCAGGGATGACCTGGGTGGGAGATCTGTATTCTCAGAGATCAGAGATTACTTAAAAAATTGGCGAGTGATCAGTTCTCACTTGGAAAAATCCCCATTCTGGATATGCTGCTACACCAAGAAACTATGATCAGACAGATTTTCACACTGCTGAATAAGTTGGTGGTGGATGATCTTGAGCTTCAAGAAGCTATGTGGGCAGAAAAAATTGGGGATTCAGGGTCTAGATAGCAAGACTTAAATAGAGGTCGGGAGGACAGTGCTTTTGACTGCAAGCCTGAAAACCCAACACTATAAAAGTGTGGCGAGAAGGGGGGTTGTATGTGTCCAAGGTGAACACTCTTAAGGCAGACTTCCTATCTGTATTGCACATGGGGTGGGCATGGTTGATGGGTATATTCTTAAGGCTTAGAGGGAGGAACTGCTTGTGTTGTCATCTGGTGGAAGTGTGGAAGTATTGTGGCCCAGTGGAGGGAGACAGTGCGCTTTTGCAATCTACCCATCTCCTTGGATTGGAGGGCATCCTCCTCTGCTGCTCCCCACTTATGTACAGCATTGTGCCAAGCGGATATCGGAGGGGCACAGGGGAGCACCAGTGGATGGTCAGGGTATGTTTTACAAGGAGCACTTGCTGTTGTTTAGGGCACTTAAAGATACCTAGGGAGGTGGCCTTCCACATGTCAAGACCAGCAAGCTCTGTGACGTTTCTGAGTGTAGAGTAAACAGAGTGCCAGTAGCTGCGGAAGGTTGGACAGGACCAGAGCACATGGAGGAAATCCGCCTCCTCGGCTGAGCAGCAGGGACAGCTGGATAGCTTGTCTGGAACTAGATGGTGTAAGCACACTGTGGTGAGATATGCGTTGTCTAATATGAAGAGCTGTATCTTCTTGTAACAGAAGTTACACAACACAATCTTGAGGTATTGTAGCACTATGTCCCATTCTTTATCCCAGAGCGTCCTTCCAAATTCTTCCCCCTACCGACATTGGAGTGTGAACAGAGAGGTGTACATAAGTTCACATATTGCTCTGTATAGCCACTTAATTAGGTGGAGGCCAGGTCCTATCAGCAGAATTGAGTGTAGCACCGGATGTGCAGGTGGCCCTCCCTCTGATATGTCTCAGAGCATTTGGCATGCACAAATCAGCTGCCTGTGGAGTAGGAACTGCCCATCTGGGAGGTCAGTTTTCTCCGCCAGCTGTACAAAGGGAACGAGGTTGCCCTCCCTGAAAAGTTCACCAACTATGTGGACTGAATTGTCTGTCCATACCATCAGGGACCCAGCAGTGTAGAAGAATAGTCGACAGGTCAACCCAACAAGGGGGAACAGCGGGTGTTTAGGGGATGGCACTGGCTTCCCCAAGGCCCACAGTTCAATGGGAGAGCCACTGAAACTGTGATGCCAAAATAGTAAGCTTTGAAGGATGGAGCCCCAGGCCTCCCCGGTCAGGCAGTAGGTGCAGCTTGGCAAGGGCGATCTGGCGCTGGCCGATGCCCCAGAATGGCACAGTGAGAAGAATGTGAACTGTGAAGAAGGGGCTCAGTGGTATGATTGGGAGGTTTAGGAAGTAGTAAAGTAGATGCAGCAGGAGGATCCTTTTTGCTAGGGGTATCTTGATGATTGGTGCCAGTGGGAGGTTTTGCAAGAAACATAACTTGGAGCATATCCTATTTAAAACCCTATGGTAATTGCCATCGAAGAGATCAGTAGGGTAGTGGTATAGGTGAATCAAACTGCGTGTGGATGCCAGTGGAAGTAAACATCACCAAGAGTTAGTTTGTGTGGCAGGTGCCCTGGGCATAATGGATAAACCCCTGAATTTGCCTGGTAAATCCAGAGCCCAGCAATGGAAGCAAAGTCTTCCAGAATGTGCCAGATCGGGCAAGACCCACTGTGATGTCATGAATGTATAAGAGCAAATCATCTACATACAGAGACACTGCATGTACTCTATCTTCTAATGATATGCTTCACTCCTCCCCTCCTGCATGGAGGCGCAGGGTCAGAGGGTCCATAGCAAGTGCGAATAACAGGTGAGCATGGGCACCACTGCAACGTTTCCTGCCAATATGAAATGGAGATGAGATGCGGAGACCCAAATGGACTCAGGTGGATGGGTTGGTGTACAATAGTTTCATGTAGGCAAGGAGCCTGGGTCCAACTCCTACATGATGAAGGGCCTTGGATAAATTTGCCCAGGTCAAGGTATTGAATGCCTTTTCCAGGTCCAATATAAGACAAGCTGATTTAGGACGATGATCACAGACCTGGTCCTGTAGATGGAATAAGTGGGGAATGTTGTATGAAGTATTGTGCCTTGGTACGAAACCTTTTTTGGCTATGTGGAGTAGGTCTGGGAGAATTCAGGAGAATCTGTCAGCCAGGATTTTCCCTAGTATTTTATGATCTGTGCTCAGAATGGCTATTGGCTTGTAGGAGGCCAAGGTGGTAGTGTCTCTATCAGGTTTGGGAATGGAGACCAGCAGAGACTCTCGCTGTGTGCGGGGGAGCTCACCAGTGCAGAGTGTTTCCTCGTATATATTGATGAGACGAGGTGCTAGAAGGTATGTGAAGGCACTGTACTATTGTATTGGAAGGCCATCTAGACCAGGCGTCTTATTCTGGTCGGGATCCTGGATGTGACATCTGCAACTGAGATTGCCTCATCAAGAGTAAGCCTGGTGGGAGGCCTCGATAGTTGGGAGGGGATGAGCTCAAGGAAGACCTCTGGTGTTATAGTGGGGAGTGCAGCTGGTGGCACACATAGGGTTGAGTAGCAGTCTGAAAAGGCATGAAGGATAGTGGCCTGGGTATATATTGTGGCCCCCGAGAGGCTCACTATCTAGGTGATATAGGGATGTGGTTTCTTGCTGTGCAAGCCGGGCAATGAGTCTCCCAGTTTTGTCTCCTTCCCCGTGCACCAGGAAAGAGAGAGATGGGGGACTCTGTGGGTGTTGGAGGAGTTTGGCGGGAAAAGGGGAGAGGGGAAGAGTGAAGGGCCAGGTGAAGAGTGGGGAAAGGGAAGGGGGGACTCCTGCGGTTGTTGACCCTGGGCTACAGTTTGGGAGATGGTAGTACACGTATTAGTATGGAATGTATTCTTCGGCCAGAGGAAGAGGCAACCTAATTATGTGTTGCTCTTTAGGCAGGCATGCACAGCTGTTGAGGGGGGTGGAGTTAGATTAAGGTATCTGCTGTCTGTGGTGTCACTATGGGAGGGGATTGTGTGGTTCTGTAGGAGTCTTGAGACTCGACAGTCTTTTTGTCAGAGGAGAAAATGTGCTGCTCTTTCTCATCATCAGTATTATCTGGCAGGGGCCCCAATTCTACCACCATCTGAAGAGTCCTTCTGCGGTCAGTGATTTTCTGTTCAAGGTTGGGTGATAAAGCCACTGAATAGTGAGATGAAGATTTCAAGTTGGACTTTGGCTGGCACCATCATCTGATAGCATGTGGGGTAAAGGAGTGCTGGGGGTGCGCAGTTTCGCATTCCGGTGTGCTTCTGGACGGTCGCATGCTTCCTGTGGGTTTGTGAAAAAGGTGGTTGTCCCACCATTCATTATTTTGAGGCAGGCGGGGAACAGCAGGGAATATTGCACTCACAGTTGGCAGAGTTGTTTTTTGACCTTGAGAAAGGGGGATCATTTGCGCTGTATGGTGAGGGTGTAGTCCAGGACAAGCATAATAGTTGCATTCTCCACTCGCAGGGGGCCCACTCATCAAGTTGCTTGTAGAATTTCATGTCTGTTTTTGAAGTGTAGTAACTTGGCTAGTGTTGGACTGTGGGTGCCTGCAGAGGGGGCTGTCGAGCCTGTATCTTGTGCGCCTGCTCTAGGGAGTAGAAGGGGGAGAGCTCAGTTGCTGGGGTGAATGACTTGGACCAGGCTTTCAAGTACATTAGCAGATCTGTACCCTCTGGGAGCCCCAGGATGCGAATGTTGCTCATGCGGGAGTGACCTTCCAAGTCATCCGCCTGTCTTCTCAGAGTGTAACTCTGCCTCTTAGTTTGTGAATTACAGCCTGGTGATTTGCTGTTAGGGACTGCAAAGAGGCAAGGATTTTTTCACTGTGCATGACTTTTCTAATTTGTGGTGATTGTCTCGTAAGAGACCCGGCTCTGTTGCTAGGGAGCCGAGCCTGGCCTCCATGGAGGCTCCGGAGTGTTCAATGACCGCTAGTACCTTATCTAGTTTGTCAGAGGTGGTAAGGGGGAGTGTCCTCAGAGGGTGGCGGAATAATTGGGGGTTTTGGTGCTTGCCCTGCCTATGATAGTGTCAGTGTGGAAACGAGCACAGTCTTCCCATTGTAAAGATGAGTGTTCCTGCTGGGTGAGAGGGCTGAGGCAGGAGTGGTGGTTGAGGTGGAGCCAAGCAAAGGGTCCCATATGTTGCAGCAGCTGTAGAGTGAGGACTGTGGTATGAGAGGAGGAAGGTTCAATTGTCTCCAATCAGGTCAGCAGTGTGGTGGATCCCTCCAGGTTGATGCAATTTGGCTGTAATTAGTAGAGGATAGTCTGTGTGATAGGGCCTGGCAGGCAGGCAGGAGAAAAGCGGTAGGGCCTGCAAACTGGCTTGTAGAGATCAGTACGTTATTGCCCTGCCCATGCCGTGGGCCTCAATTGTGGAACCAATGTGGGTGTCTCTTCTCCATCCTCCATCCGGGGTGGTGCAGACCAGCACAGCACTCCCCGCCCCACCAGCAAGGAGGGGAAGAAGTGGGGTCCAGCAAAGGATGGTGCTTTTTGCAGAGGATGGGTCTCACCTGTTGATCACTGGGAGGAGGGCCAACATGGGAGCAATCGGTTGTGCCCCTGGCGTCTCCTCTTCTGTCAGCATCAGTGGCAGGGCCTTGTGTTGCATCACAATCACTCCCTGTGTGCCTTGATCCAAGCACTGAAGCAGGGAGCATACAAGGGGTTCACTGTTGGGGCATCTGGGGGAGGATATATAGGCCCCAGGACTCAGAGACATAGCGCTGTCGTGCAGAACCTTGCAATGCAGCTCCTAGTTTGAAGAGGAGGGCAGAGAATATCCTGTGTTGAGGCCCGTCATGTCCCATCTCAGTCCCCGAGCAGGCCATCAAGGGTTGTGATTGTGTCCAGTTGTGTGAGTCCTGATGAGATCCATGGCAGAAGGGGGCGCTTTCCCTGACATTCCCCCCCGGGAATGGGTGCCAAGTGGGGGTGCTGAGGGAGCGAGCCCCTATTGGTCAGTGTCCCCAGCGTGCTTCGACCTGAGCCCCGAAGTGGGGGATATCTTGTCTATCATGGTGGCAGGCAGGTGCCGAGCAGCTTGGGGGTAGCAGCTACCCTCATGTGTGCCAAACATAGGCCGCTAGTCAGTCCAAATTGTGGTACCAAGACAAAGGATGGCTGCCTGCCTTCCTGAGGGCCGCTTGCAAAGTGGGGGGTGCCGAGCAGGCACGGGCCTGATGATCAGCATCCCTCGCACCCACTGATATGAGCGCCAAAGCGGGGGACACCCTGTGAATGGTGGGCGGCGGTCAAGCATCAGGTGGTGCAGGAAGGCAGCCACCGCCCCTGTGTGCTTCAGTTACAAGCATGGCCGCCCCGCGCTTCAGGTGTGGGGGCAAGGCTCCCAACAGGAGGGGGCAGGAACTCAGGCTGCTCGCTCTCTGCATGCCTCTTTGGAGCCTGCAGGCGCAGGAGCTTGAAGCATGTCCAGCGCAGGCCCTAGAGGTGGGAGAACGCCTCACAACCGCTGAGGGGACATGCAGGAGAGGAGCAGAGGTATCTGCTAATTTTCCCCAGTGGCCAGGGCCCTGATGAAGTGTGATTATCAGGTGACAGGATGGAGCACTAGAGAAACACGTCCATCATCTTGGCCTTCTTGGCCATGCCCCCCAGCTTTATTTCATGTTTATCTCCAAGGCTGTGGCACATCTTCTAATTGCAACTGCATGGAAGGATAGTGAGCCAACCACGATACACCAATGGTTCTCTCCGCTAATGAGTATGTATAATACAGAGAAAGCATTGTATAACTGCTAGGGGAGAAGTGCTAGAATACAGGGGGCACAGGTTTGGTCTCTGACAATAGAAATTGAAGAGTGTTTTAGGTACAGAGACTCGCTGAATCCTCTGCGAAAAACAGTTAGGTAGATGTTTTGGAGTCTATTTTGCCCCTAAGAATGCTACATTGAAAATCAATTGTATTTTTTTGTAATTTTGTTTCCTGAGGTAAACCTATTAAGAAATAAGGTGGAATGTTTTAATATAATGCTGTTTAAATCAATGATCATTTATTATATGTCCAGGTGACAGATATTAAATTAATTGATGGACACTGTACAATGTAATGATTAAATATGATCTACTTGATTTAAAAAAAAGAATCTGGAGAAAGGCCAAAGGCTGAGGAGCAAGAAGCTGCAAGAGGAGGTTGAATCATAGTTCAAGACATGAAGATACTGGCGATACGACGGAGTCAGGATCACTGGATCACAGGAAGGCTTGAAACAGTAGATGCTTGTGCAGGACTGGAATGAGCCCAACCATCAACTCTGGGATTAGATGGGGTATATATACTTGATGAGAAGACTGTTCTAGAAGGGCGCCTGGCTCACATTGATGAGATGGAAAGTTCTAACGGAAACTTGGAAGAAAATGTGTTAACCTAATGGATGTGATTTCTTGCAGGTGCAAATGATGGTTGGAAATCAATTAACCAACTGCTGGAACCAAGAGTCAATAGGTCACGTCATTTGCCGCCAATAACCAAGACAAGTGGAAAGATACACCCAATGGTTACATGCAATAGGTAAAGGAGGATGGCGCTAAAAATTGGGAGATGTGATACTTTTACAGACATGTTACAAGGGAAAGCAATTTCATAGGAGTTTCAAGGTGGTGAAGAGCTCTGGGAGGGAAACAAGAGTTGCAGGAGGCCCTGAGGTGCACCAAGGAAAAGTGGCATGAGTCCTGTGTGCAAATCCCACAGAACAGAAGGTACAAGAGGGTTGTGTGACAATTTGGGTTTCCACTGCGTAGGGGGGGGTTGTGGGCATTCACCGAAGGAATCTGGCCATGCTAGTTCATTCCACCTAGAGGGGCTGTTACCAACAACCAATACCTCTGCCTTTCCCCCGTTGACCTTAAGACTACCGTCTGACATCCAGTCTGTGACTTGCTTTAGGCACAAATTTAATTGTAAGGAAGCCTGCCTGTTTTTGGGGTGAGAGCTATAATAAGCTGCATGACGGCTGGATGTGGACGGGCACAGATGGGCTGGTCTTTGGCGCACTGACAGTTCACCTGCTTCACACATCCGCTGTACGACATACCCCCGAGAGCCTTACATAGTGGGGCCAGACCAGAAAACCCTGATGACTAGACTGCTTCACCCAAAATGGCAGTTATAGTCAGAATGGAGGTGAATAAGTAAGGGACTCTGAACACTGCTACTTAGTAACTAAAAGCGCTAAGTAAAAATGGATTCTTACCCCACCCTCCACACAAGTACACACATGAAGATAAAAATTGTAATAACATTCCTAAACTCCCCACAGATTTTGATCCCCAGCAGATAAAAATTAGCAGCAGATTAGCAGCAAAAAACATTAAAAAAATGAGCCCAGGTTAATGGTGTGTGATCATATTATATAGCACATACGCTACCCATAGTTATTAGAGTGCTTGATATGAGCCTCAGTTATATTAGGCAAGAACACATCCAATTTGGTTTTAGGCATAGGGAGATTAAGGCCCATATTTATACTTTTTTAGCGCTGCATTTGCGTCATTTTTTTTACACAAAAGCGGTGCAAACTTGCAAAATATAATTGTATTTTGTAAGTTCGCGCCATTTTTGCGTCAAAAAGTGGTGCAAATGCAGCGCTAAAAAAGTATAAATATGGGCCTAAGTGGTTTGTCCAGAATCACAGGATGTTGAGCTGATGTAAAAATTCAAACCTGTTTCCCTAGTTCCAAATTCGGCAGCTCTGACTGTAACGCCGTATCCTCTCCCCTGAATGCAACAAATAATCAAGGGATCAACTGAATAAAAAAATAATAAAAATAGTCAATAATTTAAAAGTGTGTTATCATTATTTGAGAACTCAGAAAATGTGTACTTTTTTTAGAGCACTAACAATAATTGTTATGGGAAAAAAAACCCTAATTTTTATAAATGCTAAAGTAAATGCTTTAGGTTTTGCAGTTTTGATTCTATCAAGATGACATCAGGGGTGTCACATGTTTTAATAAATACAGAATGTTAGCAATCTAGTTGTTCATTAGAATACTGTGGGGAGGCAGAGGTCAGGGGCATGGACTTGGACAATTGAGGGTAGGGAGGGGAGAGCAGAGGCAACAAGTTGACCATGCTGGGAAGGCCGAAAAAACAGTTGCAGCACAAAGGACTGTGGGGGGCAGGGGAAAGGGGGACAGCAAACCAACCATGAAGAACATGCAAGGGAGGTTGTGGCAACACAATAGACCATTGAGTACATGAGTGAGGCAGTGGCAGTACAACCATACATGCCAACAGACCCGATCAGGCTGGAGACTCCTGATGTTTAAGCCCAAAAGGGCTTTAATTTACCGGACTCCTGCATACAATCTCCTCTTTTTCAATGTAGGTCAATGGGGAAAATCAATTCCCAAATTTTAAAAAAATTTGCCTTTTACCAAGCTCAAAATGTTAGCATTTATGGTACAACGGACCTTGGAGGGCAGGAGAAATGAACTTAGACAATAGAGAACAGGAGTGAGGCAGCAGGGGCATCAAACCGACCTTACAGGGAAGGTGCCAGAAGTAGCTGCAGCACAATCTACTGGACATGGCAGTGCAGCACAACAGACCATGGAAAGCAATAGGGGGGGATAGGGGCATGCACGTGGACAACAGAGGGCATGGGGAAGAAGGCAAATACAGCAAGCGGACCATACAGGGCAGGCAGGATGGGCAGCTGCAGCGCAAGAGACCAAGGAGGGCATGAGGAAGGGGTCAGGTACACACCAACAGATCAGGGAAGGCAGGAGGGTATTGATAGGGGCACGGATTCAGTCAACAGGAGACAGAATTCCGCAGGGGCAACAAGCTAATCACTCAGGGCAGGTGCAAGTGGCAGTGATAGCACAACATACCATGCAGGGCATTTGGGATGGGGATTAGCAGCAGAGTGGACCACGGAAGTTAGCAAGGAGGGGCAGTGGCAACCAAATGGACCATAGAGGACAGGATGTAGGGGAGTAGAGGCATGGACTCTTAAAACAGAGGTTGGAGGTGGGGCAGGGATAGCAAGCTGACCAGGCAAGGCAGGGGGGATGGGCAGTGTCAGCATAAAGGGTCACACATGGCAGGCAGGAGGGCCAGTGCAGCACAACATAACATTTAGGGCTCAGGGGCACACACAAGGAAATGGAGGGCAGGAGCAGCAAGCAGACCATACAGGTTAGGAGGGAGGGGCACTGAAAGCACAATACACCATGGAAGTCAACAGCTAGGCTAGAGGGGTATACACACAGATAGTGGAGGAAATGTAGGAGGGGTCACAACAGCAAGCTGACCACACAGGGCAGGTGGAAGTGGCAGCAAAAAATACCACACATGGCAGGCAGATGTGTCAGGGACAGTATAACAGACTATGGTGGGCAAGAAGGCGGCACAGGGGCAGGCACAAAGGAGGAGGCCAGGACTTCAAGACTGTGCAGATTGGGCCGGAGGGGCAGTTGCAACACAGCAGAGCATTGAGGACAGGAGCGAAAGGAAGCAAAATGGATCATGGAGAGCAGGCGGGAGGGTATAGGGGTATTGATGCGGTCAATTAAAGGCAACGTGGAGGCGCAAGTTATAGCTACCTTCAGGCACGAGCTATAGTTATTTGAGATAACTCTAACTATAACAGGTGAATTTCTATGGTTTTGTATGTTTAAATTGTAAACCTAACTATAATGCCTCTGTAACCTTTAGTTTTTTTCAGTGAATTTCTATGTTTTTAAATTCTGTTTCCTAACTATAGCATCCATATAACCATTTGTTTCAGTGAATTTCTATGTTTTTTTAATGTAAAGTAATTTTCATTAATATATGTTAATCTAACCACCGCCTGCAGCCGGTCCCTGCGGCCAACCCCTCCTAATCACACAACCCATGTGTGTGCTCCCCCTCCTGTTGCTGATTTCAGCCACAGGGACTTCATCCCCCGGGGCCCAGGATTGATATATTTATTTTATTGGGGAGGGGATAGCCTGCCCCACCCTCCACAGCCTGATCTCGACCCAGGGAACCCCATCCCCAGAGGCATAGCTTTCTAAATTTTGTTGGGGGGGCTAAACATTTTCTTTTCTTTAAGGGAGGGGGCTCACTGGACCCCCTCCCGGGCCAATCTTGGCCCTAGGGACTTCATCCCCCTTGGACTGACCAAGCCATTTGGGTACCCCCCAGGGCACCTAGTCAAAATGGTTGGGGACTGCAGGAGGAGCCTGAAGGACCCCATGGTCCCAGCTGGCTCACCACTTCTAGGCCGGAGCCAGCATTGCTGTCACAGAGAGGGAGCTGCTAGAGATGCAGCTTCCTGTCTGTGAGAACAATAGTTTCCTTTGTTTCTCTGCAGGCAGGGAAACATAGTAAACCTCTGCTTCCAGCAAGCGAGAGCTGTTTGACACCTCTCACTTGCTGGAACCGGAGTGTTTCTTCAGACTTGGCAGGAGCTGTGGAAGCTCCTGCCAAGTCAGAGCAAACAGCTATGTCCAATGGGTGGGCAACCTGGGACATAACAGTATCCGGCCCTGGGGGCTGGTGGTCCCCAGGGCCATTATTGGCTCCACAAAGGGAGCCGTGTGGTGCCCATTCAACATTCTATTTCCCCAGGGAGGTGGTGGACCACAGGGCTCAGGGATTTGCATCAGACCCCCTTGATTCTTTTATTGTAGCCCTGGTAGGTGGCGGGCCCTGTGGCTGTGGGGGGGGGGAATAACGTGGCCCTCACACTCATAATTTCAATGGACCCAGGGAGGTGATGGTCCTTCGGGCTGCGGGGGGACCAGGGAAACCCCGCATCCAGAATGTCTTTGGCCCCAGGGAGGTGACAGTCCCCTGGGCGGTGGGGGGGGCAGGTGGCCCCCTGAATTTGTTGAAAGACTAGCCCCAGGGAGGTGATGGTCCCCAGGGCTGCAGGGGGGGGCAGGCTGCGCCCCTGCATTTCATGGAAGACTAGTCCCAGGGAGGTGGTGGTCCTGGGGCTGCAGGGGACTGAGTGGTCCTCCTGCACTCATAATTTCAATGGCCCCAGGGAGGTGACGGTCCCAAGGGATGTGGGGGGGGGGCACGGAGCACCCCCTGCAGACATGCCTTTGCCCCGGGTGAGGTGGCTGTTCAGGGGCTGCGGGGGGCAGATGTTATTTGATGAAAGATTAGTCCTGGGACCTGGCACACTGGGGGGCTGCAAATAAACAAGTATGGGACCCCCCTCCTAAGGCCCTTAAGAGCCCTGGGGATCACCACTTCATCAGGAAATTGAAGGGGGGGGCACATGGATCCCCCCTCTTTTGCTCAGTAGGGACCCGGGGACCACCACCTCACCGGGGCCACGATTGACATGTGATGAGGAAGGGGAGCCGCGTGACCTCCCTTCTGGCCCATATTCAGCCCCAGGGACAACCACCTCTCTGGGGCTTGGCTATCCTCTAAAAAAGGCGTGGCCAAATGACCCCCCACCCTGGCCATTATCGGCCCTGGGGACCACCCCCGGGGCTAGCCCTAAAAAACAAAGGAGGGGGACACTCTGCCCTCCCTCCTGGAACCATTAATGGCTGGCTCCCTAGGTCCTGAGGTGCCCACCCTCAAGACATAGTAGTTTGCTGTTGCCTGGCATGAGCTATGATAGCTCCTGCCAAGCGAGTGTAAACGGTAAGCCTGCTCCCAGCTGGCACGAGCAATGGGAGTGGCCTTTAATGAAACAATTGCTCCTGCATGCAGGGAGCAACATGAAGGAGCAATGGGAGCGCAGGGTAATTGAGTCTTCCCCCACAGTGCATAGGGGTCCACAGTTGAGTACGAAACCGTGGACTCTTCTTCGATAAATAAGCAGGTGAGGATCCATTCTGGCACCAATGCTCATTTCACAGAATTTAATCCCCAACGGGAAGCACTTACAACTATAAATATAGCAGGTTACCCAGTTGGAGCTCTGCTTCTGTAAAAGGACAGATCCTCCCTACTTCTTGAAGTTATCCAAGGCAAAGCACAAGTGTTTTCTCTTCAATTCAACACTGAAAAATGCTTTGAAATACTTGATGGAGGCAAGTGCACCCTTGTTCTATTGGAGCACAATCTCTTCTGTAGTGACTGTGATGAGTGGGATCTTTCCTGTCCTCCACTGATGAGAGTGAAGTCCATACTACAATCCTTTAATTACTACCAGTATGGAAATGCGCAAAACAAGCTTGAAGCTCCGCTTGTTTTGATCCGCCCCATTTATATTAGTAGTCTGCATTGGTCTTCCCTCCTTTTTCCATCTTGATGGACAGCTTACTAAATGACCCACCGAGCATTCCTGATGCACAGAAATATGAGCACATCTCTACCAAACAAAGAGGCACTTATTTATATTACCAAGCGGAAGTAACTTTGTTTGGTGGAGATTTAACTCTTTGTAGAATCACCATCTTCTCTATGCGGGAATTCATGTTAGCACATATTTCAGCAGGAAGACGCTCAAGGAACAGTCACATTGCCAACATGACATCAGCCATGGTCACTGGAGGCATTACCTTGTGGTCCTGTACGCAATGGTGGTGTAGAATGTACACTATGGTGGTCATTCTGACCCTGGCGGTCTTTGACCGCCAGGGCGGAGGACCGCGGGAGCACCGCCGACAGGCCGGCGGTGCTCCAATGGGGATTCCGACCGCGGCGGTAAAGCCGCGGTCGGACCGGCACCACTGGCGGGGTCCCGCCAGTGTACCGCGGCCCCATTGAATCCTCCGCGGCGGCGCAGCTTGCTGCACCGCCGCGGGGATTCCGACCCCCCCTACCGCCATCCAGATCCCGGCGGTCGGACCGCCGAGATCCGGATGGCGGTAGGGGGGGTCGCGGGGCCCCTGGGGGCCCCTGCAGTGCCCATGCCACTGGCATGGGCATTGCAGGGGCCCCCGTAAGAGGGCCCCTACAAGTATTTCACTGTCTGCTGCGCAGACAGTGAAATACGCGACGGGTGCAACTGCACCCGTCGCACAGCTTCCACTCCGCCGGCTCGATTCCGAGCCGGCTTCCTCGTGGAAGCCTCTTTCCCGCTGGGCTGGCTGGCGGTCTGAAGGCGACCGCCCGCCAGCCCAGCGGGAAAGTCAGAATTACCGCCGCGGTCTTTCGACCGCGGAACGGTAACCTGACGGCGGGACTTTGGCGGGCGGCCTCCGCCGCCCGCCAAGGTCAGAATGAGGGCCTATATATTTATCCAATGAGGTAGGACTCACTAAGTAGCGAGTAGAAAGCACTCCAGTTGGGTAGACATTTTGCACAAAACGGTGAACTCTTCTCAGATAAATAGGCAGCAAAGGATCCATTCTGGCACTGATGCTCATTTCACAGAAATTAAACCTCAGCGGGAAGCACTAACAAATATAAACATAGCAGTTGCCCCAGTTGAAGCTCCGCTTCTGTAAAAGGCAGATCCTGCCTTATCCAAGGCAAATCTGGGGGGTTTCTCTGCAATTCCATGTTAAAAAACAGTGTGAAATACTCAATGAAAGTAAATGCATTCTTGCTCACCCCAGATCTATAAAAGTGTACACAAGGTGCCCTGGGTGGTGGACCCCAGGCCCTACAGCCAACCCCTGCTCGCTCATGGGCAAACTACTTACCCCACATACATATTACATCAGTAATTACATTTTCTATTACATAATTTAGAAAATAACTTCAAAATCTGTAATAAATTTATTGATGAGAAAACTGTGCATGGCGGGGCACAAGTTATAGTTATCTTAGAGTACGAGTTATATTGTCTTGAGATAAGTATAACTGTTTAATTTCAATGGCTTTGTGCATGTAAAATCAGATCTTAACTATAACGTCCAAACCTTTGTTTTTCTTAGTGAATATATATTATATAATACTTTGGGTAGAGGATAAGCCTAGTGCTCAATTCCCAAACAAATGGTTGCCATACAAGTGCTCTGTCCATGTGGAAACGCTATCTTGATAATTTGGGTTACAAAATCAATGTCCAACACAATCAATCCATTAATATTCAACATGTGCAATTTATTCCAATGTCAGCATCAAGATGAATAAGTAAAAAAGTTTAATCAGCCAGATATTAATTGAGAATGTAAGAACAACAAAAGCAGTCAACATGTGTGTCGCGACACCTGTGCTTCTTCAGGGCTGTCAAGAAAAAACAAAGTGGCTACTTTAACATAAATAAACAAATGCTGAATTGGCCATGGACATGGCAACACATAAACCTACTCGGATTTTCATTGTCAGATCATTGTTACATAGACATTTCAGTTTGTACAATCTAATTCTAAATTTTAATTTAAAAATTATATATTTTAAGTATGTTACACAGACATGATCATATTATGTTTCCATATTACACATTGTATTGGAATAAATATCTCACATTCCTTCAATCTCTGATCTCAAAAGAGATTAGTAAACATATGAAGGTCATTATTCATTTTCTGTTGCATCTACCTGAATGAGTGTAAATCATGGTTCTATGAAAACACAATGATTAGGGTAATGGATCTAAACTTTGGATACCTCATGTCCCAAATATTACACAAACCAAGAATAAGAAGGGACTTTTCAATTTGCTTACGATAGAGAAAACATCACTAATTGCAAAACATGATTTGATACAATTATACCCCATCATAAAACCTGGTTTAGTGCAAAATTAAACATGCCAAAATAGATGTTGGATATTTGTTGCAAACCATATTGGAATAAGTTCAATACAAGTAATTTGTTTTAAAAAAAAAGGTGCAGTAGCTTGGAATGTGTAAAAACATGCAGAAAGATTCTAACGTTTCTATAGCTACCGAAGGAGTGAAAATAATAAACATGTTGCCATAAATATCTCCTTTCTGCTTGTCACTGTACAGCTAGAAAAAACAGTAAAGAAAAGCAACATTTTGTTTCATTCATTAAACAGCTGCTTTAATTATGCTCCATTACCTGACCTGCCTTCCCACTTGCTGCTAGCTCTGGCATCTGACTGGAAAGGCATTGTGATGTCAGAACTCAACTGAAATAAGTGGTTACAGTTGAGTGGCTATGTAATTTTTTTTATAAAAGGTGAGTGGGGGTATCACAAGTTGTCTATTATTAAGAAATTAGAGACAGGTTTTAACAGGGATACAGAATTGCATGTATTTTTTATAATATAAAAAATTGACATTAATGTAATACCTTTTAAACAATTTAAATTCACAGAGAAATGCATGTAACTTTAAAATTACTTTAACAAATAATATAAAAACAACTTAAAATTAAATTATAAATGAAAAGTCATTTACTAAATAAATACATGTAATGTTTAATTTAAAAAGTTAATGTTAATAAGTTATGTTATTTAACAAAACCAATATAAACATGTATAATTATTATTCATTCTAAAACCAATAGCATATAATTAATGAACCATCAAAAAAAAATGATTAAAACTAATTATATCAAAGACTAAAATACATGAAAAATAATTAAAAATAAAATGCATTTAAAAATAAAATAGTTTAATATACATTCAAGAAAGTACATACATTGGAGATGGGGATCACATTTACCATTCTAACTTCAGACTAACAGATATTCGGGAAAGTACAGACAATGGTGAGGTCAAATTTACTTTTGTATCTCCCATCAAACAAACATTAGCAAAACTGCGCACATGGAGGTGGGGGTCAGATTTATTATTCTTGCTTCAGTCCAACAAATGGAGAAAGTGCATAAATTCCTGATTGGGGAGGAGGGGGGATTCTCAGAGATTCCACGCAAAGTGTGGATGTAAAGATACTACTCGTAACTTACCTTTGTGAATACTGAAAAGTCGTAAACTTAGACTTTTGATCTAAACTTAGACCAAAAGTCCTAGTTTACCTTTGTAAATAGGACCCAAGGATGGCAATCCGCTGAGTGCAGTTCTTTATTTCCTCTTGAGTGGAAGCACAAACTGGGTGGAGCCTGCTTTAATTCATGCTCACTTTTGGACCGATGCAATAATAGAAAAAGACATTAGAGTAAATAATATTTTAAACTTCAACATAGAACGAGAACAGTTAAAAAACAATACCCATTTGTTTGATATTTTGGTCTATAATGTTTTTGTACTCACAATATTTTGACCACAATATTATGGTCTGGCAATATTTGTAGTGAATATTCAGGTGGAACATGGGTTAAGGTGGTTTGCCACTGGTGGTCAGGATAAATCCTACTGTGGCTCTGTAAATAGAGTCAAGTACACCTTTCTGAGTATGACTCTTAGGGTAGTGATGGCAAGCATTCAAAGGCTTCTCAGGGAGGTTGTGTGGGGGACATGACCTCAAAACTTGCAAGTCAACCAACAGACACAATTACATATTGTGCAACCTAGTGCTTATATGTTTAATAAAACAAAGCAATTTAATCACTCAGCATAGTGTACTGCTATGCTGTACACCTAGGTGCATGTGACACAGGGTTGAAATCTTCCTTATGATCTTGGGGTGCTTCATTCCCCTTTCCCAGCCAAGGTAACGGAGAAAGCCATCAACCAGCAACTCACCGAATTCCTCAAGACACACTGGGGGTCATTCTGACCCTGGCGGTCGGTGATAAAGCGGCGGCCAACCCGCCAACAGGCTGGCGGTCCAAAAAATGGAATTCTGACCCTGGCGGGAACCGCCAACACAGCCCGCCACTTTAACACTCCGACCGCCACGGCGGGACAGACAAACAGCGCGGCGGTCACCGCCAACAGGCAGGCGGCAGACAATGTACCGCCCACCCTATCACAACTCACCAATCCGCCACCTTTCCCGGGGCGGGAGCACCGCCGATAAAAACACGGCGGAAACAGACTACGAACGGGAAAACGCTCACCTCTATACACTCCACGAGGACGGAGGACAGCATGGAGCCCGAATTGAACATCCTACCTGCTCTCGTCTACCTGCTCATCTACCACGAGTAAGAACTCCGGCGCAGACGACAACGGTGAGTACCGCACCTACGACACAGGGGAGGGGGGGAGGAGGAAGGGTTACGGGCACACACATACGCATCACACCCACCCCCCAACTATCTACCCACCAATGCAGAGCACCAAGTCAAAGTGACCCCACCCAAACCCCCCGGAATAACGAAAAGATAAAATTAAAGTGCGAAAATAAATTTATGTATAAAATAGGTTCATTGAAGTCATGGTAAAATAGAAAATGAATCAAAAAAATCCAAGTGTAAACATTGCGTAACCGATAAATAGAGGCAATAAGTCCAGCACAGTCACTGAAATTTCAACTGTCCGTGGGCCAAAGTGTATCAACACATGGGCAAAGCCCACACAGGAGACCTGAGTCCGTTGGAGAGAACACTGCAGGGGCATCAGATGATAAAACTACAGGCACCTCAGGGGGAAGGAAAGGGGGGGCACCACAGCCACATGAGTCCACGACGCCAGATCCAAGAAGGGGCCACCATGCCCACTGTTCAATCCTGGGGAGTGCAAAGCCACAGTCTCTCAAGTCTCTACAGTGGGTGGATTGCCCACTGTCATATCCTGGGGAGTGCAAAGCCACAGTCTATCAAGTGGATAACAGTCTCCACAGGCAATGGAGGAGGCAGGGTGGGCCGAGTGCAGCTTGAACAGTAGCACGACACAGAAACGGCACTGTCATTGGGCCAGCGGTGCTTGAGATGAAGGGCCCAGCGGAGCGGTGCTTGACAGGAAGGGCCCAGCGGAGCGGTGATTGAGATGAAGGGCCCAGCGGAGCGGTGCTTGACAGGAAGGGCCCAGCGGAGCGGTGCTTGAGACGGCGGGGCCCAGCGGAGCGGTGCTTGAGATGAAGGGCCCAGCGGAGCGGTGCTTGACAGGAAGGGCCCAGCGGAGCGGTGCTTGACAGGAAGGGCCCAGCGGAGCGGTGCTTGAGACGGCGGGGCCCAGCGGAGCGGTGCTTGACAGGAAGGGCCCAGCGGAGCGGTGCTTGACAGGAAGGGCCCAGCGGAGCGGTGCTTGAGACGGCGGGGCCCAGCGGAGCGGTGCTTGAGATGGCGGGGCCCAGAGGAGCAGTGCTTGAGATGAAGGGCCCAGCGGAGCGGTGCTTGACAGGAAGGGCCCAGCGGAGCGGTGCTTGACAGGAAGGGCCCAGCGGAGCGGTGCTTGAGACGGCGGGGCCCAGCGGAGCGGTGCTTGAGATGAAGGGCCCAGCAGAGCGGTGCTTGAGACGGCGGGGCCCAGCGGAGCGGTGCTTGAGATGAAGGGCCCAGCGGAGCGGTGCTTGAGACGGCGGGGCCCAGCGGAGCGGTGCTTGAGATGAAGGGCCCAGCGGAGCGGTGCTTGAGATGAAGGGCCCAGCGGAGAGGTGCTTGAGACGGCGGGGCCCGGCGGGGCCCGGCGGGGCCCAGCGGAGCGGTGCTTGAGATGAAGGGCCCAGCGGAGCGGTGCTTGAGATGAAGGGCCCAGCGGAGCGGTGCTTGAGACGGCGGGGCCCGGCGGGGCCCGGCGGGGCCCAGCGGAGCGGTGCTTGAGATGAAGGGCCCAGCGGAGCGGTGCTTGAGATGAAGGGCCCAGCGGAGCGGTGCTTGAGACGGCGGGGCCCAGCGGAGCGGTGCTTGAGATGAAGGGCCCAGCGGAGCGGTGCTTGAGATGAAGGGCCCAGCGGAGCAGTGCTTGAGATGAAGGGCCCAGCGGAGCGGTGCTTGAGACGGCGGGGCCCAGCGGAGCGGTGCTTGAGATGAAGGGCCCAGCGGAGCGGTGCTTGAGATGAAGGGCCCAGCGGAGCAGTGCTTGAGATGAAGGGCCCAGCGGAGCGGTGCTTGAGACGGCGGGGCCCAGCGGAGCGGTGCTTGAGATGAAGGGCCCAGCGGAGCGGTGCTTGAGATGAAGGGCCCAGCGGAGCGGTGCTTGAGTTGAAGGGCCCCTGTTCAGCGGTGCCTTTCTGGACGGCGGGGCCCTGTTCAGCGGTGCCTTTCTGGACGGCGGGGCCCTGTTCAGCGGTGCCTTTCTGGACGGCGGGGCCCTGTTCAGCGGTGCCTTTCTGCACGGCGGGGCCCTGTTCAGCGGTGCCTTTCTGGACGGCGGGGCCCTGTTCAGCGGTGCCTTTCTGGACGGCGGGGCCCTGTTCAGCGGTGCCTTTCTGGACAGCGGGGCCCTGTTCAGCGGTGCATTTCTGCACGGCGGGGCCCTGTTCAGCGGTGCCTTTCTGCACGGCGGGGCCCTGTTCAGCAGTGCCTTTCTGGACGGCGGGGCCCTGTTCAGCGGTGCTTGTTCTGTAAGTCAAGGGAGTCAGACCTGGCCACGACTACCTGCTCAGTCGCCCTCCGACCGTGCAGTTGCTGGACCCTTCGGTGAAGGTGTCCTGGGCCCTTGGGTGTCCTCCCTCACACCCGGGATGGGGCTTGTGGGGCCCTCCTGGTCCGCGCTCCTGCTGGCTGACTTCTCCGCCCTGCTGCTCTTGCCCCCCTTCGATGTGGCTCTCTGGGCCTTGCCTCCCCTGGATGTTGTGGCAGGTGAAGTGGCAGAACTTTGGTCCTTGGGGGCAGCCGTGTCAGTCGTCCCGCGGCGGCCCCTTACTTTACGGGTCCTCTTTCCAGGGGGGGGGGCTGGCTGTCCCCTTGCTGCTGACCGATGTATCACTGCTGGCAAAGGGGGGACTCCAAAATCCATGCACTACGGTGACCCTTGAAGCCGGGCTGGTGGTGGCTGAGGCGCTCTTGGGACTCTTAGCAGATGGAGGGGGGGTCAGGTGAGGGAAAGAGGTCAAGATTGGAGAGGTAAACTTTTTTAGGACCAGGGTAAAGGGTAGGTGTAGTGGTTATGGGAGTGGAGGAAGAGGAGGTGGTTGTAGGAGAGTCAGGTGTGCTGTCCTTGGGTGAAGGTGCATGGGCTGGAGGCTGTCGTGAGGTGGTTGGCTGTTGGGTGGGTGGCTGCCTGCGTTTGTGTGTCTTGGAAGAGGGGGTGACAGACACAGTGGGAGAGGACACAGGGGACGTGTAAATGGCAGTGGGGGTGGTGACTGCACGTGTGCGGACTGGACTGGAGGGTGTGCTGGTGATGGAAGTACTGGCTGTTGCTGGTGTGCATGCAGGTGTGAGTAGAGACGTCACAGGGAGGGAGGAGGGAGACGAGGAGGTGGGGGACACAGAGGTGGTAGTGGCTGTTGGCATGTCTGCATCTGGGTGTTGCTTGGGTGAATGTTTGTGTGATCTGTGGTGCTTATGTCTGGATGAGCTGCCCTTGGGTGTTGAGGTGTGTGCAGGCTGGTCTGATGGTGTGGGTGGGATAGGCAGAGGAACAGGAGACAGAGACAGGCTGGAGGCAGTTAGAAGAGGGAGGCTGGAAACAGGGACAATGGCTGCCGTCAGTGCTGAGGCCAGAGCATTGAACGATCGTTGATGGGCAGCCTGACCCGAATGAATGCCCTCCAGGTATGCATTGCTACGATGCACCTCTCTCTACCCCCTGGATGGCATTCAAAAGGGTAGACTGCCCAACAATGATGGTCTATAGGAGGTCAATGACCTCCTCACTGAGGGCAACAGGGGTAACAGGGGCAGGGCCTGAGGTGCCTGGGGCGAAGGAGACGCCCGCCTTCTTGGGCGAGCGGGCACGGAGCGAAGGCGGAGGGGCTGCTGGGAGGGCGGAGCTGGAGCGCTGGGTGGCGGCTGTACCTGTAGAGGCGGGGGGCACGGATGTTGACGCCACCACTAGGGAGCTCCCATCCGAGGACGTGTCAGTGTCGCTGGTGTCACCACGGCTCCCCGTTGTGAAGCTCCCCTCGCCCTCCGTATCACTGGTGGCCTCGGTGTCTGTGCCATGGCCCACCGGGGCCTTGTGAGTTGCAGCTCCCTCGTGCTCCGGTGCCAATTCTCCTCCACCTGATGATGCTAATGCACACATGCACAAGAAGATAAAGAAAAAGGGTGGGGGGAGACATAAAAACAGGTTGAGTGCATGCATTGTCAACACCGTTGGCGGAGAGGACAGGCACAGGAGCCTCATGCACTAAGCCGCGCAATCGGGGTACACTACTCAGTACTTGTGACTAGGCCAACAGGTCTAGGGACAACAAACGCGCACATGGGTGATGCAGGACCATGGATAGCTGTACTTGTCACCCTACAGAGTTGGGGGGCGGGGGCACAGGGACATGGCTAAAGGAGAGGACTACACTATGGAAAGCGCCCTGGCCTAATGTCACCCACAGCCCTCTTCCCCCACCCAGGCACCTCCACTGCGCGTAATGATAGCTGAATGTGCTGCTACTCACCCCCTTGTGTCTGCTGTGATGTCCTCACGCGCCCATCCAAATCGGGGTAGGCCACCGCCAGGATCCGGGACATCAGGGGGGTCAGGGTACGACTGGCACCCCTCCTAGGTTGGGAGGCCATCCCCAGCAGTGACTCGGCGGTCTTCCTGGTCCCGCGGCGGATGTCCTCCCACCTCTTGCGGCAGTGGGTGCCCCGTCTGTTGTGGACCCCCAGGTTCCGGACTTCCTTGGCGATGGCACGCCAAATGTCGACTTTCTGATGGGCGCTGACCTATTTGACATGTACAGGGTGGAAATTGAAATATCATCAATTTTCCGCATGATAGATGCGATTGGCCCCCCCTCCCCAACCTTGCCATGTGGCGCATGCTCTCATCTGTCGTGCCTTGCACTCGTCATTGTCTCCCCACCCCACCATCTTACATCCAACATACACAACCCAGGCATAGCCCATTCAACGTGCACCCAGTGTACTTACCTGTTGGTCTGGAGGACCGTAGAGTAGCGCATACTGGGGCAGGACCCCATCGACAAGTTTCTCCAACTCTTCTGTAGTGAAGGCAGGGGCCCTTTCCCCAGTCGCAGCAGCCATTGTATCTCCCAGACCGAGGTCACAGCAGCACTTGCAGTATAGGTCCTCTCCTGTGGATGATCAGGTCTCGAGTGATTAACCTGATTGAAAATGGCGGTCACGCCCGCGGCGGTGCGTACCGCCGCGGTGCGTTCCGCGACCGCCGGCGCACCTAGTCATTGGCTCGTGAAACCCATAGGGTTCGATGTTAACCAATGCGGCTTGGCGCCGCGGTCTTCGACCGCCTACCGCCACGGTGTGTCACACCAGCGCATTGACCTCACATCCCACTGTCACACAGCCGCCATTTCAAGGGCCCACATGGCTTAATTTCTACTGCGTCACACAGGCCTAGGCCTTGCATTCCCACTCATACAAGCCATTCAATGCATTGAGAATCGTGTACTGTGCAAGCTGTAGTTACGTACCTGTGGGTTGCTTGACTCTGTACTCCATGTTGTCCTTCCTAGGCACCGTCCGCTGGGACTTGCGAGGAGAAGGATGAATCCTCCCGTGTACCGACCGCTGGTGGACCTGTCGACAATGGAGGAACGTCATATAATACTTCGATACCGACTTGACCGAGCCACTATACATGAACTGTGTGCCCAGCTGGAGCCAGCACTGATGTCCCCCATCCGCCAACCCACAGGAATTCCCCCTCTGGTGCAGGTTCTGTCAGTCCTCCATTTTTTGGCAAGTGGGTCTTTTCAGACAACAGTGGCCATGTCATCAGGGATGTCTCAGCCTATGTTTTCCAAGATTTTGTCCAGAGTGTTGTCTGCCCTGACGAAATACATGCAGAGCTACATTATTTTCCCTGAGGAGGGTGATTTGGCCATTGTGAAGGGTGACTTCTATGCCCTTGGACATATCCCCAACATCACTGGTGCCATTGATGGGACCCATGTGGCCTTAGTACCCCCAAAAGACGATGAGCAGGTGTACAGAAACAGGAAAAGTTACCATTCGATGAATGTCCAGGTGGTCTGTTTGGCTGACCAGTACATCTCCCATGTAAATGCCAAGTTCCCTGGGTCAGTGCATGACGCGTATGTTATGCGAAATAGCAGCATCCCTTATGTGATGGAACAGCTACAGAGACACCGTGTGTGGCTAATAGGTGACTCTGGTTACCCCAACCTGCCGTGGCTACTGACCCCAGTGAGGAATCCCCGGACCAGGGCAGAGGAACGGTACAATGAGGCCCATGGACGATCTAGGAGGATCATAGAAAGGACCTTCGGCCTCCTGAAGGCCAGGTTTAGGTGCCTGCATATGACAGGGGGATCCCTAATGTACTCACCCAAGAAGGTGTGCCAGATCATCGTGGCCTGCTGTATGCTTCACAATCTTGCATTGCGACGCCAGGTGCCTTTTCTGCAGGAGGATGGTCCGGATGGTGGTGTTGTTGCAGCTGTGGAGCCTGTGGAGAGTGAAGAAGAGGAAGACGACGGGGACGACACGGACAACAGGGACACAGTCATACAACAGTATTTTCAGTAGCACCCAGGTAAGAATCCCCCACGCCATTTTACATTTACCTCTGGCATCCTGCATCTCTACTTTCTGTGTTTCCCCCCAGTTCCTTTCAACTGAATTGGGACTTTCCCTTCCCTTTTCAGAGCTGTATGACCCACTGCGTGACTTCTGGTTTGTTCCCCCATGGAGTAAAGCACATTGACATTGGTATGTTGTCATCACAATGTAACTGAAAATTTTTGAACCGTTATGTGTAATACATTTGTTAAGAATACAAGCAGACTCCTGAGTGTTTTAAGTGCAATTAGTGATTTATTTAAAGTGCTACATATAGGTCAATGATAGTAAAACGGTGATGGGTAGGGGTGGAGTGATGTCCATGGCAGATTCCAGTTCTCGGTCGCACAGGTGCATTGTCCATATGCCTGTGGAAGGATGGAGCAGGGGCAGTTCAAGGTTGGACAGGGTGACAATGTGGGACAGTGGAATGACATCCGGGGGGATCTTATGCTGGCGGGGGTCTTGGCATCCTACTCTGTCTTCCTTTGTGATCTCAGGCTCCTCTTGTGGGGTGGTTGATCTTCAGCAGGAGGTGGGGTTCTGGTGGCCCGTCGTTGTGTGGGGGCCTCCTGACCACTAGCGCCGGCGGAGGTGGTAGGCTGTTCCTGGTCCGGGCTGGTGAAAGGGGCCCTTTGGGGTGCCACATGGTCCCGCAATGTGGTGCCTATTAGGTTCAGGGCCAGGACGATGTTCCTGAGCTCCTCTCTGTACCCCATGTACCGTTCCTCCTGCTGTGCCTGGATCTCCTGGAACCTGGCCAGTACCGTCGCCATCGTCTCCTGGGAGCGGTGGTATGCTCCCATGATGGTGGTGAGGGCCTCTTGGAGAGTCGGTTCCCTGGGCCTGTCCTCCCCCCCCTGTCGCACTGCAGCCCTCCCAGTTGCCCTGTTTCCCCGGGCCTCTGTCCCCTGGACGGTGTGCCCACTACCACTGCCCCCAGGTCCCTGTTGTTGTTGGGGTGTTGGGTCAGCCTGGGTGCCCTGTAGTGGCGGACACACAGCTGATTGACCTGTCCTGGAGACAGAGGCATGGGCCCGCTGGGTGGGAGCTGTGCTGATATTCCCAGAGGCGGTTAGGTCTGCTGTGGCCTGTGTCTGTGTGTGGGGAACCGACTGTCCAGAGGTCCCTGATGGTCCGGGCTGGTCATCAGGTTCTAGGTCGACAGAGCTGCTGTCCTCACTGGGGGCCTGTTCTGGGGGTGGGATGGACATATCTGGACCCTCCTGGCCGGTGTGTTGGCGTTCAGGCCCTGCAGGGGTGAAAGAGTATGGTTATTGCTTCTGTGTGTTCCATGGCGTGCGATTTGTGGGTGCCCTTGTCCCCCAGTGCTGGCATTCCCTTGTGGCAGGAGTTGTGAGGGTGGTTTGTGGGGGGGATGGGTATGTGCAGTGGTCATGCATAGGTGATGGGTGTCCATGGTTTGTGTTGGCATTCAGGGTTTGGTTTTGGGTTGGGTGGGTTGTGCTGGTGAGACATTTGCAGGGAGGATGTGTGCTGGGGGGTTGGGGGTGAGGGTGGGGGTGTGGGTTGGCATGCTGGTGGTTGGGGGGGGGGAGTAGTTGAGACTAGACTTACCAGAGTCCATTCCTCCGCCTACTCCAGCGAGGCCCGCAGGATGCAGGATGTTCAAGACCTCTTGCTCCCATGCTGTGAATTCGGGAGGAGTGGGTGGTGGTCCGCCGCCAGTCTTCTGCACAGCGATGTTGTGTCGTGAGACCATCGACCGTACCTTCCCCCGTAGGTCGTTCCAGCGCTTTCGGATGTCTTCCCGGTTTCTGGGATGCTGTCCCACAGCGTTGACCCTGTCGACGATCCTCTGCCATAGCTCCGCCTTCCTGGCTATTGTGGTGTGTTGCACCTGTGTGCCGAAGAGCTGGGGCTCTACCCTTATAATTTCCTCCACCATGACCCTGAGTTCTTGGTCGGAAAACCTGGGGTGTCTTTGGGGTGTCATGGGGTGGTGTGGATGAGGTGTGGGGTGGTGTTTGTGGTGATGTGAGTGGTGGTGTGTGGTGATGTGTGCGTAGATGTGGTGTGGCTGATGATGTTGGGTTCCTGTGTGTGTTGGGGTTTTCGATTGCTGTGCTCGCTCTCTCTCTCTCTATCGCCTTCTCTCCGATTTCCTACTAGTGGGGGTTTGTGGGTGATGTGGGTGTGTGTTTTATAGTTGCTTGGATGTGTGGGGGTGGTGTTTGTATGTGTATCAGGTGTGTGTATTTCAAATTGTCCAATGTGGCTGTGTTTTGGAGCTGGGTGTGTATTTTGACCGCGGCGGTGTGTACCGCCAATGGAATACCGCGGTTGAATGTCCGCCGCGTGGATTCGTGGGTCGTAATGGCATGGGCGTGTTTGTGTTGGCGTGGCGGTGGAGGTTTGGTCATCTCCAGTTTATCGCTGCCCGCTGATGAGGCGGCCTTCCGTGGATGTCGGGTTTTTGGCCGGTTGGCAGTTGTGGATCAGAATGACCTTGGCGGTTTACTGCGGCGGCTGTGGTAGAATGGCAGACTTCTGACCGGCTGTAAGGGCCTTTTACCGCCGAGGTCAGAATGACCTCCACTTTATCCTAGACCCATCCCAATCTGGATTCAGAAGCAACCACAGCACTGAAACCACACTCTTAGCAGCCACCGACGACATATGCATCATACTGGACCCCGGAGGCATGGCCGCTCTCATCCTCCTCGACCTCTCTGCCGCATTTGACACTGTCTCCCACTCCACCCTCTGCGACAGACTGTATAACGTTGGAATCTAAGACAAAGCCCTAGATTGGATCAAGTCCTTCCTCACTGGAAGAACACAGAGGGTCAGACTACCGCCGTTTACGTCAGAACCTAAAGACATTTACTGCAGAGTGCCCTGAGGATCTTCACGCTGCCCGATGCTTTTCAACATCTACATGGCCCGCTTCCCAATATCACCAAACAACACAAGCCAAGCATAGGGGGTTATTACAACTTTGGAGGAGGTGTTAATCCGTCCCAAAAGTGACGGATATACCATCAGCCGTATTACGAGTCCATTATACCCTATGGAACTCGTAATACGGCTGGTGGTATATCCGTCACTTTACCGTCACTTTTGGGACGGATTAACACCTCCTCCAAAGTTGTAATAACCCCCATAGTCTCCTATGCCGACGACACCCAACTGATCCTCTCCCTGTCCTAGGACTCTGCTCAAGCCAAGAGGAATTTCCACATTGGGATGAGAGCAGTTGCCGCCTGGATGGAGGCCAGCTGCCTCAAGCTCAGCTTGGACAAGACAGGGATCCTCATGAATGGCTCCACCCCTTCTGCCTGGAATGACACCTCGTGGCCCACCGCTCTGGGTGACGCCCCCGCCCCCAATGACTGTGCACATCACCCTGGACTCCTCTCTATCGATGATCCGCTAATTCAAAGCCACCTCTTCGTCATGCTTCCACTCCCTCTGACTCCTGCAAAAGATTTTCAAATGGATTACCCCAGACACAAGGAAGACAGTCAACCTCACACTCATCACTAGCAAACTGGACTGCGGCAACGCACTCTATGCCGGCATCACCAAGAAACTTCAATCAAGACTACAAAAAGTCCAGAATGCAGCAGCCAGACTCATCCTGGACATACCTCGACACAGCTGCATCTCCTACCGCCTCAGAAACCTACACTGGCTCCGATTCAACAAGTGCATCACATGCAAACTCCTGATCCACACCTACAAGGCACTACACAACAAAGGACTGGCACACCTCAACCACAGCCTTACGTTCTATGTACCCAACAGACGTCTCCGTTCCTCCCAGCTCTCCCATGCAGCCGTCCCAAAGATCCAGAAAAGTACAGCAGGAGGAATTTCCTTTTCTTACCTAGCAGCCAGAACATGGAACGTACTACCCCTCAAGCTCAGGCAGACCGCATCACTGAAGCAGTTCGGGAAGGACCTCAAAATCTACCTCTTCGACTGAGCAGCACGCCCACATACAGTGCCTGAAGACCCTATGGGTGATTAGCTGTGCTCTACAAATCCTGATTGATTGATTGATTGGTAATCCCCAAGTTCCCATTAATGAAGGTTCCCACTGGCTGTAATTCCTGGCATTCCTTCCATCTAATGTGGCACAGAGCACTGATCCGGTACCAGTGCAATTCACTCAGCCATTCCCTCAGTGTATGTGCATCCAAAAGTTCAGTTCACTTTTACTTCTTGAGATTATTCGCAAAAAGTCTTAGTGCTACTGACCTCGGTCTACTACTCAGTTGCCCATTCTATCACAGTTCTCAAGCACCACGCATCTTGGAGGTGCAAACTGGTGAGTGCAGGATGGATGTTGTGGTCCTGTTCCTGCAGCAGCAGCCTCGCTGGGAACTTCTAAACTTCAAAGATTTGAGCTTGGCAGCTCACAGCAGCAAATCTCATCTTTGGCACCAGCAGCCTCTCTAAGCCAGGTGCAAATGGGATGTTGGTGCAGCAGTTGTGGCATTTGCGCTGATCTTAATCTTGTTGTGGAAACTGGCAGACACTGGCAGTTGCAGCTCCTTGGCCAATCAGGGCACTCACAAATCGACTGACTGAGCATTCAGACAGTGACAACATCACTCTCTAACTCATAGATGTACTTGATTTTTGGAAAAGTCTTGCTGTGGGTCAAATCTAGAACTGTGTTGAGAGGTCAAGGCATAATTTCCACATGTCTGTTGCACCTAGCTTTGCACCCTTGCAGTCTCTTAAGCTCTCTGGCTATTCCCCATGCTGTGAACACGGTGGGTTTCTCCTAGATAATATTTCTTTCTGCAGGACCAGGCACACTTCTTCCCTCTCTCAGTCGACAGCCAGTATAGGTTTGACTCTCAGCTGCCCCAGTACAACATGCAAACTTGAGGTGATATTTCCTCACCTTTGGAAAACTGACTGTCATGCAGACATCCGCCTTGGTCACACAGCAGTGGATCCACAGTTTAATGCTGCAGAAATGGTTTGGGGTGGTTTTCTTTCAAATCTCATTTTATGGCTGTTCCTTAGTCACAACCTTTTGTGGAAGGTGATTGTTCTCACATGCTGGCTGGCTCCATGCAGAAGTATCCAAAAGAAGGACACAAAGAAATGTAGAAATTTACAATGAAATGTGATATATCTGTACCTGGCTGCCATTAGCCTTCTTTTGGAAAAAATCTGTTTTATTACGTTTGTCGATATTTTACGAACAGCATTACATCTCACAATTCACAATTTTGCTGTGTTCCTATGTTTACCATTAGTGGTAGACCTGGGAATGAGCCAAAATCCTATGCCTGCCCACAGGAGGCATAATGGGGAGAAATATGTTTATTTTTCCTTGTTTTTTCCTCTTTCTACGTATGCTGCACTCTGAAGCACATGTGGAAAGAGGAAAATGCCTCTGGGGATTGTTTTTGTGCAGTAAGATCACCCTTCCTGCACAAAAACAATTCTGCCTACAACAAAGACACCTTGCACCATGCATTGGCTCTAGGCAGCCAAAGTGCGCGAGCACTGGGAAAGGAAAGGAATGTGCCATATAATGTTTAATACGGTGCGTTCCTGCCCTTTCCCTTTCATGTAGCGCAGCGAGGTTGCTTGCTGCACTGCATCGTATGAATTGTTGGGAAATACGGCCCTCAATTTTGAAGGGAAATCCTGTATGTAACCTCCTTTATTTCATTGTCTGGGTCTCCAACCTCCAGCCACAGGAATGCAGTCAATACACTTCAACTGACTGGAGAAGAAGTATCAAAGCTCCACTTCTGCCATGCTAAAACAGGGACCATCTAAAATTGTTTCCACTGGTCCCAGGACTCAGACTCTCACTTCACATACATGCACTCAACAAGTACACGTAATGTTATGCAAGGTTCTCAAGTTCACGTAACAACTGCAGAACTTCACATGAGAGGAGAAGGTAGAGTACTGTCTTTCTGACAAAGAGGAAACGGTGTGTCCGTACTCTGGACTCACAAATCTTGGTACGCTGTCACAGCTGCCTTCTGTGTTTACTGCGGGCCTAAACAGTCCTATGCACACTGTGAGGTGCAGCTTAGCAGCTCAAGGCCATGGGCACCTAGTAGTAGTGTTTTATTGTAATAATGCTGAAATTTGATGAGTTACTGCAGATATCATCTGCCACATCATTTTACAAGCATTCAGTGAGGGATTTACCAGGCTGGATAGAAATTAACAACAGATTGATGCGTGTGCTGAATGATTGTGATTATGAAATCAGAGACAAAGGCTAGATGAGGTTTTTCCAGCAACCTTCTTTGAGCCTGGGGCATTTTTCCTCCAGCATTGAATGCCTTCTGCAGGTTGATTCGCATCAATCATGCATACAGGGTCTACAGAGGCAAGACTTAAAAGATGAGACTAAAGAAAAACATATTTTCCAACTCATGTGTAACCTTGGTTGTTAAAAAAAAATACAGCCGATTTTATTATAGGAAATGGGGCTGTGTTTAAAAAAAACGTTTTTTCAAAGTTTTTTTTAGATGTGACAGTGGTGATACAGTGGATCACTCCCTAACCTAATCCAAAGCAAACTTTTGTTAACGATTCACAAAGAGGATGGGATTCCAAGGGGGCACCTTGCCTTTTGCGAATATATTACCACCCGAACCGGAAGTCTGTAATTTTTTTAATTGTTTGCAGCAGGATTAAGGTCGAAAACATTTATAGATTGCAAACCTGTGTATAGTTTGGAAAGATCGGCTACAAACTCTTCCAAATAATGAAAAGGTATCCAATTGCAAAGACATTTTAGTAGTCAGTAAATAATTTACTGGCTCTTAAAATGGCGTTAGTGCAATCAAAAAAGCATTTTAACGGTTGCAAACACAAAAACGGTTTTCTTTATTTTCATCTCCATCTATCATCTACAACGCCATACTCAAAACTAATATCTAGAATCCGATTTTTTCATCTTTAAGCCAAAGACAAAACTGCCTTTCCATGGTTAATTTGCTTAGAAAGCTGTAGCTTAACAATTTCTAAAACAGATGATTGACAACGACTTCCTCCAAAAGTCAGACTACCGAAGATGCACCACTGAAAAGGTGACCATTGAGGAAGAATATACATTTCTCTGCCTGATTGTGAGTCCTCCTTACTGACACTTTCAAATTTTTCAGTAGCATTCAACATTATCAACTATGGGACTCTTCTCTGCCCAAGATGCAATGTGGACAGACCATGCAGTGGTTCTCTTTCTTTCTCATTTCAAGGCCCAAGTTTGTCAATTTGAATCATTTAGATATATTTTGAGGCATCATCTAGGGGTCTCTTAAAGCATGATCATCCTTATTGGTAATCGACTCAATTGAATAATCTGAGGGCCTGGTATTGGTGCAGCAAGTCTCCATTCAATAACATTCAGCCAACACACAGCTCTATCTGAAGATCATCTTCACTGAGAATATTGATGTCCACACCAGAATACAGCGGAGGATGTTTTTTAGCCTTTTAACAAATCAACACCCAGAACACTGTATTTCTTCTGCAATAGCATAAAGAATCCTCTGTCAACATACCTAACTGTTTTCCTCTAGCAAACCATGTTGGAACTTGGCCCAGTTTGATTGGTCATGCCAAACATCTAGGATTCATTTTAACCTCTAATGTATTCCTATGGACTCTCGCATCAAGTATTGACAAACCTACCTGCTAGTTACACATCATATGAAAAGTTAGGTTATGATACATGATAGCCTGTAATGCCTGTATAAAAGCCTGCCTCAAATTTCCTAATTACAGTTGAGCTATTACGTCTTTAGTGACATTTAATAATGAAATGACAGCTGTGTAACTGCTATAAGTTAATACAGCTGAGCTGTGACATTATCATGCATGCGTTCAGAACCAGCAGCCAAGGCGAAAGGCAGGTCACACAGCCAATGCCCTGTGACCTGTTTTCACCAGCTGCAATTTCCAGGAAGAAAACAAGAAGGTATCTGTTTTCCTAAAATAAACAATGATAAGCAGGAAGGAGATATTTAGGGCAACGTGTTGACTTTTTGCACTATCGGTCATCACAAGAAAGATAGAATCTCTCTGCATGTTTTTACGCATTCTGAGCTGTAGCATTTTTTATCTGACATGCTTTCAACTAATACTAATATGTGTACAACATATTACTAAATGCTTTTTTCCATGTTCAATTTTTCACCAAAGATTCTGCTTTTATCCTTCATGTTTCTAACCATGCTGTCTCTTTCGTATGAAAGACCGAGACACCCAGGATTTAAGCAGTTTGTATGAAGGGCGATGGTGTGGCCGTGCATTATGAGGAAGAAAATGCTTTCAGCTGCACATTAAGATGAAAATGGAAGTCACCTCGGAGATCATAATCTTAAATAGAAACTTTCCCTTTTGTCTTGTTCTTCTGTAGGGGCACAGAAATCCTTGGAGACTTGCAATATTTGTAAAATATACGGCTGAGGTATCCCATACATTGATCACACCTATAGTCTTCAAAAGAGCTTTGTGATCGCTATTAATTTCCCACCAAAGTAATGGAAATGTATTGCACTTTGGCTTTCCATGCCTAAGCCTACAACAGCTAAACCTTGTCTGGTGCTTGACTGATTCCACAGACAAACA
The DNA here is from genome assembly GCF_031143425.1 of Pleurodeles waltl. Taxonomy (NCBI): domain Eukaryota; kingdom Metazoa; phylum Chordata; class Amphibia; order Caudata; family Salamandridae; genus Pleurodeles; species Pleurodeles waltl. The sequence continues at coordinate 79,311,956 of NC_090437.1, read as the reverse complement.
TATCAAATCATATTTCCCCTTCTCACACTAGCCACTGACTTCCCAGTCAGGCTGAAGTCAAATTGTAAATTTATTTCGGCCTGCAGAGCCGTCAGCAACAAAGAGAGCACCGTCTTGCTACCTACAGTTTCAAGACCCAAAGGCACCTGCATTGCTGGAATTAGCTCTCCTCCTCCCCCCTCCCCCGCCCGCAATGTCCCATGAAAAAATAGCCCTTTGAGGGAAATCTGGTTACTATTGGGTACGGAGCCTGTTACCTGGGGGCTGCTGCACCCTATGCAAATACTTTAAATAAATAAATAAATGCAATAGTTTAAGTTGTTGTAAACATATTTTTCGAGGCGCACCACCAAGGTAATATCACTCTGGGGAGAACAGAAATTGCACTCACTGGGTCCATGAGTATGGTATGTTCAAACCTACAATCCTTTTGCCAGCGTTCAAGGCCTTCTCAGTCTTTTAAAGCTTTCACATTCTTCTCCAAAATCCACAATTGAGGTTAACCTGTTGTGATGATTTTATTTTAGTCTAATTCTAAGACTTACAGTTCTCACTTTTGAGGGGTTTGTGGAATAAATATTTTGTTTTCAGAGGTTCCTGTCTAACTCTGCCTGTTCAGAAAAGTAGCATTTATGAGCAGAATTAAGTTGCAACTTTTCAGGAGGCTTCTTCAATGTGATTTTACCTTACTGCATAAATGTAACCCCTTGAGTCTTGCTTTTCTTTAAATACCATTTGTCAAAAAAATATGAAAAATGCCATGGCATCAAATCTATACAGATGTGCAGAATATAAGAAGCTATTAAATTATTCACAGTTATATAAAATATATATGCAACAGTCCCTGGTCCGGGCTCCTAAACTGTTCTCAGTTTTAATGACTTTCATGAGTGTTCAGAACGGAGACATTCACGTTTCTTTCCACCCACCACAATTACAAACTGCAATTAGTGGGCTGTGAGTTGGGAGAGGGTTGAAACGCAACGAAAATTCTCAAGATGAGCAAAAAGAAGTCTTTTATGTGTTAACCATTTTTGTCGCCAACGCCTTCCTTAAATAAAACTCGCTTAAACTTCTATTGTGCGGGTGCGGTGACAGCGTAATCCCCGACTACTAATTTAAGTCTGCAGGACTGTGGTTTACCGATCAGTTCAATTTACGTTGAGCTGTTGAGATGCTGAAGCTGCAGGAAGTGAAGGAAGTGCCACTGCCCGCGGGTCTGGGAAGGACTCTCGGTTTTCCAGTCTTACTACTTCGGTAGCGCACCTGAGAGCATTGCAGGTACCCCCTTGCCTCACAGAGAGTCAGCGCTGGGACTGGCGCAGAGCCAAAGAACTGACGTATCAGAGAGATTTACTCGACTTTCCCTCCGCGTTAATGCCGCGGGTGAATTTTCTGTCTCACTCATTTGTGAAAGCTTTTTTACGGTTTATGACAAACTATACTGTAGGCGACAATTTGTTGTTAAAAAGAAATGTAGAACACAGTTGGTGCCAAAGGTCATTTCCATTAAGCACACGGTGAGACACTTCGCCAACACCCAGGGTTTAGGCACAGTGCTTGCATTGTTCCACACAAGTTGAGTGGCCAACTCGGTGGTAAACACCTATGTAGCTTTGTGTGTCTTGTAATGTCACAGTGTGACATAATTTACAGTGGAAGCATTGTGAATTGCAGCATACATGACCATTTTGTTTCCAGAGGAGAATATTTGGTGGAAGTTATATTTGAACATTGACAACAACATGCTTTGGTAGGCGTCATTAATCTACTTTCTCAGTGTTGCTATCTCCGCTCCACAGAACAATGCTCCTGTCAAGTTGTGACATATTCTGTGCCACCTGTAAAAAAATCCCACAAATGACTGCCTGCATTTTTGTCAAATGTTGATGACACAGTGTGTCTTAAACTTTTCTGACTTTAACGGAAAGTATAAAATACTACAACTATCATAAGCATATGTCAAAAAACGAATAACGAATGGGGGTGAAGCAACCAATCAGCAAACAGTTCATATAAAGTTACTGTAGAGCCATAACATCTAATCCACCCCCAACGCTTTGCAGTCACAAATAACAGGAAACAAGGGGCTAGGATTGCCACCTATAAAAAGTTTCTCCTTGAGGTTTTAAAAGTGGTTATTGATAAAGTCTAGGGATGTTACTGTGTAGACTAAACTCTAAACCCATAGTTAGAACAGTGATCATTATCGGTGAAAATGTAATGCACATGCAAATCCTGTTTGCCAGGAAAATTAAGGGATAATCTGTAACTGGATGAATGTCCTGTAAACGTTTTTGTCAGAGGATTGGCAGTAAGAAGCCTGAAAGGGTGCATGACAGTTTGAACATATTTACACATACCATATTCTGTATGTAGGAATGCTACTACACTCCAGTAATGGTTGCCTACTTATTCTTAGCCACCGCTCATGCACCGCCACTCATGTACACACTGTACAAAGAGGTCCATGGGATAATGGTGGATGTTTTTGCTACAGCTATGTACACTTACCTACAATGAGTTTGTTAATTAATGGTAAGACTGGATGGGTGGCAGGTTAAATCTGGTCCCTAGTAGGGTAATATCTGACTTGTATTGTATAAACGAAAGATGGTGCTTAGCCAAGGGTTGCCTCTCTGTTTCATAGAGTAGTGATCCTGGGGGTAGATCCTTCCTGCTTGTCTCCGATTACCATGTTTCTCTCCTCAGGGCTCTTCTCCTCAAACACTACATGAAATGTGGATGTAGGAGGTGGTTTGAAAGAACAAGTGTGCACGTGTTCACCTTTATCATGCTGGTGTGCTACCTGAATTGAGTCACCCCTCATGAGGTGAGTCAGAAGTACAGCACTTTGTATGTGCAGGGTGGTGTGCAGTACTGATGATGGTTTATGAAGCTACTTGTGTGCAAAGTACCCATAGGCAGCGGGGATTTTATGGAAACATACAGGCCCATTTATAACTTGCAAGGCAGAGGCAGGTCCGTGAGGGCAATTAAGTAAATTACTCTGTTGCTTTGACAAAGTCCCTGCCAACCCCCTAATTTTAGAAACGAATGACAAACTGGTGGTCATTTCTAAACCTTTGGAAGGGTCTGCGTCACAGCGGTTACTGTCAATGCTTTTATAAGTTTGACACATGGTTCCATGAACATGAGAGAGTCATCCATCAAACGTATATCTGTTTTTATTTTAGAAAAGAAAATCCCAAAGCAGGATCTTCTTTTTGAAAAAAAAAAAAAAAAAAAAAAAATGTCCCATTGTCATGAGTGTCATCTCCCATGATGAGGGGGTCATTTTTAGTTTTTCACTGCCCCTTATTGACAGGGTTTTCCTGGAGGTGACAGGGAATAAAACAGATATATATCAGCCCATCTACATTGGGTGGGCAGACATATAGCCAATTTCTCTGACAACACTTACTCTGTTGGGCTGTCTGAGATGTTTGGCCATGGCACACAGAGTAGTCTCCACCGTTGCCAAACTATGGTCCACCCGCTTCTAAATTCAGCAGGCGGACCCATATATTGTCGGTAAGGATACTCTGTTGCTGTTGTGACAGAGTATGCTTACCGCAAATAGACAAAGCCGGACCATAGTTTCTTCAAGTGAACATTGTATTGCATACTACATATGATTCTCAAAGGTTAGTCTGTCACAATTTTATTTTTCTGATATTATATTATATTTAGAGGCCCCCGCAGTTTTGGGTTTGGCTCAGAGTATGACAGGAGACCAGTGGTCTAGAATTACAAGGTATGATTCCACCTCAGCGGGTAGATTTAAGCTAGTTAGGTGTTGAAATACTGTGGATGAATACTGGGCTCTGTCTCTCTCTATGCTGGTTTCTTTGAAAATTAATGGAGTATTGTAGATTCATTAGAAGTGTTCTACACTTCAATAGACTTATGTATATTCAAATGGTTTGAATACTTAATCATTGTTACTATTGGGGTCTGTCACTCTATCAGTGTTTGTTAATTAGTGGGTATTGCAGACTTACTGCCATGGGTAGGATAGTAATGAACCAAGCCTACTAATTATGTTAGTCAGTAACGTGTCAGAAGTAGTTGTATTTGGTTACTCGTCCATGTTTACTGTTGGTTAAAAATACTATGGGACAAGCAATGTTATTTTTTAAAGGAGCTTGTTGCGTAATATTACATTGAACGTTGTTGTTCAGCCCCCTCCTGTCTGTGCTGTGTAGTGTTATCTCTTTCATTCTTCGTTTTCTCCATAAAGGTACACACTAGGCCATTTTCTGCATGTTGTGTCACTGAAAGAAATTTCCCTAGTTTGGTTGTCCATGTTATCTATTGTGAATTTTCATGTATTAATTGTCATTTACATATATTCATAAAGACATTTTACCTAGTATAACACATTTTCACTTTTACAGTAAGTGTAGGAAAAAAGGCTTTTTGCGGTTCCCCCCAAATATTTACTCCTTTTTGGACTATTAGCTGCTGGTTTTTGATTTTGAGAGTGCACTGAGGCCTGCTGTCCAGACCTCAGTGACAGTGTTATTTCCTTTTTGAAAATGCTATGTTTAATTGGGTACCCCCAACTGGCATGTGCTGACTTACTTATAAGTCCCTAGTATATGGTACCAAGGTGGCAAGACCATGGCATGCTTAAAAATATAATCAGGCTTTGCAGGCAGCTCCTATCTGTTTTTCTATAGCTTTCAGGTATGCCAAAATGCTGTGTACCAATATGATCTCAGACATTTCAGCGCTAATTCTTATTAGATAGGATTACCAAGAGGTGAATTTATCGAATGTAACATGTTGTCCCTTGTCATTATATATATTTCTTGGTTATTTACAATAGCCACACTTCCTAATATCTGTTGTCATAATTTTGCAAATGAATTTCATAAGACTGATTCCAATAAATCTTTATGCAAAATATTGCTTGAGATTGCATGAAGAGAACCCATTAAAAACCCTGAGACTCTGATAAGTTTTATTGTATTATTGTTACATAACAAATGCAAACCTTCTGTGGGTGTATTCAGTAGACATTCATGGGGTATCACCTGTCAATTTTCTCCTCCTGGACTTCTTCATATTTGTGCGAGGAAGTGCTTGAAACTGTCCTGACTCCCGGCGTTGTGGAGTCTCCAGCGCGATGTGCCTCCTGGACCATCTGAATACTGCACCGCAAGTACCCTCCACTGAGGGGCCTTGTTAGTTGGCCAGCTGGTCAGAAGCAGAATTGCATGTCGAGAATTCCCCAGGGGGCCCTTCCCTTCACGCCAGCAGGCTGCAGGACGCTGGAAATACCATCGTCTCTCCTGCCCCAGCCCACCAGGCTTGAGCCAAGAACCAGGGCCAAGGGGTGGCACGACCTAGCTCTGACACGGAAGCTCGAATCAGTTTTGCTCCGGGCGGTGGGTGTTACCAGTGAGCACGGGGACCAGGCCAGGTCTCCCGCTCTAGGAGTGGGTGGGAATCCTCCAGTGCAGTGGAGCAGGTGCATTTTTGGAACGCCGGGGGAGACAGACCAAGGGTTCCCACCATAGGATCGCAGAATGTGTTCCCAGACGCTGTCCTGGGATAGATCGCAGGAGGAGCACAGAGGTTTGCTTTTCCTTCACTGCGAGAACAGTCGAGCAGAGGTTCCCCACACTTCTCAGCAGGCATATGCCAGCCTGCATCTGGAAGGTAGTCTTTCAGCACGCAGCTAACATAAGGGACTGGACGTCACTGCGAGTGCACCCAAGTTGCAGGTTTGTCATTGTGTTCTGTAACATCTCTGATGGTGGGGAAACCCCCGGAGTAATGATCTGGGTGCTACAGGGATGTCCTGGTAATTCACCTAATTTTGTTCTCTCTCTCATCTAACTGCAGCAAGCCACAACCTGACGCCACCACATATGTTGTTTTCGCCTTGTAGGGGAATGACATATATCTTCTAGGTTTAGGGTCTTGCAGGCATTGGAAGGGTAATGGTTTTAGTATCTATGTCATTTGGGGAATGTTTCATTTCATGTGCATTCAGGAGGATATCTTCTCATGTTTATTCTGACGTGTATTTTGATGATAATGACATCCTGACTACTGCTTGTGTTGCAGAATAACCAGTAAGCTATATGTTTGATGACTACTGCTTATTTTTTCAGGGTACTAGTAACCTGTCTGATGTTCTGATAAGTGCTTGTGTATCAGGGTATTACTGATACATGTTGTTTTTGGTCTAAGGATGTTTTATGTAATACAGTTTATTTTATATAACTTGTTGTGTTTCCTTTGTGGTGTACTTATTGCATCACATGTGTTGTGTGTGCCGTGCAATCGCTTTTCGCATTGCGTATGGCATAGGCCTGACTGCTCGTGCCAAGCTACCAAGGGGGAGAGCAGGGGTTATCTAGGGTGTGTAACTTCCTCGTCCTGACTAGAGTGGGTGGGTTCTGCCTAGTTTAGGTGCATACCCTAGCCAACCAGAAACCCCATTTCTAACAAGCATGCATTGCGCCACTTTGTAAGTTTGGACTTGTTGAGCCACAGTAGCGTAAAAACAATTACACTAATGTGGTGCAAGGAGGTGCTAAGGGCTCTTAAATCTATGCTTTAGGCATGGAGACTTGGGTTTGTCTTATCTAAGACAGCCTGGTTGATCCACCTAATGTGGTGATCTCATTGTTTGGAATTATTTTCCTTTGTCACATTATTATGTAGATATGTTCAAATAGACATGTTGTAGCATCCACACCAATGTTTTGAAAATGCTGTTGTGTGATCTTTGCTTAATAATATACTAAGATTGCCTGATTTCTTATTTCCTGTTTCAGAACGTTTAAGGATTAAGAGTACGATTGTCCAGTACAAAGGGGTCTGAAGACTCCATCTTCTAAATCATTGCTACTGAAAGGCGGCTTACTAAACCAGGATAATTAGTTTAAAAGGAGATTCCTGAAATAACCATTTTTGTAAGGACCACAGGTTTCAGGTCACAGAGTAGAAGACACTCTACAGTCATCCTGCCGCAACGGATTCATGTTAAGAAAAACAGGAAGTTTTTAAATGATCACACCAATGTGACCTATCCGATTTTAGCAGTCCCTCAGCTAAGGCAAAGTGAACAGATTAGGCCATAACGCATTCTCCATAGTCTAGAATTAAAATTGCCAGAACATTCATCAATCCAAGAAGTTGCAATATTGCGAGAACTTGAATTAGAGGAGACAAGGGTTGTATCTTTCTTTTGTTGCAGGCACTCCAATGCCTGAAAGCACTGTGCAGTGCAGATGGATGATTACCTGTTGCTATGGGAAGCAATAGGTTTACTAATTTACCAAATTGGAATGGCATTGCGAGCAAAAAAACTATGGCTTTAGGCTCAGATCTATGACTGGGGGTGAATGTTTAACATTGTTCAGCATTCCATTCATTATCTATTTTTTTTTATATTTGTTATCAAGTGACATGTTTTTGGATGAAGTCCCTTATCAAACTTAGTCAGGTTTTGAAATGGCTTGTATTCCTCACACCCTGTGCACCTCATTGGATGGATTGGATCGGATGGAGGTCTAGTTGCTGGTCTGCAGGATATTAATGCAGTTAAGCTACTCTTGGATGCTCTCTATAAATATACTTCACTTGACAATGAAGATCCCTATTTTGACACAAAGAACTATTGAGAAACATATTGAGTTCACAATTATCTTCACTACATTCATTCATCACTAAAATTTCCAATGTGAACTCCACAATTTCTCTCAGTGGGAGCACTGCTGTACCTCCTTGCTGACAGCCCAAGGAATTTCTAAGAGGAGGTTTTCTACTTCAATACTGATCATGGATCTGATTCAGTCACTTATTTTTACTTGAAGGATACTGAGCTTTTGCCAGTGGTTCTGCTTAGCTATCATAAAGCTATAGTTTCACCTCAGCTCCTCAAATCGTCCTAGAACAAGGGAATATGTACTAGGGTGCCACTGTTCCAATGTGTATCATGTGGGGAACATAATCATGGTGTTGAAAATGGCCTTTTCTGCAGGCTCACCACCAAATCTTTTGCCTTACTCCTCTACTTTTTGCTGAATTTGTTTTTGTCGGCGTTAGTACTCTGGGCACTTTACCACTGCTAGCCAGTGCTAAAGTGCATGTGCTCAGTCCTTTAAAACATGGTAACATTGGTGTATCCATAATTGGCATATTTAATTGACCTATAGGCCCCTAGTAAAGTGCACCAGGGCCTGTAAATTAACTGATTGTGCCACCAACTTAGGTATCCCTTTAAACATGTCGCAGGCATACAACTGCAGTTCCCCCATGTGCAGTTTCACTGCCATGTTGACTTGATATTTAGAACCCATTGCCAAGCCCTAAACTCCACTTTTTTACTCAGGTATGAGGTAACTCATAGGGCAGGGTGCTGTTTAAGTAAAAGGTAGGACATCAACTTTTTGGCTTTACATGTCCTCGTAGAGAAAAACTCTCAAATTATTTTTTCACTACTGTGAGGCCTTCCCCTTCCAAAAGATAACATTGGGGATTCCTTAATGTATTTATTAAGTGTAATTCCTGATTGGGAGGAGGTAGAGCTGTCATGTTTAGTACCTATGGATTTGAATTGATAAATCCTCTTTAATGGTAAAGTCAAATTTATCATTACACGTTTAAAAGTGCCACTTTCAGGAAAGTGACATTTGTCTGCTCTTAGCCCTGTTTGTCTGCTGCCTGTTTCCAATACACGTCTGGGGTGGGTGACAGCTGGGCCTTGTGCATTCCCTCTAGACAGCCACACACTGGGAGATTACATATGACTTGATGGGCATTAATGGGTCATTAACTGACCTGATCGGGCAGAGCTTAACACTGTGTCACTTACACCTGAATAGGCATGTTCTGTCCACCCTCAATAGGGCTTAACAACCCTGCATTGTCACTCCAGCCAGCTTGGAGCCAGGACAGAGGAGGCAGATATCTGTTCACTTTAAAGGCATGCCTCTAGAAACTTCTCCTACCTTCCAGAACCAGGACGTCTAATAATAAATACTGGCCTCTGACACCACCACTTCAGTACAGTTCTGGACCACTGGATACTCTGCCAGGAAAAAGGACTGATGATGAAAGGACTGCCACTTTCCTAGACTGCTACTTTGCTGGACTCCTGCTTTGCTGTGCTGATCTGTGCCTACTGTCCTCTTGCCTGGGAGTGAGAAGAACTGGACATGCATCTCTACAACCTAGAACCCAGACTGACTCCAAGGGCCAGAGGACTGGCCTCCTGTTTTCTGAAGTCTCAGTGACACAAAATACCTCCAACCAACCTGCTCCTGCACCTGGATTCTGCCATCTGTGATTCTGTCCTGCCAAGTGGTACCACCCTAGTCCTGGACCCTTAGGAATGGGCCTAAGGTGCTCTGCCCTCTCTGGTCCTTACCTGAACCGCCACAACACCTCACAAAGCAACTCAGCGCAGACCGTGCACCAGGATTTAAGGAACTGTGGTCAGTGGGCCTAAGCAGGTCCCCGTATCCAGCCTGCGCTCAATTACAGTTGGCTTGAACTCTTGACTTTGTCCTGGTCCTGCGTGACCACATAACCACAGTTGTCGCTTTGCACTTTTATGTGCTATTTTCACAGTATGTTTGTGGTGTTTTCACTTTGTTACTGTATTTTAAGCGCTGCACAAATACTTCACACATTTCCTTTTAAGTTAAGCCTGACTACTCTGTTACACGCTACAAGAGGGTAGGTATAGGTTAATTTAGGCTGCATATCTGACATACCCTGACTAGGACTGTGGTACCTACTTGGATGGGGTGCATGCCTCTGCCAACTAAACTATACTAACACACAAGGGAAATCATACAATCATTAGTGACCTGGGGCCAGATGTAGCAAAGGTTTGCGAGTCACAAATGGCCTGAATCGCTATTTGCGACTGCGCAAAATCGGAAATGGGATGCAAAAATCCCATTTCCGACTCGCAAAAAGCGATGCGAGCCGTTACCGACTCGCAAAATGTGCGACCCCATTTTGCGACCCGCAAATAGGAAGTCGTAATTTGCGAGTCGCAAACCATATGCAATTGCAACTCGCAAATTGCGACTAGTCGCAAAAAGCCCAGTTTGCATGTCCCATTTACCACCAACTCAGAGCAGGTGGTAATCATTAACAAAGTATAAAAGGAGACCCAGAAGGCATCTGGGTTACTCAAGATGGCGGAGATATACCTGATAGGAGTGAGGAGGAGAGTCCACGCAGCCCAGCAGAGGAGGAGGAGGAGCCAGAGACAGGAGAAGATTTACAGAACAAGGCAGACTCTTTTTCAGCAAACTGAGGAGGAGATCTACGACAAATACCGACTTAGCAGCGCAGCTATACTTGAATTAATTGAATTACTCAAACCACAGCTAGAACGCCAGACTCTGCGCGGCTGCGCCATCCCTATGCATGTGCAAGTGCTATGCTCACTGCACCTCTTGGCCTCGGGGAGCTATCAGGGGGTCATTGCTGTGGCAGGTGGGGTATCTCAAAGTGCACTATCAAGGTTCCTCAGGGCATTCCTAGATGCCTTACTCACACACATGTCTCACTTCATATACCTACCCAGGAATGAGGTAGAAATTAACAGCACCAAGCTGGACTTTTACCGGATTGCCAACTTTCCCCATGTCATAGGGTGTGTAGATGGGACACATATTCAAATATGCCCTCCTGCAAACCTGGAATATCTTTTCCGCAACAGAAAGTGTACCCACTCACTCAATATTCAGGTTGTTTGTGACGCCCATTATGTAATCACTGACATTGTTGCAAAATTTCCAGGCAGTACCCTTGACTCCTACATTTTTAGGCACAGTGGGATACACCAACGCTTGGAACGTGGGGAGTTTGAAGACGGATACCTCCTAGGTAGAGCTGCATACACCTTGTAGACATACACACAGATCAATGTGCACACCAACCAGGACTTTCTAACAGTGTACTGTTTGTGCCTAACAGGTGACAGTGCATATGCACTACGGCCATGGATAATGACTCCGTTCTTAACACCCAGCAATGAATGCGAGAGGCGATACAACAGTGCACATAAGAGGACCAGGAACCTGATTGAATGCACCTTCGGATTGCTGAAAGCAAGGTTCAGATGCCTCCACCGCAGTGGAGGTGCCCTCCAGTATACCCCCATTACAGCATTCAAAATTGTTGTCGCATGCGCCATCCTGCACAATATTGCCACCCGACGTGGGCTACCTCTCACCCCTGCAGACCCAGATTCCGAGGATGAAGAGCAGGAGCAACCACATCGCCATCACAGGGATCGGAGCATCGCAAATCAAGGCAGACTGAGACGGGAACACATCGCAACACAATACATTGGAAGGTACGTGTCAACTTCAACCATACTCACCTACTGACCAAAAACTCCATTTGTTAAGTGGAACAAAAAAACTATTTAATATGTGCAGAAATTGAACTATTTACAATGACAAACTGTTCAGGGACTTAAAAAAGCCAACCATGCATGGGGCATATTGCCGTAATGTGCCCCAACATCAGGGACAGGGTTTAGTCTATGACCTACGGCGGCCTCTGCCAGCCTGGCTGGTCCCAGGTTGTTCTGCAGTGCTCTGCCTGGTACTCCCACTCCGGAGCACCCTAGTGTCACCAGCAGAGACACTGCTCACAGTGGAGCCCTCTTCACTGTCCTGGGGGGTGTCCCCTGGACCCCTGGACCCCTGGACACATGCCGTGCCTCCATTAGATCGATCACATGGGTGATCCGGCCCAGGCCTCTTGCCACATCCCCTGCAAAGTGGCCCATTTCCACTTGGAGGCCGACTGTCCTTCTTGACAGGCCAGTGGTGTTGACTGCCAGTCTGCCAATTGATGAGGCCATCCTGTCCAGCCTCTGGAGCAGCTGGCGGTCCCTGCGCCGCCCACCCTCGCTCTGTGACAGTAGTCCAGCCACCAGTTCCCACATGGACAGGGCTAGGCCCCCAGTGTTTGTGCCTATGACGTCCAATTGTGCATGGAGCTGCTGCATGCTGGTCTCATTGCTCCTTACAAAGCGGTGCAGAACCCCACTAATTCTCCCTAACATTTGGTTCTGCAGGCGCTGACCACGTAGCAGTTGTGCCTCGTCATGGTGGTCGATGGACGCCCGGACTCAGCCTGCAGCCCTGCTCTCCTCAACCTGCGTCGCATGCGCAGCGGTGGATGCCCTGTGAGCTGTACCGTGGCACTCCTGGCTGTTGCTGGCACAGCCTCCGGAACCACTGTTGCAGCAGGTGTAGTCATCTACGGGATGGTGTTGGTGGTGCAGGTGGGAGTGGTGGCAGCTCCTGTGCTTTCCTCATGGGGCTGGCTGACTGTTGGCACCTGGCTGCTGTGGCTTGTGGTGGTGTCTTGTGGGAGACCTGTGGGACATGGGGAACAGACTGTCAGTGTCTACTATCTGTTGCACACTTCCTAATAAACATTTGCCTATTGACTGCCAACTTGACTACATTGCCCATAATGCATCATTCTGGTGTTTGCTACCCTGAAATGGAGCTATCTTGGTGGTGCATGCCCCTGTGTACATGTTGGATGGGGTTATGGCATTGATGGGGGTACAGGCATATCACATGGTACTCACCGGTTGATGTTGTGGGCTCAGAGGTGTCCAGATCTCCGAATCCTGTAACTGCCTCCTGCTCCAGGGTCTCCTCCACCCTTTCCTCCAGGGGTGTGGGTGGTGGTACGGATGATGGTCCCCCTCCTGTGCCTCTCATCTCCCGGAACCTTTCTGCCACCCTCTCCTTGGTCCGGGAGCGGAGGTCATACCACCTCTTTTTGATCTCATCCACACTCCTGTGGCTGACCCCCAGGGAGTTCACTTTTTCCTGAATTTCCAGCCAGAGTTGTTTTTTTGTTGAGTCTGGCACATTGAGGGCTGCCTTCCCAAAAAGATCATCATAGTGCTGACAGCATTCTTCTGTCAGCACCTCCAGCTCCTTCTCAGAAAATTTTAATTTCCTTTTTCTGGGTGTTTCTGCCATTGTAGCTGCTGTTCCTCCTGTTGGCTGTTCAGCAGTTTAAAATGGGTGTGGTCCTCCCTCCTCCCAAGTGTATTAGTAAACTTCCTGGCTGTGATGTCATCATCATGTGCCAGGAAGTGTTTCCAGAGTGTTCTGGAGTGGTTTCTGGAGTGTTCTGCAGCACCTGCAATCAATTTACATGGTACTCGCAATTTGCGACTCCCACTCGCAAATTGCGAGTCCGTTTTTTGCACGGTCGCAAACAGCGACCTCGCAGACAGCGGACTCGCTATCTGCGTTGCGACTCCGGGTGCGAGTCGCAATTTGTCCACGGAAATTGTACCTGCATTCCTATTAGCGACACGCAATTTGCGAGTCGCACATGCTCGCAAATTGCGAGTCTCTAATTTTTTTGTACCTACATCTGGCCCCTGGTGTGTAAAGGCAAGTTTCCCCTGTGGATTACGTTTTTTAAACCATGTGAACTTGTAGAGTGAGAAAGCATAGCTTCATTTAGCTATATCCATGTGTTAGTCCTTCATTTTGGACTACAAATTTGAAGTTGGAGAGTGTTTAATCCAGCCTGTAAGGGATATCTAAGTTCTTTCATATCTAAGGCAGATTACAAGATGTACGTATGCCAATTATATTGAATCATAAAGTCCTGATGAAGGTGTATTTATATTTTTCTTCACTCACCGAAACGCGCATCGGCTTGTAAATTGGCATATCTTGAACATTGGCATGAAGTGTTTGAAATTGGCAAATTTGAAGCCCTGACCAGGATTGGCTACCATCAGGCCTGTAACACGAGAATTTGAATCAGGAAATTATAACCTAGAATTGGCTGTTATTATGTTGAATTTTATACAATCCAAACTACAACGCATAATTGTAGCATCAAAGCAGTAACTTTATTGTGCTGTTTAAATATCCTCTCATGTATGAGGCGGTTGTAAATTTGTATGTATACTATTTTGTGATTTTGTTGGATCTGTGTTATTTGTTTATTTTTGCGTATTTACTGTTATGTTATTTATGTTTTCATATATGTATGTTTCATTTAGGGTAGGGGGTTGTATTATATTTTTTTGGATGATTCTATGTTGATTATATTATGTGCGAACTGAATGTTTAATTAGCTATAATAAATATCTAAATTGAAATATATTGTATGTTGTATATTTGAATTTAAGATTTCCATTCCTATGTTTGCTATGTTAATGGAGAGTAAACTACGTTATACTCATAGTGTAAAGGCAAGAGAACATCAGAATTTAATTCTGTTAAAAGGCCTTGGGTGGCTCCTCCATTAGGGCACATGAGCTCTCCCCACCCCCCGCCAGCAGCAGAAGCTGCAAACCTTTCAGAAATAAAGGATAATAAACTTTGTTTATTATCCTTTTGTTCTGAAAGGGCCAGGTACATGGGGGTGAGGAGCAGCGAAGGGGCATGCTCAGCACTTCCCCTCACAGTTCCCGGGCTGGAGAGAGGCTGCACAGGCTCCTAGTCTGCCTGGGAGCACCCTGAATGGGGCGCTTACAGCCAATCCTGACGCTGTTCTGAGGAGCATCAAGATTGGCCGCAGGGCAGGCTGAGAGCCTGTGCCTGCCTACCTGCAGTGACGGGAGCAAGAGGAGCAGCGCGGCAGAGAAGGTACGTTTTTTGATCATTGAATGTACCCCCTTCTCCTCCCCACCCCCGTCAACCCTTCTCCCCTGTTGTGCCGCACCTGCTCCGCCCCTTATTAGTGCTGCAAGCTGCGACTGTAAAAGGCACATGCAAATGATACAAAATTATTTGAATTTAACAATTTTTCATGTAGATCCGAGTCTGCCAGTAAGAGGTCGGATCTATTCTTAGTTTTGATTTATGCTTTGCTTTAAAAGAAAGCACCTATTCTAAGAAGGAAGGTGCTACTCGTGTTAGAGAAGTAGACAAGGAATCTTTGCAAAGCACCCTTCACTTGTATATAATAGTGTTCAGATATTCTCTAAACAAAGCTATTCTGTTTTATCTATTATATCATCAGTACTCAAAATATTGAAAGAGGTTTTTCCTCCCTTCATAAGGAGCATGTTTAAACATGTACACTCACCCAGGTCGTTGACCTTTGCAAATTCTGAAATCATGTACGGTGACCTGGTCCCTCCTTACTGAAACTACTATCTTAGCTCTTAAATTTATATAACTTCACAGCCTTGAGAGATGCAATTTTTCAATCTTTTTCTGTCCAACTAATTTGAGGAACACCCTCTTCATTAGCCAATGAACATACTTTAATATGGTCAATATTTGGAATTATTTCCCTGTGTGTTACTACACATAATGTTATGATGGTCTATGTTAAATGTGAAAAAATGCCCCTTTTTGTTTGGTCTCCCCGTTTTTGCTGAATTGTATTGTTTTTTTGTAGACTGAACACTAGGCCCCGCTGTCCACAGCCAAGTGTATTTGCTCTGATGCCAAAAACATGTAGGAATTGTCTAATCCCTAATTGCCATTTTTAACTCTCCCATAAGATCATCATATGTGATGAAGAAACTAAACCTATGGTGTGGAAAGTTAATTGCCACCTATTGACTGCAGCACTTATTGAACCATCCACTAGTGTGATGAGGAAGCCATGGCTTCAGACCTTCCACTGAATGCTGAATACTGCAGTTTAAACCCATAGCTTGGCCTGTCCAAATAATACTTTTGACAGTTAAAAACCTTCCTTTTTTGAGACATTAATATGTCAACCTTATGTAAGTCTTGTAGCCCACCAAGAAGAGTGTACAGTATTTAAATATGAAACACATAGAAATATAATGTCACAATGTCCCTGCCGTAAAAAACCCACAAGAGCTATTTTCACTGTGGAAGGCCCTGGCAGTACTACTAGAAAACTAGAGTGCAGATTGAGGGCTTTATTTAGAGTTTGGCAGTCGGGTTATATCTCATCTGCCTTAGTACAAGCCCATTATCTCTAGGGCACTTGTAATACAGTGGACGGGATACCCACCACATTTGTGTAAAAGAGTAATTCGTCCACCAAACACTAAATCAGGCCTACAATATTAATTTTGCTATCTTGAGTTTTGGATGAGCCAGAAAAATTATTAAACTACTCCTTTTGATATTTCTTAAAAACCCAATTTAATAAATATATATGAAAAGTAGGTTTTGGAAGGTTGTAATTTGACTGCATACGCTTCTGGAGTCTAACATACATTAGATCTCTAGCAGCTGTTCAACAAGTGCTTGACTGTCTTTGAAAATTGCTCCAGGAGCCGTAAAAATGGCCTGGGCTTGGGGAGGTGTTTTTCTTTCCCTGGCAGGAAGACCAGCTGATGTAGGCCCAACAGCCTAATTAATTCAAAGGGACTTATTCAGGTTGGCACCAAACCCAGTGGAAGGACAGATACCTTCAGAACTGGGTTTGAGTGACCACAGAGGAGGTGACTGCTCACTGCCATGGCCGTAGCTCTGGGTGGGCAAACAGGTGCTGCACAAGAGGAGAAGGGTTTCTTGAATTCTGGGTATAAGGTGCACTTTGAAATTATTTGCAGTAGGGAAAACAGGAAGTGCTGAAAAAATGGATAGGTTTCCCTAGGAACTTTTAGCCCATCGGTAAGCGAGGAGCCAGGAATCACCCTACCTACTAGCTGGTGCTGTGTAGAAATATGGTATCCCAAGGCACCACCTTAGAGAATTTTCAAGACCTGTGGAAAAGCAGAGGAAGGACTGCACTTGCTGTTTGAGACCTGTGAGGATGCCTGAAGGAATGGACATGCTCCCATCTGTACCCAAGACAAAGAAGTGGACTTCAAGGGTCGGGCGGAAAACATCCTTGGTGGATACTGGAATAAGACAAGCTCAATAGGCTGCAAAAGGCCTTTTCCCTGAAGTGACCAGCGACTAACAGCACCTGGAGCTGGATTGCACCATGCTGGTGGTCTCTGCCGGAGTGAGTCTTTACCTTCAAGTGCCATTCCCGAGTTCTATAATCCCTGAAAAGTTTGGACTTCTGAAATGTTTGAATTTACAGACCTCTTGTGGACCTGGACCAACCACCCAACCCAATCTGCCCATTGCGTAACTTCAGTGGACTAAAGAAACAGGTTTCTGCCACTTGAAGCTTCTCCTGAGAGCAAATTCATTTCATTGTGGGCTCTCAGCTAGAAGGTATCTAGCCCCATGGAACTCATCATCAGGT
The DNA here is from genome assembly GCF_031143425.1 of Pleurodeles waltl. Taxonomy (NCBI): domain Eukaryota; kingdom Metazoa; phylum Chordata; class Amphibia; order Caudata; family Salamandridae; genus Pleurodeles; species Pleurodeles waltl. Next base: position 79,294,772 of record NC_090437.1, on the reverse strand, counting down.
ACAGCCAGCTACCTTTGTACCACTGTTGGATTCTGAGCTGAATTCCAAACCTATTGTCAAATCTTGTCCCTGTAAAGGCACAAAAAGTATTCATCCAATCAAAGGACTTTCTGGTGTGCAAAGTTTGAATGTTTTCCCTTTGAGCTTTTTTCTGCCCCAGTCAATAGTTTTGGTGGGATCTTGCTCAAAGGCTATCCAGTCACATGCACTACCAGCTGTATTTATTGCCTATCCAGTCACGTGGAACTCTTCTCGGATACAGCTTGCCACTTTGCCTAGCTGGAAAATTACTACTTCCATTTCAGAGACCATGGGCCCGATTTATATCTTAACGGATGCACCCAGACATTTTAAAAATTGACGGTCCATCTTTCTGCCATTGGGACTGTTCTTCAGCTTGATTTATCTGTTGGCAGTTTGATGGACGAAAGTCAGGTATGCCCCTGCCATCACCATCAAGTGCAGATATCTACGTTAACGGAGTAAGACGAGAAAAGTAACTGATGTTGGGATTACAGCCACAATCTCCCTTCCAAATCTTTACATTAGCCTTCCCACATCGACTAAACCTCCATACCTGAGCTGGTTGTTTCCATCAAATAAAAGGGGGTAAGCTTGCTTTGGCAACCCCTTGTACTTTAAGAGTCACAATGAACCTGATGTTGTAACGTGCTGTATACCTGCTCCTGGATATTGATGACAACCAACTACATCAGCATCATTATGAGAGGTATGGGAATATAGAGGTATGTTATTGTTTTAAAATATCCATTATTGTGGCTGTACACATGTAGCATATTCTGTTGGTTACATGGCAAATACTAACCTTTATATTTAAAAATAACATTATAATTGTGATGTCTGCCAAAGTAACAAATGTGTTTTGCAGAAATGTAACATGGATTAAATAAGTGTGCATATGTGAAGACACATTGTGGACATATGAAAAGTTTGCAAAAATCTCTCTGTGATGTCATTGTCTGACTTCTTGACGGTAGTGCTTTGAAAATATCAAATTTAGATGAAAACATTTAATAAGTCCTTCAGGAATAGTTTCAAGTAAAGTTGTAAGAAATGTTGTTACTGGTTGGGGGGTAGGGGTGAAACCCTACTCAAGCAGGAACAACAATCCTCTTCAGGGTGGAGTCACAAGCAAACTCTAAATTAACCCTCAGGTACCTTAGCACACAGCAGTCATGCTTAACTCATAGGGAATGTGTAAACTGTTTTTGCAACACCTTAAAAGGTAACACTGAAAACACACCACAAAAAGGTCCCACACTAGTTTAGAAAAACTTTGTGATTTTTAATAAATAAAACAAGACCAAAACAACAAAAATCAAAAGTGCAGAACCAGAGAGTTTTAAGAGTTTAGTAAAAATAGCACCAAAAAGTACAAAGCGCCAACTTAGGATATATGGTCCCGTCGGGCCCAGACAAAATCACAGGATCAAGCCAACCATGATGGAGCACGGGCCGGCTACAGGGACCCGGTTAGGTCAGCTGGACAAAGCACCTTAAATTTGCAGAGTGTTGCAAGGGTCCGCATCAAAGATGTTTCACACAGCTGAAGTGATACGTCTTGTTCCAAGATGCAGTGAGGTAGAAAAGTATTTGTTGTAACATGTATTTAAGATTCTTCAGTAGGTCACACAGCAGTTGTTCATAGTTAGCATTGCACTAAACTATGATTCAAAATTATTTCAGTTAAAAATCAATCATGGGCATTTTTCACTACTGAGGCTTAAATATTTGGAAAAAGAAAGAACGCAATCTGTATATGTGGATCTAAGTCAATCATGAACATTTTTCGCTACAAAGGTTTAAATATTTGGAAAAAGAAAGAACACAATCTGTATTCCGGTTTTACGGTACACACCTTGTTCACTTTTAAACACCTGTTATTTTTATGTTACAAATCATCATCCGACTAAGGAAATCACTTTAACATGAGTGATTATAAATGAATAGCTATGCAAAATACACATGCTCACATATATACTTACAACTCTGTTTGTAATTCTGTTCTCAATGTTGCGCTGGTGCAACATTTACTGCTACTTAATTGTTAGTATGGCCACACACACAGCATCACACTTACACCCTTGTTGCTGCTGTCTGGTCTTCAGCTCCCCATCAAGCAGGGGAAAGGCCACTGCCAGTATGCAGGCCTTTTGAGGTGTTGAATGCGCCAAAGACACTTCCATTGTCAGGTGGACTTCCCCCATCTTTTACCATCTTGGTCCAGCTATGCATGTCATCCAAACTCTTATGGAGTGCAGGCTACGGTGCGTATGGACCCCCAAGGTCCACACTTTGAATGTGATGGCCCTCCAGATAACCTACTTGAAATGAGGGCTTACCTAAGACTTGAAACAAGAAAAAATTGTACAATAATTGTTAGAGCTATCACCATATTTACATGTATACATTTAAAACAAACAGGTTTTGTTGAGATAATTTTAGGAGGAACACTGTTTAATGTTTTAACAACATACGATTGGGTCATAATCGGCTACCTTATTTTCAAAAACACGATTTTAGTGTATACACATATTTATATTCAACTCCAGCTGGTCCACAACAAGGCACGCTCAGAACGTCGGTGCCAGCATCAGGGAAGGACCTATTCCCATAAATCTTTCTGCCAAAGTTAATATTCAAGTTAAAGATGCCGCACTCACAGGATACTTATTAGTCCTTTTTTATTAAATAAGAAACCCCACCAACTAACACCAACGCGTTTCAACCTTCCCGGTCTTGATCACCGTAAATCATTAATTCAATCCATGTGCTACTTATACTCTTCCACTAAGCCATGCCTCTAAGTGGCATTCTGGGATATGTAGTTTTTTACAACGTGTAAAGTGCTAAAACAAGCCCCCAATAGCATAAGAATTACCCCAAAACGTGCTACTAGTATAACAAAGAAAAAAAGAGAATTTTTGTAAATCCGAAATACAAATACATCCATATGATATCTCAATGCAAACAAAAACAAGATCAAAACTCCTACAATAACTATTGCGTACATCAATAATCTTTGTAATAATCTTCTACTGTCATTGCTTTTTCTACTTTCAAAATAACAATTACTACTAATCAAAATCACAACCTATGCATCATTTCATCATGGGGATGCTTATCCCTATTTTAACCAACATCAAATTTGTTATAAATTATTTTAGTTGTAGATTTACACAGAGACAGTGAGATCTTATAATTATTTTACATTCAAAATCATAGATGACAATTCAACTCCTTATCGTAATTAATCCCATATGGCATCTTAGTTTTTAGTTTGATGATATATTTGGACTCCAAACGTCTTAGTTTCTGAACCCTATCACCCCCTCGTTCATGTTTTTGAATTGTTTCAATACCATTATATTTCATGGACATCCAATTCAAATCTGAGTGAGTTTTAAAATGTTTCGTTATGGCATACGTGGTATCCTCATTTTGTACTGCCCTTATGTGTTCTAAAATGCGCTTTTTAAGGGGGCAAATAGTACTGCCCACATATTTTAGACCACATCGACATTCCAGGACATATACAACAAAGGAAGTTTCACATGTAATTTTCTCTTTGATCACTATTTCTCTGCCTCTGAAATCTGTTACAGACTTTTTGTCACAGCCAATTTTACATGCTTTGCATTTACTACAGCAGAAAAAACCCTTGTTGCCCCCTGATAACCAATTGAAAGTTTTGGGCATCTCAAAATGACTTTTTACTAACATGTCTTTTAGAGATGGTACTTTTCGATATGTAATTGAAGGGCAAGTGCCCACCCGATGTCCAATATCATTATCTTTTTGAATCAGGTGCCAGTATTTTTTCAAGATTTTTACAATTTGTTGATTTTCTTTGCTATAATCCAAAATTAGTCTAATCTCATTATTTTCCCATTCTGACTGTTCTAATACAATTCTTTTCTTGGCCAACACCTGATCACAGGTTTTTTTCCTTGCCTTCATTTCTCCCTGCTTGATTGATTTCAATGTGCATCCCCTATTCATGAACCTTTGTCTGGTCTCATTGAATTTCTCATTCATATCCTGTTCATCTGAACAGTTCCTTTTGATACGAATAAATTCACCATAAGGGATACTTCTAATCAAGGACCTAGGGTGAAAACTAGTACCATGTAGAATGCTGTTAGTTGCTGTGGGTTTCCTATATAGTGTGGTTTGTAATGCTCCTGCTGCAATATACACTTGTACGTCTAGAAATTCAATCAAGCTATCACTTATTTTGTGTGTAAACTGTAGTCCTACATCATTGTTATTCAGTATACTAAAGAATTCCTCAAATTCTTTCACAGTTCCGTGCCAAATCAAGAACAGGTCATCTATGTAACGAAGCCACATGATCACCTTGTCCATATATCTATCGTTCTCTTGAATCCAAGCTGCGCACCTCTCCCACCACCCCATCGTGAAATTCGCATAGCTTGGGGAGAAGGTCATTCCCATCGCTGTCCCACAGATTTGTTTGTAGATCTGATGATTAAACAGAAAAATATTATTGTTGAGACATATTGCTATCATCTCTAATAGCATCTCAGAGTGTTTAAAAAAATTAATACTTTTTTGCCACAAGAAAAATTTCACTGCATTTATCCCCACCTGATGTGAGATGGAGGTATATAATGACACAACATCTATTGTAACCAACAAATAATCAGATTGCCATACTACACCATCCAATGCTCTTAGGAAATCTCCAGCATCTTGTATGTATGAATTCAAACCTTTTACCATTGGGGCCAGATAATAATCAATGTAGTTTGAGATACCTTCATATAATGAACCACAACTTGATATGATAGGCCTACCAGGAGGATTAACTAAGGTTTTATTGATTTTTGGCAAGAAATATATTGTTAGCATAATTGGATTATTATTCATCATATGTAATTTCTCGTCATAACTAATTAATCCTTCTGAGTACCATTTTTCTAATCTTTCATTCAGATCCCATATTAGGTCATTGATGGGATTTTGCGTCAATTTGCAATAATTTGCATTCATGTTCAATTGTCTCAGTGCTTCCTCTACATAGTCATCCCTTTTCAGAATTACAGTATTACCGCCCTTGTCCGCAGGTTTAATCACTATTGTTTGGTTATCCATTAAACCTTTCAATGCTTGTCTTTGTTCCTTTGTCAGATTTTCCTTATCTTGTTTATGAAGAGATTGTGGTTTCTCTAGATCAGTCACTACCAAGTAATGAAATATGTCGGGGCGTGGCCTGGCTGCCGGGCAAGATGGCCGGCACTTAGTAAGGCTCTGCTGGGCCGCGGGCCGATCATCTGATTTATTTCTCCTGCAGGCCGTGTTGGCTGGGGCGGACTTGGGTGGGACCTCGGGTGAGTCCCACCGTCATTTTGGAGGGGCTGTGGCTGCGATCGGGGCCGGTGCTGTGGCCCAGGCTCGCGCGGGTAGGCCTGACTGCAGGCTGCCCGCGTGCGCGCTCCGGAGGGCGGGGAACCTGTGGCTTGGGAGGCCTGATCGGCAGCCGGATCGAGCCGCGGCCCCCGTGGACCCCGTGGCCCTTCGGATTTTGCGGCGCTGATGCTGTTGGCGGTGCCTGTTCGGGTGGCAGGGTCAGCGGTACAAAGCAGAGCAGGAGCTGACGGACGTGAGAGGAGCTGAGTTGGAGCTGACGGTGGATCGCCTCTGAGAGAGGTGGGACTGGGTCGGTGGTCTGTGGTGGTCGGCGAGAGGCAGGAGCTGGACGCTGGTGAGTGGACGGCCGGAGGGGTCGCGGAGTGCGGCTGAAGAGTGTCTTCTGAGGGCGGCGCCCTAGCATGGCTAGTCAGATCTGGAACAGCAGCCATGTTTAGAGCTACTTGAGAGGGCCTGGCTGGACGCTGGGGACGGTTGCTGGAGATTAGGAGGTAGCGACCTGGCACTGGTGGCGGCGGCTGGACCTGTGGTGAGCTTCTGAAGGACTGGAGCGGAGGAGGTTCCCCTCGCTGTGGTGCTGGTTCTGGCTGGGGCGCAGACGAAGGCCTGTGCGCCGCAGACTTATTGAGCTGGAATTGGTGCTGGCGGAGGTTCCGGGTGGTGCTAGCACGGACTAGCCTGCTGTGTGAAGTGCTCTGGTGCGGGCCAGTTGTCCTGAGCGCTGGCTGGTGGACCTGAGGTGAGATCTGGGTGGCTGTGAAAGGGCTGCCTGTTTGCGGACGTCCCCAGATTTGGATCTTACTTACCTCTCTCACGCGGGCAGGAGTCGGTAACGAGCTGAGCTGGAATTATGGGCAAGGCTGACCAGCGTCAAGTAAAGCTCACGTTTGAGGGTGGGAAAAAGAGGAGAGCGGCTCCTGCCTCTCAGTCCTGTGATGTTGAGGTCGTAGAAGGGAGCTCGGAGGTGTCTGTGTGGTCCATGTTTTTAGAGCTTAAGGCTAGCCTGGCTGGAAGTGATGCCAAGCTGGACCATGTGACTGAACAACTTGACCGCATCAGAGCCCGGGTAGATGACCACGACTCCAGATTTGAGGCTCTGGAGTCGCGTACGTCGGAAATGGAAGACGCACGCCGGGGGATAGAGAACAGATTGCACAAATGGAGCATATCTTGGAGGTGATACGGAATAAAAACGAGGACTTGGAGGCGATGTCGCGCCGCAATAATATTCGTATCTTGGGGCTACCGGAGGCTACTGATATGGGCCGCATGGAGGACTTTGTGGAGAGCATGCTGTCGGATCTGTTCGAGGGCGAGCTCTCTCGGATGCTGGTGGTGGAGAGGGCGCACAGATCCTTGGGGCCACGGCCCCCGCCGGGAACACCTCCGCGCCCAATCATAGCGCGCCTCTTGAATTACCGGGATCGAGATGCTGTTCTTCGTCTGGCGAGAGAGAGGAAGCCGCTGGTATACAAAAACTCGGAACTCAGTTTCTTCCCTGATTATACTCCGGGTGTGCAGGCACAGAGACGTGCTTTTTTGCCGACCAAACGATTGTTGAACCTGGCTGGAGTCAGGTTTGCCCTGCTGTACCCTGCCAAGTTGAGGGTGCGACACGAGGGGAAAACACTTTACTTCACGGACCCAAAGCAGGCAGCCAGGTTTGCCCGGCGACTGCCTAGGCGGCCGGGGGCGGCGGAAACCAGGGGGGCCGGGTGCAGAGGGTGCCGCCTTGAGTGACAATGACTAGTCGGATTTCTGCTGGACTGGTGGTACTGGTTGGGACTGCTGGGGTGCGCGGGTCCGCCTCCGTGCTCGGGACCGCCTGGAGTTTAGCTTTGCTGCTTGGCCCATGTGCCCCTCTCCCCTAGTGTATACTGGGCGGAGAGCTGTTAGGCCAGCTATCGCCCCTAGGATGGGTCCCGATAGTTTTGGCTTTGTTCTCAAGGGGTTGGGTTTTGGGGTTAAGCGGGAGGGTCTCTGAAAGGGTCCGATTGGGGGGCCTGAGTGGGTGGGGGGGCGAGTGGGAGTTGCTGGGTCGCGGGGTGACTGTTCTCTATGCAGTTCTGGCTGTTTCAATTTTAAGTTCTGGGCAGGTGGAGATGCGCTTTCTGGCGAAGCGACGTATGTATGTGGTGGAGGGATGGGGGAGAGGGTGTGACTGTGGTTCGGTGCTTGAAGTGGAATGTACGTGGGCTCAATGACAGGCGGAAGGCGCGGTTGGTGGCTGCATATGTTAAACGGCATGAAATTCACATCTGTATGCTGCAGGAGACTCACTTGGTGGCGACTGCGCTGGGTAGACTGAGAGCTGGGTGGGTTGGCTAGAGTCACTGCTCCACGTACTCTAGCAATGCTCATGGAGTGGCAATATTGATTCGTAAGGGGCTGCAGTGGCGTACTCAGGAAGTAATTCTTGACCCAAATGGCAGATATGTCCTACTGAGTGGTACGCTGTCCGATAGAGCCTGCCGGCTTGTTGCAGTGTACGGGCAGAATGCAGATGACCCAGAGTTTTTCCTGGAGCTGTGGCGCTTGGTGGAATCGCTGGGTGCTGGTGCTGTGATTTGGGGCGACGATTTTAATGTGATTCTGGATGCTAGGATGGATCGTGAGAGTGTGGCCAGAGTGCAGCATGTTGCAGCAACAAAGTCGCTGGCGGCGGTGATGCAGAGTGGTGCGTTAGTAGACTTGTGGGGGCAGAAGCATGGAGATGCGAGAGAGGGTACGTGTGTGAACTCTGTCCACGGCTGTTGGTCCCGTATTGATCGCTGGCTGGGTACCAGAGACGTGGAGGTTTGGACGAGATCGTGGATCATCTCCCTCGCACTCTATCGGATCACTCGCCGGTCAGATTGGAGTTGGAGATGCCCAGCGAGCTGCGCCAGTCATTCATGTGGCGGTTACCCTGCGGGGCCCTCCATGATGAGGTCTTTCGGGCGGAGGAGCGCGAGGCTATTATGTTGTTTTTTGCTGAGAATCAGGGATCTGTGAGGTCTGCCGGTACATTATGGGAGGCATTTAAGGTAGTTATTCGGGGAATATGTCTCTCGAAAAAACATGGTACATTGAGGGCCTTGAGGCGGGAGATGGCTGCCTTTGAGGAGAGGCTTACGGAGTTGGAGAGGCGCTTGGCTGAGGGTTGGTCTGGCGAGGTACTTGCGGAGATCCGACGAGAGGTGTCCTTATATGAGGAGGCCTCCCTAAGAGAAATTTGTTTTACGGGGAGGCATGCGCGGGCTCGCCGCTATGGGGAGGGAGAGAGAGCTGGGCTTTACATTTTCTTTTTAAAATGAACTTCATAGGTGGTCGCCCATGAGCAGGGCGACCCCCTGTGGGGGCAATAATTTTTTTAAATAGTTGTATGGCTTCCCTGGGGGCCACTATGGCCCCCAAGGAAACCATACAGCTATAAAAAAAAATATATAGATCTATATATATATATATATATATATACAGCCAGTAACTATGGGCCAGTAACTATGTCACTGAGGTTGTTGATGCTGAGGGAGAGAAGGTGACTGGAGCGAATGGTGTAATGCAAGTTTTTACAGAATATTTTGCGCAGCTCTATGCTGCCCCGGAGGGCCTGGACGAGGCAGCTGCTCAGACGTACTTTGCGGATATTGCACTGGTGCGGTTTGATGAGGCGCACAGGTCGTACCTGGATGAACCATTCTCTGTGGAGGAGGTGGCGGCGGCGATTCGCGGTCTGCCTGGCGATAAGTCCCCTGGCGTTGACGGCCTGACCCCAGCGTTTTATAAAGAATATGTGGATATTCTCGTCCCGTGCCTTTTGGAGGTGTATGCGGAGTTGCTGGAGACTGGGTCGCTTCCGGCCTCGCTCCGAGAGGCTTTGATAATAACGATTCATAAACCTGGGAAAGATCCGGCTAGATGTGACTCGTACCGCCCACTTTCTATGATCAATATTGATAACAAAATCCTGGCAAAAATGATTGCGGCGCGTTTGCAACCACTTCTTCCTAAACTGGTGCTCCTGGACCAGTCGGGGTTTGTCCCCAGGAGGTCCACATGTCACAATTTGCGCACTTTCTTTGCGGTGGCGGGCTAGTTGGGGGCAGAGGATAGAGAGGCAGCGGTATTTCTTGATGCCGCCAAGGCTTTTGACTCTCTGGCTTGGGAGTATATGTTTGCACTTCTGGCCCGGGTAGGTCTCAGCGCGCGGTTTGTGCAGTGAATTAGGCTATTGTACACTCTGCCTACTGCTCGGTTGCGTCTCAACGGGTGCGTGTCGGCCCCATTCCCTGTTGCACGGGGTTTTCGCGGCGGTGATGGAGCCTCTGGCGGCGGGGCTGCGGCAGAAGCATAATGATAGAGGCTTGCAGTTTCGACAGCAACCTGTCTTGGTGTCTCTGTATGCTGATGACATTGCGTTATACGTGCGGAATCCTGATCGTAATTTGGACATCTCATTGGAAGAAATTTTGCGTTTTGGCACCTTTTCTGGCATCACAATCAATTGCTTGAAGTCGGTGGTCTTGCCCTTGACCCCAGGTGTGACACGGTTTGATTCTCGATACCCCATGGCTTGGGCGGAGGGGCCGGTGCGATATTTGGGAGTTCAGCTGAGCTGTGATGTTGATACGCTTTGGCTGGCTAATTACGGCGCTGCAGTGTCGTGGCTTGAGGAGAAGGTTGAGACTTGGCGCGCCTTACCATTATCGTTAATTGGGCGAATCGCCATTGCGAAGATGGTGGTCCTTCCTAAGTTCCTGTATCTTTTTGTTAACCTCCCTCTTCCGCTCACGCAGGGTTTCTTGCGACGCCTGCGCTCTGCGCTGATTCGCTTGGTATGGGCGGGACGTCGCTCTTGCATCTCCTGGGAAAGGCTGACGCTGCCATTTGAGTTAGGTGGGCGTGCTGCTCCGGATCTGGAGTTATACTACAACTGTGCGCAGGCGCACTTTGCGTACTATTGGTTGAATCCGATTTGATATTTGCCACATTTGGCGCCTGAGAGTGATGCTGTGTGGCCGGATGGATTGCTGCGTGTGCTTTGGGGCCGGGCTCGGTCTCGATTTAAGGGAATCGATACGGTGGCATGTACAGCGAGAGCGTGGGGGACGTTGATGCAGCGTTCTCGGGTTACTGCGCCGTTTGCTCCCTCATTGCCCGTTATGGCGGTCGCTGATGCTCAGATGTTCCGGGATGGCGGGGTGCTTGGTTTTCTCCGAGATGCGGGCTTGATGGAGTTGGGGGATTGGCTCGTGGACGGTCGTCTGATTGGCCTTTCGGAGGTGTTAGATAGCAGTGGCGGGACAGTGCTGCAGCGCATGCATGCTCTCAGGGTTCGTGCTCTGCTGCGGGACCGATTCCTTGGCTCGTCTGGGGCACTCACGGAGTTCCGTGCACTGGAGGTGTTGTGCTGCGCGCAGTCGCCGAGCAAGCTGGTTACCAAGCTGTATAACTGCATGCAGGAACAGAGAGGCAGCTCTGGAGAGTCCTCTAGGATCACGTGGGAGAGAGATGTGGGGGAGCCTATCACAGAGGCAATGTGGCGAGACTGTTGTGCCCATATGAGAGTGCTGTCCCTGAATTATAGGTTGCGGCTGCTGCACTTTAAGTTTCTGCACCGTCTATACTATACACCCAGAGGGCTTCACTCCATGGGTTTGCGCGCGGATGCATGTTGTGAGCGCTGCCATGCACCGGATGCGGGTTTCCTGCACTTGGCGTGGGAGTGTGCGGAAGTTCACGCTTTTTGGGTGGAGATCTTACAAACGATTGCTGAGGTAACCGGCTCTGAGATGCCCATTTCTCCTAGAGTTGCGCTGCTTGGGTTCATGGAGGAGATCAAGGGACCGCACAGGCGGCTGGTGGGCTTACTTTTGCTACTGGCCAAGCGTAGAGTTGCCATGTGCTGGGGCAGGGGGCGGGCGCCGCGTAGATCCAAGTGGCTGCGGGATGCTGCCTTCTGTCATGATCAGCTGACGGTCTTCTGGGAGCTTATGTCTGAAGGCTCCCGGCCAAGGGATATCTGGGATCCGCTGAGTGAGTATCTGACGTCCCGAAATATGCAGATCGAATGATATGTGCTGCCCTCGCTGGGAGTTTCCTATTCCCCCTGATTGGGTTAAGATTGTGTGCTGCTGAGATTTGCTGGTATTGTCTGACTGTGCGCTCTACCTGCCTTTTTTTTTTTTTTGTTTCACCCCTCTGCCGATTATATATTGAATTTGCTGTCTGATATGACAAACCTCCTGGACTGATTATGCGGACTATGCCGGCTGGAAGCCTGATGAGATGGGCCAGAGATGCGCCCTTCAATATTGTTGCATACTGTAAGAAACACTTGGAGATTTCATTTGTGTTGGCCGGGATAAATACTGTAGCTGAGGAGGGCTGTAACATGCGTAACTTGTCGCTATGCCGAGGGGGTTCGTTTGTGTTAATGTATGTTTTTGTATTGTGCAAAACTTAATAAAATATATAAAAAATTAAAATTAAAAAAAGTCATGGAATATGTCAATTTTATTTCCTGGGGAGAGAGATGGGCAAAATTTAGATTTAGGTTTAAATTTCGTTTTTATTTAATAAAAAAGGACTAATCAGTATCCTGTGAGTGCGGCATCTTTAACTTGAATGTTAACTTTGGCAGAAACACATATTTATATATACATCTATATTTAGGAATATAATTCTCTTATATATTTTAGGACAAAAGTTAACCCTTGTGATCCTCAACAGTTATCTATATGTTATTATCAGCTAAAATAAAAAGGAAATACAATGTAACTATAACTAGCTATACAACCTATAAATAATATGTTTCCAAATGTAGGCCTTCATAAATAGGTCACAAAAGGGAGATCAAATAATTTGAAGGAAATTTTAGAACAATATGAACAGTCGTATTTTGAAGTTTATGAAGAAGCTGCTTGGTGATGCTGAGATAAAGGCTGTTTCAATAGTCCAGCCCAGACGTTATGAATGGATGAGCTACAGTTATCTTAGCAGAGAGCGGGAGAAATTAAAACAATCTTTTGAGAGATTTAATTAAAGAAAAACAAGGTCCCACCACTGCTGGGATATGAGGCCTGAAAGACAGGGCTCTGTCAAATTTAACTCCTAAGTTTCTGGCTGCCCCCACTGGAGTAGGGGTTGGTAAGATATCATTTTAGCAGCAACTAAATGGGGAGGGCATGTTACAATTTCCAAATAAGATGATCTAGTTTTATCTGTAATGTGGTATTGGGTTACATTTTAAATGGCTAGATTTCACCCAGCACAGGATACAGGTGAAGCAATTCCTAAAGTTTGTTTCTAAGCTGAATAGATCTTTATCTAGCGATAGGCTCATCTGAGTGTCATCTAGTTAACCGCTTCAGTGCGGGCATCGGCCTCTGGCTGACGCCCGCACTACCTCCCTGGTGCGGGTCATGACCAGTGGCCGACACCAGGGAGGGAGTTAAAAAATCCTCAGGTGCGCTGATATCACTCTTTGTTTTCTACACCTGAGTAGGAAGCAAACTTCTGGTAGCTTCCTGCTCCAGTGGAGAAAACAGGCCCAAACAGCCTCCCCGACATTCGGGAAGGCCTCGTTTGAAAGGGGAGGTTCTCCCCTTTCAAACGAGGCCTTCCTGAAAAGGTTTCCTGGTCCTTGATTGCAGCACAGCTGCAATGGAGGGCCAGAAAACCCCACTATACACCATGGATTTCACTTGGGGGTTCGGCCCCCTCGGAAAACGGGCCAAGGGGATTTTTTTTTTTAAAGGGAGGTTTACCCCTGGGGGGGACGCAATCACGCCCCCAGGGGTTTACATTTTTTTTTAAAAATGATCTTCATAGGTGGTCGCCCATGAGCAGGGCGACCCCCTTTGGGGGCAATACTTTTTTTAAATAGTTGTATGGCTTCCCTGGGGGCCACTATGGCCCCCAAGGAAACCATACAGCTATAAAAAAAAATATATAGATCTATATATATATATATATATATATATATATATATATATATATATATATATACAGATCTATACATAGACATATCTGTGTAGATATATCTATCTATATAGATAGATATATCTACATATAGATATGTGTGTATATATATATATATATATAGATCTATCACTTTTGTCAACGCGTGTGAGGTTTCAGTGGAGAATGTTTTTAAATGTGCTTTAATGTGTGTTTGGCCTGGAAAATGTGTAAAGAATTCTTTGAATGTTCCTGGCTTTGCTGCTTTCCAAAATTAACTGCAACCTGTTAGGAGTGCGGTTTTGTCCGGAGGACAACTTTGTTTTGCACATAATTAACGGCCTGTCCAGCCGTGAAAGCAGCACCACTGCAGATAGAAAGCAGGTCTGTGTGACTTTACTACATCGTCATTGAAAGAGCAACAGGTTGGAATAATTTCAGCAAAACTCTGTAACTGTGCTTTGAATTCACCTATTAAGGTTTTTAAATGTGCTTTAATGTGTGTTTGGCTGCAGCAACCTACCAAGGCAGAAATTATTGTCTACTAAAGATGTAATATAAATGTGCAGGACTACCACCACCAGGATGCATTGTGTAAATCACCTGAGCATTTAATCAAGTAATCAGGTGCCTGCAATTATTTGCTCAACCCAAGCATTTGGAATGTGACCAAGGACAAGATGTCTGAAACGTGTAAGGCCTGGAAAATCTGTGAAGAATTATTGGAATGTTACTGGCTTTTCAGCTTTCCAAAATTAACTGCAACCTGTTGGGAGTAGCGCAGAAGGTTTATACGCCTACTGCAAAGATCAAATCTGTATTTTATATAAATAGCTGAGTAGATTAGTAAATTCGGCCATTACCTGCGCTATAATACAAATGAAATGTATGTGTGTGGGGGCTATGGAGAGGTGAAGGGCACTTTTGCTGGGTGGTAGTGAGGGAATCCTAGGAGGAGGTCATGGGAGTGGGAGCACCAATAATGATTGTTGGACTGACGATTGGTATGTGACAAGGTGAAGCAATAGTGTGTCTTTTTTGAGTGACTTGAAAGAACGTGCTGATTGAGGGAAGAAGCAAAGATAAGGTGACCTCTACTGTTGCACGTATCACACACACACACACACCAGCAATTTTGTGACTGTCTAAGTAGGCTAGTGTTTTAGACCAACAGTTTAGCCAGTAGCAGAGATGGTATCTCGTTGGATGACTGCTACTCAAGCCCTCACTCGGGTTATTGAGGACAGCTCTGACGTAGGATCAGAGAATGAGACAGCAGATGCTGAGACAACATCTGAGGGATAGGACAATGGCACAGACTCTGGGAGTGATTTTTCAGTCAGAGGAGTCCCATTTGATAACTCCTCTTCCATTGATTATGAGGGAGGTCATGAGGACAGTCCTGCTGTCCCTTCGCAAACACAGTCTGTATAGGGGGAAAATAGTGGGTTAGCTCAACCCAGAGAGCAGGTGCATGCGGCGGCAAGCACAGAGAGAGTGCTCTCTTGGGAGCTCCCCAATTTAATTCAGCCCCTAATTCCTTCACCCAAATCGTATTGTGGAGACATCAAAATTATCTATCACAAAAAAACTGGTTTTGTAAGTCAGGCACCTGTGTTTTTGGTCCTGGGCTTGGCGGCCATATAGGGAAACCTACCAAACCCAGACGTGTGACTTGTGTGGATTCCCCAAAGTTTTCACATGTGAAATGTTGAATGCAAACTCATTTTTTGCCTGCATTTTTGTCACACAAACTACAGGAATATGCTGGGATCCACAAAATTCCTACCACCCAGTGTTTCCCCACCTGTCCTGATAAAAATGCTACCCCACTTGAGTGCCTGTACTTGGTGCCTGCATCAGGAATGGATCACCCCAGGGTCAATAGTTGCCATCATGTAACCACCAACATTGCCCATTGTGTGATCTATTCCTGTCGCGGGCACTAGGCCTACCAACACAAGTGAGGTACCATTTTTATCTGGAGACTTGAGGGATTGCTGGGAGGAAGGAAGTTTGTGGCTCCTCTCAGATTCCAGAACTTTGCGGCACCGAAATCTGAGGGAAATTTGGTTTTGATTTGCCAAATTTTGAGGTTTGCAATGGATTCTGGGTAACAGAACCTGGTGAGAGCCCCACAAGTCACCCCATCCTGGATTCCCCCAGGTGTCTAGTTGTCAAACATGTACAGGTTTGACAGGTTTCCCTAGGTGCCAGCTGAGGTAGAGGCCAAAATCCACAGCTAGGCACTTTCCAAAAAAACACGTCAGATTTCAATGTGAAAATGTGATGTGTCCATGTTGCGTTTCCTGCCGCGGGCTTTAGGTTCACCCACGCAAGTGAGGTATCATTATCATTGGAAGACGTGGGGGAACACAGAATAGCAGAACAAGTGTTATTAACCCTTGTCTTTCTCTAAATTCTTTCCTTCCAAATGTAAGACAGTGTGTAAAAAAGACGTCTATTTGAGAAATGCTCTGTAATTCACATGCTAGTATGGGAACCCCAGAATTCAGAGATGTGGAAGTAACTACTGCTTCTCAACACCCTATCTTGTGCCCATTTTGGAAATACAAAGGTTTCCTTGATACCTATTTTCACTCTTTATATTTCATCGAATGAATTGCTGTACACCTGGTATACAATAAAAACTCTTTGCAAGGTGCATCTCCTTTATTGGCTCAGGGTACCTAAGGTTCTTGATGAACCTACAAGCCTTATATATCCCCGCAACCAGAAGAGTCCAGCAGATGTAACAGTATAGTACTTTTGAAAAATTGACATCACAGGAAAAAGTTACAGAGTAAAATAGTGGAGAAAGATGGCTGTTTTTTTCACCTCAATTTAAATTTTTTATTTTTATTTCAGCTGTTATTTTATGTAGGAAAACCTTGTAGGATCTACACAAATGACCCCTTGCTGAATTAAGAATGTTGTCTACTTTCCAGAAATGTTTAGCTGTTGGGGATCCAGCATTGGGTTTACACCCATTTTTGCCACTAACTGGAAGGAGGCTAAAAGCACACAAATAGTAAAAATGGGGTATGTTCCAGTAAAATGCCAAAATTGCGTTGAAAAATGTTGTTTTCTGATTCAAGTCTGCCTGTTCCTGAAAGCTGAGAAGATGGTGATTATAGCACTGCAAACCCTTTGTTGGTGCCACTTTCAGGGAAAAAACATATGCTTTCTTCTGCAGCCCTTTTCCCAATTTTTCTGAGAAAAAAAAACATTTTAGCTGTATTGTGGCTAATTTCTTGGTCTCCTCCTGGGGAACCCACAAACTTTGGGTACCTTTAGATCCCCTAGGCTCTTGGAAAACAATTACGCAAATTTGGCATGGCTAGTTTATGTGGACAAAAAGTTATGAAAGCTTAATCGCAAACTACCCCAAATAGCCAAAAAAGGGCTCAGCACTGCGGAGGGGGGAAAGGCCCAGCAGCTAAGGAGTTAAGAAATTGTTGAACTGCCAAAAAATTCTATCAAGGAAATCAGGAGGGTCATGTAAATATTTAATAGTGTCAGGCTTAGAGAGGAGCACTGTGAAACACCAGGCTTCGGTGATTTTTCTTCAGATATAAACTGGACAATGGAAACCACCTGTTTCCTATTTGTAAGGAAAGGCCACTGATATCAATATTGGTGAGACATGATGAAGCATTGAGTGCGATACTGTGTCCAACGCAGCTGAAAAGTTCAAAAGAATTAACATTGTGTTGTTACCCTTATCCTGTGTGACTTTTATAGTTTCTGACACCTCAGGGGGAGCAGTTTCCATGGAGAATCTGGATTGGGCCAGATTTCGAGCATTTCAGCAAGAGGGACAGCAGAGAGATAGGACAAAAATTGGAAAAAGTATTTGGATCAGCAGATTGTTTCTTTAATAAAGCCTTAGAACCCGCCATAGTGGACTATGCCAGCCATTAAAGGCCCACACCAGCATTAAAGGCCCAAGCCGAAGGCAAGGGCCTTTAACAAGGGAGCTGGACTTTAATTGCCGGTATAGCCCAGCTACAAAGGGCTATAAGGCTATTAGAACATTCTGCCTCTAGAGGGCAGAATATTCTAATAAATAAAACAAAGTCCTCATGGAGCCCAAGGGGATTAAAATCCCTCGGGATCCGTGAGGCCTTTGTTCACAGCTGTTGCTGTGAACAAAGAACATTAGAATGTTGACACTCTGGCTTTTACCAGCCAGTAAAAGCCCAGAGCACTCCATTTTCTCTAATGGAGCTTGCAACATTCCAGTGTTCTAATAAATGTTTAACGACAACTAATTTCCGAGATTCTGGCATTGTTGCCGTCAGTGCTTAATTTGTAAATAAAAACTTGCTGGTGCTCAAAGCCCTCCTCTGAAACACGCGGCTGCTGCAATTAAATGTGCAAACACAGAATATTGAGGTAGCATAATCCCGAAGCCATCTCGGGCCTCTTCATTCCATTCAAAGCTCCTCCCTGTCCCTTCAGCTCACTCTTGCAGCCTTCTGCTCTCTCCAATTGTGAAGCTTTTTCGTGTTTCTCTTCCTCCATCTTTCCCAAATGTGTCTTTACCTCGCTGTAAATGCTTGAGGCAGAACAATAAGCGCCGGCCCTCAAAAATAGGTGACGGTGCTTAGCACCGGTTACAACAAGCACAAATTAAGCACTGGTTGCCGTAGAAGGATAAGTATTTAGAACCTGATTAATCACAGAGTTTCTAGTCTCCAATGCCTTCCTGAAGATAGCAAGCAGACAAGAGTCCAAAGTGAAGCCTGGCCTGCAGGCCTGAATGATCCATTCAGATTGCTATGTAGAACAAGCATTGGCAATGCAACGGGTCTCGCATTTCTCCGAGTTAGAGCTATTAGCAGTTGTAAACTCCCAACAGGACTTTTCTTGCCTCATTAAATGGGAAAAAAAGAAGGGTGATCGCGCTGCTAAACAAGTGAGATTGCGCTGCGAAAAAAGAGAAAAAGTAGTCCACAAACCAGATAGAAAACAGCGAGCCTCGTATGTTTTCAGTACTTGGTTGCTGCGCTCGAGGGGGGCTAACCACCGGAAAAGGCATGATGTGTGCATGCCTTCCAGTAATGAAAGCAAGCAGATTTTAAAAGGCAAGCCCACGAACCAATGAAAGAAACTGACATGACATGGGCGGGGCTCTGAGCCCTTTTCTAACTACTACAGCGTCTTGCAAGTGATACGCATGCGCAAGCGCATGCTACGCAGGCTCGATCTTGAAATGGGCGAAAATGAGCTAATTTAGGATGTCAAGGCAAAGCAGCAAGTACACAATCTGACGTAGAAAGGACTCTACTATGTCCTTCGAGAAACTATTTGTCGCTTAAATATTTTCTTCTCAAAGCAATTGAAGAGGCTATCACATAGTAATTAAGGGGAAGGGGAAACGTCAAGTAGAGAAGTTTTAGGTTGTAAGAAAACCTTAGCTGTTTGAAAAATTTTCTTAGAGTCTTTATTAGCACATTCCATGTTTGATGTGTATTACCCATTTTTGGCATCTTTTATCAATTTATGGTACATTTTCTGGCCAATTAAAAGCGCGTCTGATCATCAGCTTTATAATTGCTGCGCCATATCCTTTCATACTGTTTGCATAGAAGCCTCTTTTTAGCCAGGGAAGAAAGAAAACAAGTTGCAGAAGAGGCATAACGTTCACGGCTAGGGCCTGTGCCAGGGGCAAGATCATATATGATATCCGAAATCCAGTCATTCAACAATGCCAAATTCTTCTCTGGCTCTTGCCGGATACTTTCCCCCAATTCCACTTGTGCTCGTTTATACCAACCAATAGTCTGTCAGTAGATCCTCGAACAGAGAATATGTTAAAAGGAATTAACCTGTGGTCTGACCATACTTTTGTTCCACTTCACCAGCATGTAGCAAGGAATAATTAGCACAAAGACACTGTACTTGGACCCTACAACTTGCTGGTGTGGAATACGCCCCCCAGCAGGCCTAGCCGTATACCACTCCGACCGTTTACCTGGAGGAGGGGCTGCAAAGCATGACACTTCAAAAGTTCGTTTACCGGCCCGCGGCATGGGACACTCACAGGAGGGGCCCGGACTTGCGCCCGGACAAGAACCAGGACAAAAGTGGGCCCATCTGTGCCCATAAGAGCCCCGAAGAGGCTGGGCTGGACCACCTCGCTTGGGTTAGGCAATGGAGATCTTGCTTCTATATAATCTTCAGCTAAGGATAAGTGGGTAAGAGAAAGGCCAGTGCCATTACTGCCATGGCCATGGGCAGCAGGTTCAATTAAAAACTATTTGAACACCACCAACTTCACCAATTGAGTGCCATCAATTCTGAAATTGAAAGTGTGGAAGAAAGACTGGGGTGACTACTGTAGGAGGTCCCTATTACTTACAACTAACAAAAAGCATGTAGGTATCCTGATACAGATTTAGCCACAGCTATAAGTGACCATCATGGGGGCGACCTTAAGTGAACCTCGAAGCAAACCTGACGCATGTTCGAGCAACTCATGTGTATTCCAGGGAAACATGGCTATTAGACTGACCCCACAGTGGCAACTGTCCTACACTGGAAAATCTCTGACTTATCTTTGACTAAAGATGTTACAGACTTGCCACCCACTAAAAGAAAGAAAGGCAATTCTTGCTTAACGCATGTGCCAGAGACCTCCGACAAATATTCCCTGATCAAGCTCGGATGGAGAATAGCAGTGGATGCTCAGACTATGATTTAATTCTACAGGCCTAAACTCTGCCATCGGGGGATGCCAGTTTATCAATGCAGTTAATGCCCCT
Source organism: Pleurodeles waltl (assembly GCF_031143425.1). Taxonomy (NCBI): domain Eukaryota; kingdom Metazoa; phylum Chordata; class Amphibia; order Caudata; family Salamandridae; genus Pleurodeles; species Pleurodeles waltl. The sequence continues at coordinate 79,274,646 of NC_090437.1, read as the reverse complement.
GGAAGCTATAGTCAGTTAGAAGCTGTGGTTGCAAAACTGCTCAGCCCCGTGGTGGCGGAGCTCCAAGGCATTAGTGAGACTCTGAAAGAACTATCCTCATTAATCCAAACAAAGCTGCCTGGCCCATCTAAAGGCAAAGAGCACCAACACTGCTCCCCAGGAACTGCCTCACTGATTACCAAGCAGTGCCCTGTCACTATGGCAGATAGAACTGATTAGGTTGATCCATCTACTGAGGCACAGTCTGTTTCTGATGGGCCCACCTCTCACTCCAAAAACATGCTTGGTCCACCTCTAATTACAAATTTTTGTAATGGACCAGCAGGAGCCCCTCATTTTTGCAACTACCACCTGAGTTTAAAAAAATGTGCCGCCTTTGTAACTATGTGAACATGAGACAGACTCCCAGTTGAAGGTGGCTCATTGGCTAACTACAGCTCTTGCGTGCATCAGCTGTGGCACATTTGCCAAAGCTATTGTAGGCGTCCACAGAGTCCTATGGGTCGGAAAAGGCCCAAAGAAGGAAACAGGTGACTGTATTGTAAAACATTTTTGTGACACAAAAGTGATGGAGTTCATTATTCACAGGTTTTTAGTCCCCTTGGGCCCTCCCATGGGAGAAATCTGGTACCACTGGGTTTCTTCTAAAGGCCTAGACCCTGGAACCCTTCATTAGGTCAAATTTCATCCCTGATAGCAACAGGCTATTTACAGTCCCAATACACAATTGTTTTGCGGCCCTTGAACAGGTTGATTGACAATTAATGTTTTTTTGCCAGCATGGGAACATGTGAGGATGTTGCTGGTTCCATCGAGCTACCCTCCACTGTAGCTAACCAGTCTACGTTGATTGATCAATATAGCTGTGGAACATCAAAGGATGCCCATGAATATTACCTCTCCTTATCTGACACAAGTGTGGGGTTTCTTTTGAACAGTCACTCCACCTTGTACCCAATGCAGAGGATGAACTCCTTCAGGATAATATTTCAACACCCAATGGACCTTAAAGGCTTCTGAAATCCTTCAACCAAGGCCCAGTGTTCCTAGTAGAAGTAGAGAACAGACATCGCAGATATGACCTAAGTTTTGTTTTCTGGAACATTGCAGGGATAAATAACAAACCTAATGATAACAACTGGGTAAAACTGGTAACCAATCATCAGATTATCTGTTTCCAAGACACATGGGCCCAGATTTTTGTGGGGTTAGCTCCATTCCAGCGCCACATTAGTGTCTTTTTTTTTACACTATTGTGGCGTTAGAAGGCCAAAAAACGCTGTGCCATATTTCCAAAGTGGCGCAATGCTTGCTTTTCGCCACTTTGAAACCCCTTGAGCCACATTATACCTGCGCTAGGCATAATGTATGCAAAGGGGGGAGTTCCGACACTAGGGGGCCGAAACAATGATGCAAATAAATCTAAGAGATTTCTTTGCGTCATTTTTAACACCTGCTAAGATCAGGCATTAAAAAGAGGCTCCCATTGTTTTCAATGGGCCTCTGGGTGCTTTGCAGGATAAGCGTCATTATGTCTTACGCTAATCCTGCAAAGCGCCAGACTAGAATAAAAAATTATGATGCTAGTCCCCCTGACTACCGCCGTGGTTTGCCTTACGTTAAGTATGGCGCATTCATGGTGGCGTGAGGGGGGCGCTAAGCGGCGCAAGAAAACTGGCGCTGAACTAGGTGCCGCGCCACTTTTCATAAATCTGCCCCATGGCTTCGTAAGAATGTGCATATCAATGCTTTTCATGTGTACGTTTGTTTTCATTCGGTATTTACCCTTTCAACCCTGTCAACATCAGGGTGGCATAGTGGGGGTCTCTTAACCCAATTGAGTACTGCTCTGCCAGCTAAAGATAGAAAAGGTCTATGCTGACTCTGCTTCTTTCCATGTAATTTGTATATCGCTTACAGGGATTTCTCTTATAGTACTTATTAACTTTTATCATAACAACTTAGATAACAATAATAGTTCTATTGTTGAATCACTCATGAATGCCTTAGATTTAATACTTGCTGGTCTGACTGAAGATTTCAGATAATTTGGCGGGGCGATATTTTAAACAATAGACTATGGGCCAGATGTATGAAACTTTTTTGCACTCGCAAATGGTGCGAATCGCAAAATTCGGCCGTTTGCGAGTGCAAAAAAGTGGTCTGCGATGCATGAAAGGCATTCGCAGACCAAAAATAAGAAATCTCAAAAATTGCGATTTTTTGCGTTGTGACCTGGTTTTGTGAGTCGCATTTTGCTATTCGGTATTTCCAGTAGGAAATTGCGAGGTGCAAATTGCGAGTCGCAAAATCCAAGTCACAAAGAGATGCATCAAAAAATCGCAAATTGCGATTTTTCGCAGAATGGCATTTTGCACATGCAAAATACCACTAAGTGAAACCAGGTGGTAACCAGGTGCAACCTATATAAAGAGGGCCAGAATGCCTCAGACTCTTTTCCATAATGGCTGCACTCTATGTCATGGCAAGGAGGATGAGGATCTTGGCAGGTTTGAGGAGAGGGAGGAGGAGACAGGAGCGCATTTTCAGAGTGCGCATTACACTTTTTAACCTGACAGAGGAGGAAATATATGAGAGGTATAGGTCGAACTCAGCCACGATACTTGATCTGATAGCTGAGCTACAACCCATACTGCAGCGCAGAACACAAAGGACTCACAGGACACCCATGTGCAGGTATTATGCTTCCTCCACCTACTCGCCTCTGGGAGCTATAAAGGGGTCATGTCAGCAGCTGGAGGGGTCTCACAGAGTACCCTCTCCAGATTTTTCAATGCATTTATCAACGCCATGCTGAGCAAACTACACCAGTACATCAGATTCCCCCACACCCCACAGGAAATACAACAGACAAAAATTGAATTTTACCAGATAGCACAGTTCCCCCACGTCCTAGGTGCCATAGATGGGACACATGTGGCAATCTGTCCACCATCCGTCACAGAGTACCAGAAACCGGAAATACCAACATTCAATGAATATACAGGTGATATGCAATGCCTCCTACATCATAACTGATCTTGTGGCCAGGTACCCAGGGAGCACACATGATTCGTACATCTTTCGCCATAGCGGCATACACACAAGACTGCTAGCTGGGGAGTTTGGTGAAGGATATCTACTAGGTATTGTCCCTCTATACAATGGCACATTGATGGCATGCTGATGTCAGATGGCCCACTTCTTATCATACCCTCTGTCCCTTCCAGGAGACAGTGCCTACGCAGTACGCATCTACATGATGACGCCCTACCTCAATCCTGCAACACCTGCTGAATGGAGATACAATGCAGCACACAGGGCAACCCGCAATGTGGTGGAGCGCACATTTGGACTGCTGAAGAGTCGCTTCCGGTGCCTCCACAAAAGTGGAGGGGCACTACAGTACAGTCCAGAGACGACATGTAGAATAGTGGCAACTTGTGCTATCTTGCACAATATAGCCACCACCAGGGCATACCTGTAGAAATATGTGATACTGAATCTGATGAGGATGATGATCCCATACAACCCCTACAGCCAGCAGACAGGACCAGTGCAGCAGAGGGAAGGCAAAGGCGTGCTGACATCACACACAACCATTTCAGACGTAAGTATAAATGACACAAATCCTCTGACAACTGTACCTGTAATGAAATAAATTTATTACATTAAGTCAGGTAATGTTCGTTTGAGGAATTGCAAAAAAAGGTTAAGTGATAAACTAGAAACAATGAAGGACCTGAGTAATGCACTATTACGTCATAGTGAAAACATAAGTCCACTGGCAGCTACAGTCATTTTTTGCGGCCACGCACACCACTTGGGTGCCCAGTTACCTCACTGGCACCTCTATTGTCTGTCTCAGTGGCAGTGCTGTGCCCGGCACTGCACCGTCTGGTGTCCAATGCTGGTACAGCTACACTGCTGAGGCTGGAACTGTCCTCAGTGTCCCCCAGTGCAAGCTCACTCGGTGTGGCTGACCTCTGTCCCATTATGTTGTCGATCACATTGGTGATCTGTACCAGTCCGTTCGCAACATCCCTGCTGCTGTGTGCTGCCTCCACTTGTGCAGCCACTGCACGACAGGCAATCAGTGACGTTGCATTTGCCACCCTGTTCACAGAACGACAGAAGCCACCAAACATGTTCATAAATCTGCGCTCCTGTCTGCGCTGGCTCACCCTCTCAAGGTGCAGCTCCTGGCATAGTTCACGGACAGAACTTGTGAGGTCTCGGGTGTCCTGTGATGCCTGCATCTGTCCTTCATGCAGCAGTTCTATGTTAGAATTGAGGGACTCAAGCTGGCGATGCAGGCCCACCATGTTGCTGTTACGTTGGCGCAAATTCTTTTGTAATCCCAGGATCCTCTTGTTTTGTAGGTGCTGCTGCTGCAACAGAGCAGCTTCCAGCCCACCAACTAAGGAGGGACCCTCACCTGCCTCATGCTGCTGTGCCCCGGAATTGGTTGCCATCCTGCGGGGTGCTGTGGTCTGCTGACACCTGACACCTGACCTCCTGCATCTGGCTGCGCCTGCCTATTGGTGATGGGGAAATTGGCTCTTCCTGCTGCTCATCTGAATCTTGGCTGAGCTCTGGCAGTGGCAGAGCCCTGGGCCTGTGTCGGACATGCGCAATGGTGAGAGACCCACTGGTGTTGGAATCAGAGGCCGGATGGGTGTCAGTCTCGCCTACGCGTGCTGACGCTGTGGCTGCTGGGCCTGGTCCACCTGCAACGACAATATGTAGCATGTCAGTTATGTTTGTTACAATTACGGTCACACAATGGTAATAAAGGTACAGGTACTTCTCTACACTGTGTTGTGTGTGTTGTGTTCCTCTGGGTGTCGCTCTACTTAAATACATTGTGTGTGCTACTTTTAGCTCTGGGTTGTGGACTGCCACTCCCATAATGCATTGTTTTGCTGCTTCTAAGATGTGGACTGGACTACTTCTCACAATGTTTAACATTACTTGCTAATTCCTAAGGGGATTTTGTGCATACACAGATGGGGTTACAAATCAATATTGCACTTACCTTGGCTGGTACTTGGTGTGCCAGAGGTGTCTATCTCTGTGACCCCTGTCACAGCTTCAGGGAGGAGTGTGGACTCGACTAGGTCCTCTAATGGGCTGGATGGTGCCTCTGTGGGTGGACCGCCTCCTGTGCCCCTGGCCTCCTGCAGTCTCCTTGCCATCCTCTCCTTCGCACGGGACCGCAGGTCATACCACCTCTTCTTAATTTCTTCTACAAAGCGCTGTACCTCTACAATTGCGCAGATTTTTGTTTGGATATCTGCCCATAGTCTCCTTTTCTCACTCTCAGGCACCTGGAGTGAGCTTTTGCCAAAAAGGCGGTCATGGCTCCTGACTACCTCCTCTGTCAGCACCTCAAGCTCTTGCTCGCTAAATTTGAGCTTGCACTTTCTTTCTGCCCTCTCCTGTCCTTGGGCTGAGGTGTCCATCCTTGCTCAGGTGTGCTGGCTCCTTCAGAGTGCTGCTCTGTGTGGCTGGGCTGCTCTCTCTCAGGATGCTCGTTTGGATGTGGCACCTGAAACTGCCTGGGATGACTCACTTCCTGCTTGTGATGTCATCAGGCTCCTCCAGGTGTGCTTTCTCAAAACCTCTCGCAATTTGCGATTTTTTTACCGTATCGCTAAAAAATCGCAATTTGAGAAAATGCAAATTGCGATTCAGTAAATGGGCCTCGCAAACCACAAATAGCGATTTTTAAGAAATCGCTAATTCCGAATCGCAATTTTGTTACATGGCCGATTGCGACTCGGAAATATCGATTTCTTAAAAATCGCTATTTGCGATTCACAAGGCAATTGTTTCATACAGATGGCCCTATGTTCTGTTTCTAATGACTATGGGCCTCATTGCCGCCCACCAATGTCTTCCTGCCAACAGGCCACACAGGCGGCCTGAACCCTGCAGGCCCTATTATGACTTCCCTGCCGGCCCACTGGGGAGCAGGGCCTTAACATTGCAGCCGGCTCCGTAGAGGTGTAGTGGGTGCAGCAGTGTGAGAAAGTGGCCTCTTTCTAGTATGGTTACCCCCACATTTGGCCTGTTTGTGAGTGTTTGTCAGTGTGTTTTTACTGTCTCACTGGGATCCTGCTAGGCAGGACCCCAGTGCTCATAGTTAAAACCCTATTTGTCAGTGTGTTTTGCCTGTCTCACTGGGATCCTGCTAGCCAGGACCCCAGTGCTCATAGTTTGTGGCCTATGTGTGTGTTGCCAGTATGCTTAACTGTGTCACTGAAGTTCTGCTAACCAGAACTCCAGTGCTTATGCTCTCTCTACTTACCAAATGTGTCCATATTCCAATTCTAATTGGTACACTGGACAACCATTATAAGTCCCTAATATATGGTACCTAGGTACCCAGCGCATTGGGGTTCCAGGAGATCCTTATGGGCTGCATCATTTCTTTTGCCACCTATAAGGAGCTCAGACAAACCTTTTTCAGGACTGCCACTGCAGCCTGAGTGAAATAGTGCCCACACTATTTCACAGCCATTTTCACTGCACTTAAGTAACTTATAAGTCATCTATATGTCTAACCTTCGTTTACTGAAGCCTAGGTGCAAAGTTACTAAGTGTGAGGGCACCCTTGCACTAGCAAAGGTGCCCCCACATTGTCCAGGGCCATTTCCCCAGACTTCGTGAGTGCGGGGATACCATTACACGTGTGGACTACATATATGTCAATACAGATATGTACCTTCACATTGGTAACTACGAATATGGCCATGTGAGGTGTCTAAGATCATGGAATTGCCCCCCATTCCAAATATGGTATTGGGGGCCAATCCCATGCACCATGGGGTTTCCACCATGGACCTCCAGTATTGCCAAACCAGCCCTCTGAGGTTTCCACTGCAGCTCCACCTGCTGCCACCTCACAGACAGGTGTCTGCCCTCCTGGGGACTGAGCAGCTCAATCCCAGGATGGCAGAACAATGCATTTCCTTTGGGAGGAGGATGTTACACCCTCTCCCTTTGGAAATAGGTGTTACAGACTTGGGAGTGGTGTCTCCCAGAGCCTCTGGAAATGCTTTGAAGGGCACAGATGGTGCCCTCCTTGCATAAGCCAGTCTACACCGGTTCAGGGACCCTCAGTCCCTGCTCTGGCGTGAAACTGGACAAAGGAAAGGGGAGTGACAACTCCCCTGTTCATCACCACCCCAGTGGTGGTGCCCAGAGCTCCTCCAGTGTGTCCCTGGAGTTAGCCATCTTGGATTCCAAGGTGTGGTGACACTCTGGAGACCTCTGAGTGGCCAGTACCAGCAGGTGACATCAGATACCCCTCCTGATAGGTGCATACCTGGGTAGGTAGCCAATCCCCCTCTCAGGGCTAATTAGGGTCTCTCCTCTGGGTGTTTCCTCAGATTCAGCTTGCAAGACTCCTCCAGGAATCCTCTGCATCCTCTGATTCAGCTTCTGACTGTCGGATCAACCGTGGACCCCTCCAGAAACCGCTGTAACTGAACAAAGTATCCAGGATGACTCCTGTGACCTGCAACTTCAGCTCCAGCCAGCATTTGCAACAGTTTCAAAGGTGTGCATGCTCTGAGGACTGCCTGTCTTCATCCTGCGCCAGAAGAAGCACAGGAATCTCCCTTTTAGTGACGGAGTCACTTCCCTGCTTCTACAGACACCCTTCTGCGACGACGACCGGTACTCTGGGACTCCTCTCCTGACAACGAGCATGTTCCCTGGAACACAGATGGTGGACTGATGTGACCCAGACTGTCCTAAGGTCCAGCTGCCCAAATTTGGTGGAGGTAAGAGCTCGCCTCCCCGTGCTGCGACAGTACCCCTTGAACCATGTCATCTCCAGCTCCTTGGGCTTCTGTGCACTTCTTCTGAGAATTCTTCATGCACAGTGTAGCCCAGGTCCCCAGCACTCAATCCTGCGATGCACAACTTGCTGAGTTGTTCTCCGGCAGCGTGGGACCTTCCTTTGTTGTGCTGCGATGACCGCACTTTGCATCTTCTTTGTCCGCATGTCCTAGGACTCCCCTGGGTGCTGCCTGGTCTTCTTTGGGATCTCTAATGTGCTGAGAGACCCCTCTGTCTCCTCAGTCTGAGTTGAGACCTCCAGGGCCCTCCTGGGTCCAGGCAGCTCCATTATGACGCAAACCATGTACTTGCATGAACCAAGGTTTGTTGGCAGAATCCAGTGACGCAAACAGCCTGCATCCAACAATTTGACGTGGGACATCTCCTGCACCATGCAGGAACCCACAGCCATCTTCTTTGGTGCTCTTCTGTACTCTTCTTACTGGAGAATCCACTTTTGCACCATCTTCTAGGTTGGCAGGGGCTCCTGTCCTTCCTGGAATCTTTTGCGACTTCTGGACTTGGTCTCCTCTCTTCACGGGTGTGCAGGTCCAGGAATCCACCATTTGTTGGTTGCAGTCTTGCTTGCTTCTTGTAAAATCTCTTATCACAACTTGTAGTGTGTCCTGTGGAAACATGCTGTACTTTACTCCTGCTTTCCTGGGCTCTGGGGTGGGGTACTTTACTTACCTTAGGTGTTTTCATACACTCCCAGTGCCCCTCTACACACTATACTTGCCTAGGGGGGAATTTGTGATTCACATTCCACTTTCTTAGTGTATGGTTTGTGCTGTCCCTAGGCCCATTGCAATCTATTGTATTTCCTACTGTTTGCACTATTCTATGACTGATTACTTGCCTAATTTTGGTTACTAGTGTATATATTGTGTATAATACTTACCTCCAGAAGGAGTATTGCCTCTAAGATATTTTTGGCCTTGTGTCACTAAAATAAAGTACCTTTATTTTTGGTAACACTGAGTATTGTCTTTTATTGTGTATAAGTACTGTGTAACTGTAGCAGTATTGCAGGAGCTTTGCATGTCTCCTAGTTTAGCCTAAGCTGCTCTGCTACAGCTACCTCTAGACAGCCGAAGCTGCTAGAACACTGCCTACATTTCACTTATAAGGGATAACCAGACCTGATATAAGGTTAAGTACCTTATGTACCCACTACAAACCAGGCCAGCCTCCTACAAGCAGCACCCGTCGCGCATTCCTCTGCTCGTAATTCGGGCTGTGCATGTGGGCACCTGCACTACCCATGCCAAGTGCATGGCCAGTGCAGGAGCCCCAAGGGGCCCCCAGAGTCCCCATTCTGCCAGCCCTTACATGGCTGTGTACACTGCCATGAAGAGGCTGGCAGATGGGAACTCTTAATCCTCCTGGTGAATTACAACCGCTGGGACCGCCAGGCTGCAGGCTGGCGATGTCGGCGGTTGGACCGTGGCGGCTCCGCCATGCTCATAATATGGTGGTTGGACTGCCACAACAGCGGCGGTCCGACCGCCACCATGACCCTGGCGGTCATAATGACCCCCTATGTGTTTTGGAATGGGTTATAATTAATAAGATAACCTCTCACATTTTTAGCACAACCATTGTGGTGACAAACTAAATAGGCTGTTGATGATTCATGACCTTCTACTTACTATAGATTTGGCTCACATGGAAACCATCAAACAGGTAACACACACAGGCACAGGAAATGGCTGCTTGATTTATGTTTTTGCATTATCAAAGATATGGGCCAGGAAGGTGTGCAAGTTTTCTATCATAAAGAACCCCATAAGCGATTACAATCCGCTAGATAAAGGGCCTCATTTAGTTCTTGGCAGAGGAAATACTCTGTCACGTTATGGATATCCCGTCCACCATATTACGATCCCCATAGGACATAATGGGATGGGATATCCGTCATGTTTGTGATGTAGTATTTCCCTCTGCCAAGATATAAATTTGGACCTAAGTCTTTACCTAGAGCTGCCTTTAACGTTTCGTAATAAGATTAATGCTTCTATTGAATACAATAGGAATGGGGGTGTACGCCGAAAAGAGATGGTGAGCTGGACGTGTTGTTGGCACTTCTTTTGAGGAGTCAAGGGGAGCACTTTGATTTGTGTTTGAGCCCTCATTCAGATCCGACAAGAGTAATGGGGGCCTTTTTCGAAATTTGTAAGAAGACAAGTTCATTATTAACTGTATACCAACAACATCGAGCCCCAAGGCGCACCCAAGCACACAGTAGTCTTATATAAGCAGTCAAAATGTCACCTAAGGATGTAGTGGAGATTAGAACTCTTAGAAAACACTATAAAGAAACCATTGAAGTAAGAAAAGAAGAGGGCAGACGGGAGGCCTGGTATAATTGCCTGTTGCTTGTCCTAGGAATGATGAGACCAAATTCTGGGAGATAGTGAATGCACCCTTTTTTACAAATAGCCCCTCCACTAATATAGATGTGACTGTGCCTGAACATGCTTGGGAGAAGTATTTTACTACTGTATATGATTCTCATAACTCAACCGATAACAACTGCACCACGCCCAAAGAGATCCCTGGAATGAGAAATATTGAGCAGTTAAGAATCTCATTTAGGGATGTTATATCTGCCATGGAAAGGAACCTGAGTCATAAGGCTCTGGGACCAGATGGGGTCCCAATTGACCTCTTCAAATGTAATCTGTCATTTTGAGCTCCAATCCTGGTGAATGTGCTTCACAGTGTGATTAGCATTGGTCCCCCTTAATCTTGGTCCATTACAATAATGGTCCCAATTTTTAAAAAGGGAGACAGGGGCGAACCTCGATGTTACCGCCCAATATCTTTAATAGATTCCACTGCTAAGGTATTGGGCAGAATACTCTTGGACCGATTGAAGAACTAGGCAATTGAGAAGGGTATTTTAACAACAGCCCAGTATGGTTTTACACAGTGACTAAGGACAATAGACCAGTGCCGAATCTCCACTTACTAATTAACAAATATGTGCTTGCTAAAGAAGGGTGCCTTTTTTAGTGTGTATAGATCTCAGTGCAGTCTTTGATAATGTTGTAAGGGTGAGGCTGTGGGATATATTAGCAAAGAAAGATGCTGATTCAGGGATCATGCACTTACTCTCACAGTTCCACAAGGATGTGGAAGGCAGTGAAAGGTTTGGGGCAAATGGGGAATGCTCATCACTTGTGAAAATAAGAAGAGGGGTCACGCAGGGCAGTGTACTGGCCTTTTCTCTTTTAGTTTCTATTTTAAAGGGCTTGATATTTATCTGGCTGAGGTGGAGGCAGACCTTCCACGGGTCAGAACAGACCACTCCCAGTACTGATGCATGCCGATGATTGTGTCTTAATGGCAAGAACAAGGCGGGGAAGCTCCTAGACAGTTTTGTGGCTTTCATGTCTGACTTGGGTCTCTCAACAAATAAAGCAAAATCCTTTGCAATGGCGTGTGGCCGACCTGTGAGTAAAATCCCTCTATTTAACATTAGCAGCACTGCCCTTCAGTGTGTACCCATTTTCACCTACCTTGGGGTCCACTTTGATAGTGCGGGTTCATGGAAACACTTGATGGGTATTTGTAGGACAATGCAACTAAAAAAAACACCATTTAAATTTGCTACAAAATTAGGGTCCATGCCATTTGACACTGATGTTGTGTCGTTTCCAACTTCAGGCCAGTGAAAATTGCACTTTGCACAGACTATCGTCACTCCCAAACAGCACCCCACCCCAATAGCACATAAGGAACTAGGACTTCAATATCTAGAAGACACTACAAGGCTAGCACCAACCTTGTTGTGGTTGTCGGTCTTGTCTAGGCCCACGGCTGTGCTAGGCCAAATGGTGATTGTGGACTGACTAAAATTGTCACGGGCCCAAAAATTCAGATGGTTCATGAATGTAATAGTCAATCTGTGGGCAATCGGTAGGACTGATTTATGAAAACCTGCAGATCAACAGACATTCAAATAAAGTTCTTGTAAAGTGTGAATTATTAAACTTTCTAGCTGCAAACAGAATGGTGTTGGAGTCAAAGAAAAAGACAGTCAAGGCATATTTTCCTCTATGCACCACTCCTGGCTTGGAACCCTATTTGAGCAAAGTACCACATTATCAGATGTTCTGTTAGGTTAGATTCAGTCTTAGCATGGCCATTACTTGGTATCTTACCGTGCTAATGTTTATACCAACAGAGATCTGATACCATGCCCATCTAATTCAATATCGTCTCCTTTGTTTTTCTTTTCTGAACTCTACAAAGAGCCAAAGTTACCCATTTTAAGACCTCTTTTGTGAACCTCAATATTAGAGAGTGCAAAGCAGCATTGTTCTATTAACAGCTATTTCAGATCGAGGTGGTTTGCCATACTATTTATAGATTCATCACCTCAGTAGTATGACAGCGCAAAGTGGTTGGGAAGTGACTATAGTAATGATCTTTGTCTCAGGCAACCCTTGTCAGGAGACTGCGTGTGGGCCGGCTGCCCCTCACAATCTTTACTGTTCCAGAACTATTACTTTGATGCCATGCACTTTATGTCCTATTTTTAAGATGTTTTTAACTTTTTATATCTTATGCTACCATTTGTATATCAATGTACATTCAGGATTTCGATCATGTTCTCTATAATTGTCATATATTTTTCTACATGTGATGTATTTTGTTCGTGTACTTTTATGGTTTGTTCAAACCAAATAAAGATGACCATAGAGTAGCATAAATTGCATCTAAATTATAACCAGCTGGATGGGTAGGACCCTTAACTTGAACAGAAAGGCAAAGAATTGCTAAATTGTCAATGAGGCACTTTGCATCTGAGGAGTCATCCAGGTGGCAATTGAAGTCTCCCACACAGTAAAATTGGACTAATGTAGGATATGGGGAGAGAGTGGGCCTGATTTAGATATTGGAGTAAACGGTCCCACAATAATTTTTCCATCCAATTTCCCACCTGATTCCTCAGCGGTCTGCCCACCGTATTTAGATGTTGGCAGTTCCATAGAAGATAGACCACACGGGTCCCGCCAACTGTGCCAGAAATATCCACCCGCTTCAATGGCACAAATGGATATAGTGGCAGGGGGTTGGACCCCAGCCACTTTTCCCACCAAGCAAATTAAGATGTGCCCACATGCCAAGTCAACTGTGGTGGTGTTAATTCCTGACCTGAGCTGGCAGCCACATGCAGCCGCATGCGCCTCCAGTAGTTTTGCTAAAGAGGGTATGAGGGATACTGGTCGATAATTTTTGAGGCAAAGGGGGTCCTCACCAGTTTTCTTTTCTAAAAGGACTACAATTGCCTTTTTTAAGGAGATGGGGACAACTCCTGTTTAAGAGACTGGTTAAGGAAAGATAGTACCAAATCTTGGAATTGTGTAAGTACCGTTTTTAAAACATTTGGAGGACAGATATCATTAGGCGACCCTATTTACCTTTAGAAAGTAAATTCAATAGGTCCTCTTTGCTAATCATCAGGAAGGGTGATAGGTGGCTAAGATTTATATCGGCAGATGATTGGCTATTCTGCCAGGGACCAGATGGAATCCTCTTTTTAATATCTTTGATTTTAATAATAAAGAAGGAGTTAAAAGGCCACAGAAGGTTTGAGAAGGTGTGATAAGTAGGATGACTTTATCCATGTTTTAGAGTGCAGAGACAATTTTAAATTTAAAGATCTCTTTGGATTTATTGGTGGCATTCAAAATCTTATGAGTAAAGTAGCTAGCTTTGGCTTGCTTAATCAGCTGTTTCTATTCATTCAATTGATGTATGAAAGTAATTTTTAAATCAGAAGAATAAGTCTTGGGCTACTGCCATTTGGAGCACCGCAGTTCCAATTTAGCTATTTTCAATTCATCTGAGAACCATTTATTGTCACTGTGTCTTCATGACTGTTTGATCTTGCGGAGGGGGGCATGAGTTTTACACATTCCCACCCGACATCCTTTTATTGCTACCTAGAAATCATCTATATCATTCTTAGGTGATGGCAGGGATTTTCCCAGTTGTGTACAAAATGACTCCAAGCTGACTCCGCCCAATTCCTAAAAAAGCATGCCAGGGCCGGTTGAGGGTCTATGAAAACTAAGGGCTGGTATTGAAAGGGAGATCAAGTAATGGTCGAACCAAGCACAGAGGACTAGCTTTAAACCTCAGAGGGAATTTGGTTCTCCACATTTGTTCCAAAGCATGCCTTTGATATGTGTAGGCAGGACGTCCTGCTGTTCCAGGTTTATTAAGTATGTCTGTAAGATTCACTGCTTGGTGCCTGCCCTTTTCCTCATTGGCCCAATAGCTTTGATCCCCGATTAACAGAATATTGGCATGATCAATGTTTAGAGTGAAATGGAATCTGCTAAATTTTGATCTAAGTTTTTCATACAATTCAGAAGTCTTTACAAGAGGACAAACATTAAGGAAGCCATAGGAGATACATGTTTAATCAACAGGTTCTCCACTAGTGAAAGATTTAGTGACGTCAGCTTAGTAAAATTATATATTTTTTTAAACTATTGCATCGACATCCCCACCCTTCTTCCCTGCAGCCCTATTAGTTTGTAAGATGTAATATTCATCCAGAAGAGCTGCAAAGATGTCTGGGATACATTCTTCTGTGAGCCATGTTTCGGTTAATGATAATATATCAGGGAACTCTATGTCCAATAAACAAAATATTTCAGCCTGATATTTAGGCAAAGAGCGTGTATTCAGATAGATCACCATTAATTCAGTAAAGCCTGGTTTGAGTGTCATGGTAGTGGAACTATTGAGGTAAGGGGGTGATGAGAGTTTAAGCTAATGTATAGCATTGTGTGGTTCCTGCATGTAAATGTGGAATGGCAAAAGCTCATGGTGTGTATGTAGCGTGTTGAGTAGTCTATTATGCAGGTGGACACATTTGGCTAAAGTACATGGGGGTGGTTGTAACTTGCCTCTTTTCTATAGTCACTGCCATTGTACACTGTACATTGGCTCCCGCAACGGGCTCACTCCATCAGCAATCCACCGCCAATCCACCGCCAATACACCGCCTGCAGAACTGTAACATCTAAATATGGTCAGCGGGAGCCCACCAGCCTGACGGCTAGGAAAGGCACTATGTCCTGGTGGTCGGCGGATGACCTGCAATACATCTAAATACGGCTGTCGGAACTCAGTCGACTTGGTGGAGTTCATGGGACCACCACCATGTTGGGACGGTGGTATTCCTGCCAAGATCTAAATCAGGCCCAAAATGTCTCCCATAGAGCTAAAACAAATCTACATATAATTCCGGGGGACAATAGACTAGTGCCCCAGCGAAAGAACAGAATGGATCTAATTTTAGACAGACACCAAGGCTCTACTATCCCTTTAACTTCCAATCTTCATACTCTGAGCACTGGAATGGCGCATGAAATACAATTGCCACTCCTCCTCCTCTACCCTTCCACCTTTCTCTCCATATAATAGAATAGCCCATTGGAATGGCGGTTGCAATATCAGGATTGGACCAACTTATTAACTAATTATCAGTAAATAAAAACAAAATCTAACTGACATTCAATAAGGAGGCTAGAAATTTTCTGAGCATGCTCAGGAAGCGAACAAACATTCATGAGGCCTCCTACATAGGAACTACCAAATGCAAGAGAGGGATAAAGGAGAGTGGGGGCTTGAGGAATGAGTACACCCTGGTCATCACCTGCCGGGTGATCAATTTCCACAGAAAGGGAATGTTTACATTTCAACGTGATATCAGGCCCACTACTTTAAAAATATACAGGTGTGCTTTACAGCAAGGCTAATAACCAATTTGGTTCAGACAGGGAGGGCATACCACTGGTGGTGGCAGGACAGCTGGTGCCAGACGTGGCTCACATTCTGACTGGCACAGACAAGCTTGCTTTTGGAGCACCATTGGTGTGCTAACTGCACTCCCATGCCACAGTTTCCTTATTATGCCCAATCTTCCCCTCTGTACCCATCTCCCTCATAGCCACGTAGCACTAGAGAGCCAACCTCCCAAAAATGGCATCCTGCTAAAGTACTCTAGCCCAAAAAAACACTGGAGTCGAGAGTTACTATAAAAACATAACACAGCAATAAAAGTGAATTCAAAGGGGCAAATTAAAGTTCAAGACAGAACCCTGGCAATACCCAAAGTGCGGAGTGCTAATAGACATATTTTAGATGACCTTTAGAGATTACTAGAAACGACCCTCGGAAATACTGAAAGTGCAAAAGAGCGGCAAAAAGGCAATTACAACTTTCCAAACCTAGCATTATCTACACGGCTTTGTATTATTTCTTCATGTAGGGTAAGGTTATCTGTTTTATAATGTTTCATATTTGAATTTATATGCAAGGTAACATTACTTGTGCTTATATACCAGCATTTAAGCACATTGCACATGCAACAGTGACTGCTTTATTTCGTTATTATTACTTTAATTCTTAATTTCGAATCAATTAGTACGTTCCTAAGTAAGGCACTGTTAATGTCTCTTTAATAAAAATAAAAGTTACTTTTATGTAACTAAAATCACATATTTTTCCTCTGAAGATAATTTAACCCAAGTCAAATATCCATACTATGTAAGTGACACTTTATTGGGCTATCTGTGAAAACAAAAATGCCTTTCCTGATACTGTGGAGTCCCATACATTCTGTATACTGAGAAAGGACCTCATCTGTTAGTATTTCTAACTCATCAGGAGTGAAGTTAGGGGCTCCCTCGCAAGCACGATCCAGCGTGGTTGCCAACAGTTCAGATGGAGCTTCAAACTCAGATGAGGTCTGAACAGTATCAAAGCTAGGAGACAAGTAAAAATCTGTTCAAGAAGGCAGACGTATATATTACTCAACATACGTATTCCAAAACCAGTGGATATTGGCAACCAAATCGGGCCATGTTAACCTATAGGTGTGCACTACGTTGCCAGCGTGTACACTTACGATACATAGGGCCGTATTTATACTTTTTGGCGCACAACTGCGCCAACGCAGTTGTGCGTCAAAAACTTTAACGCCGGCTAACGCCATTCCAAAGCGCCATGCGGGGGCCTTATTTATGGAATGACGTTAGCCGGCGGAGCTGCCTGGTGTGCGTAAAAAAAAATGACTTACACCAGGCAGCGCCGGCGTAGGGGAAAATGGAGCTTGGGCGCCAAAAAATGGGGCAAGTCAGACTGAGGCAAAATTTTCGCCTCAACCCGATTAGCGCCATTTTTTTTAACTCCCAACCCCCATTGAAATGACTCCTGTCTTAGCAAAGACAGGAGTCATGCCCCCTTGCCCAATGGCCATGCCCAGGGGACTTCTGTCCCCTGGGCATGGTCATTGGGCATAGTGACATGTAGGGGGGCACAAATCAGGCCCCCCTATGCCACAATTTTTTTTAAAAAAAAATACTTACCTGAACTTACCTTAAGTTCCCTGGGATGGGTCCCTCCATCCTTGGGTGTCCTCCTGGGGTGGGCAAGGGTGGCAGGGGGTGTCCCTGGGGGCATGGGAGGGCACCTGTGGGCTCCTTCCGAGCCCACAGGTCCCTTAACGCCTGCCCTGACCAGGCGTTAAAAAATGACGCTAAAACGGCTGGACGTCATTTTTTTTGACCACCCCACTCCCGGGCGTCATTTTTGCCCGGGAGTGTAAATACTGCGCACATGCCTCGGAGTCATTTTTTAGACGGAAACGCCTACCTTGCATATCATTAACGCAAGGTAGGTGTCCACGCTAAAAAATGATGCAAACTCCAAGATCTTTGGCGCTAGACGGGTCTAATGCCAAAGTATAAATATGGAGTTAGTTTTGCGTCGGATTTGCGTAAAAAAAACAACGCAATTCCGGCGCAAACAGAGTATAAATATGCCCCATACTATTTCCGTCTGTAATGATGCAGAGGTCAGGCATTCATCATTTAAAGAGAAAATGCTTGAAAACCCATTAAGCACTCTGTAGAAGCATATAAAATGGTTGCAAAAAAGCCATTAACTTTGAAAATGTACTTTACATGAAGCCTAACATTTTGTATGGACAGTGGCAAAGCTGAACTGTATAACTTTATTGTATGCAGCACTATTTCTAGCTCAAATTTTAAATAAAAAAAATATATTATTAAAGACCCATGTAAAATCAAACATATATAAAAATAGTAACTGCTCCATGATTGATGTAAAATTAAAGGTTGTAAATACATATGACCTTCTAGGAGTGTTAATTCATCTACATTTTTCCCTTACATTATATTGGAGTAGACATTACAAAATGTCCAAGGAAAACACTTTTTGAGCTCCTTTAAAGACATGTAGGGGAACGTTTTGCTTATATATATGTTGTCATTTGAGTGTAGGCATCTAGATAACCATATTGTATTAGGATTATAATATATTGAAATGTATAATCAAATATAGGATATTTTATTTATTTTACCTGTATACTTTTGTTTTACACCTTGGGCTACACGTACAAAGCAGTTTGCACATCGCAAACAGCGAATCGGGCCATTTGAGATGTGCAAAATGCACTTTGACATGTTCCAAACCATTTTTGTGATTCAGTAAACTATTTACCGAATCGCAAAAAGGGATTGCGAGTCGCAATTAGGAAGGGGTGTTCCCTTCCTAATTGCGACTCGTAGTCCCATGTATGATTGTTTTGTGACCGCGAATGCGGTCGAAAAACAATCGCAGTTAGCACCAGTGTCACACTGGTGCTAACCTATTCCTAAACGAGTAGGGGGTGTCCCCATGGGACCCATTACCCTTTGTGGATGTCAGTAAAAACATTTTTTCAGAGCAGGTAGTTGCCTGCTCTGAAAAAATGAAACGAAAATATTTCATTTTTTGTTTTTTAAATGCATCTCGTTTTCCTTTAAGGAAAACGGGCTGCATTTAAAAAAAAAATGCTTTATTTAAAAACAGTCACAGACATCCCTGTGAGGGCCCCCATTCCCAAGGGGGTCACAAATTGCGACCTACCTCATGAATATTCATGAGGTGGGCATTTACGACCCCCTTGAGGATCGCAAATAGTGTCATTGACACTATTCAACATACGGTTTTGCGACTCGCAAATTGCAAGTCTCACTGACTCGCAATTTGCCAGTCTCAAAACCAAACTTTGGTACAATCAGCCCCTTGTTGTTTAAAGACATCCTCATACCTCCACAGAAACAACTACTGGCTGTTGTGGAGAGGTTACACAACAAGAATGGTGGTATAAGTACTGGTAGGCAGCCTGAGGCTCACCCTAGCAGCCTGCACAGGCACACCTGATTGAGCAGATTGCTTTTTTCTGGATAAAAGCCAGCAAGAGCTTTGTCCTCACTGAAGGCTTTTCCAGGAGTCTCGATGGTGGCTAAACTGGAAGTGCAGAGACAAGCCTTCAGCTCTTGGAACTGGTCCTGCAAAATGAGATGGCATGTTGTGTGTTACTACATCTGTGTGTAACAGTATATGTGTGATGGGAAGTCTCATCCTTTATACACTCATAACGAATGCTTACAAACTTAGGCAGTTAAACAGTAGATTGTAAAACATGTAATTTTTTAGGATATTAAGAGAGATGAGAGTTGATTACAGCTTTGATTACAGTATAATTTGTCACTTCTACAGTCAGACTTAGAGTCACCAACTTTAACAAAAGTGTGATAAAGTAATATAGCCTGTATTTGTATCACATCACACTTGTAAGTTATCTGCCTAGAGTGATAGCTAGTCCTTTATCATGTTGGGCTGACTAACCTAACCATATGTTATGTCATGTCTCTAAACTATAATAAATAATATTAAACACAGTTAAATGTCATGACACATGACTTGTACAGGGAAGCAATTGCATGTAAATGTTTCAGAATGGTAAATACACCATGGGCCCCATGGTTAACATAAAAATAAAAACAGACAGTGTGAGTCTGACACCACAGGCACAAGTAAGCCTCCTTAAAGTACTACTGTTTTGAAGATTGGGCATGCTAACGCGTCCCTTTATGTTAATTTATTACACATTAGGACTCGTTTTAGGCCAATGAATCTTTCGACCCAGTTGAGAGACACCGTAGGACAAGATAGCTAATCAATATGTCGATCAATATATCAATAATGTCATCAATATTCACCACAATAATACATTTCACTTTAGTCAAAGTCATTAATCGAATTGGCGACGCAACCATGATCTTTCAGCCATGAATAACCACACCAGTTAATAGAATTTTATGAGTTTTATTCCCTATTAGTTACAATCTAAGATTAAGTGCGTCAATCTCAAAGCCAAGAAACACAACAGCATAGTTACGATATGGCAACGTTGATAAGATTTCAATAAGGCAAAAATCATAAACATTAGAATATAACACGGCGTGAACATAGATCAGAATATAGCAGAGTATTGATATCACGTCAGTTCAACAAAGCATTGTCTCGGTCATTTGTCTGTTTGCGTCAGTTTGATGAACACCTGCCTAACCACTAATTAGCATTAGCATGTTGGGCTGCATGCAAAACAATTTAGAACACAAATTTAGAAAACATCTAGCTATGGTCCCTGTCAAAAACAAGCAGTTGGTACCTAGAAAGGAAAAGCAAATAGACAAATTACAATTGCATTGTCATAGTTACCCTCCAAAGATTAGGTCAGCGCACAGGTTCAGTCTTCGTCCTCAGGACATCAGTCAAATCTTCATTCTTTGGCACGTCCTTTGGGCCATCAGATTCATAGTCCATTGGTCTAAGTGACTTTGTACGTTTCATTAATCTACATTTGTTTCAATTTACTCATAACTTTTAAACCAAGGCACCGAATATGCGCTTGGGAACGGATTTTCTATAGTTACATTCATCTTCCAAGTTCTGAAGAAAAAGGAACATTTGCAGGGTCATGGCCCTTTGCACGTCAGCACACTGGAAAAACAGAAAAATGCATTTAATATGAGAGCTGGGCAGCTAAACCTGCGGATCAGGCTAATTTAAGGCCTATAAAGATTTTCAATACAGATTCAGTAATGCGAATGTTAATATAAGCTTAATTGATCATAACATAAACATTTCATTTGTCATTATTAGTTTGAGTTTACATTGGTGGCCACTCTCTGTGGTCACAATTCGAGTGCGCGTTTAAGCAAATCGCTAATATTATAGTTTTCTATGCAGCATCATAACACATTAATATATAAACATTTCATTTTAATATAGGTTATGTAGACTACGCTCTCTCAGTCCCTCCTCTGATGACGCTCGTCCTCACACAAGCTTTTCTTTTAACCTTTCATTTTAATTTTTCACTTTACGCAATATACGCATTTCAACATCTTGTCCCTTATGGGAGCTTTCCCAAATTTCATTGAACATTTTCTCTCTTTCACTTTCCTCATTTCTCCTGGTTCTTTTAGTCCAATTTCTTTTAATTTTATCATTAATTTTGCATGCCCCCCATAATCCTAATAGACAAGCCAGAACAATTAATAGACCCCCTCGTATTTTTGCAAGTACCCCGTTCCAAATATTTGAAAACCACCTTCCCACTCTGGCAACTCCTTTTCAGAATTTCACCCAGACTCCAAGTTCCTTCAAATCCTTCAAATCTGCACTATCTCTAGTTAAGTTAGTAAGCATACCTCTAATCTTTTTACTGTTATCAGAAATGAATGAGCAACAATGACACTCGTTGAGCATCTTGCAGACCCCTCCATTCTTTGCTAAAAGAATGTCTAAAGCAAGCCGATTTTGAAGAGTCATAGCTCTTTCTGCAGCAAGTTCAGTATCCATAAGGAGTAAAGCTCCTGTAAAATTTGTCAGGATGTTATCCACAATAGTAGACAACTTTTGGATTTTCATGGAATTCAAAATAACCCCTACTGAAGGAATTATAGCTCCAAATATATCACCAATGACAGCAGCCACTGATTCTCGTTTTTTGTCTAACATGTTGTAATTCAGACGATTTAGGTATTTGTTTCAAGTCATCAATCTGGTAAATCTTTGGGAAAACTATTCCCAAATAACATGTCCCATACTATCCCTTAGGGAGACGATAATAAGCATTAAGTCCACAAATATATTAGATCCCGGGGATCGCTGGGTCCTGTCCATTCAACATAAATGTCCATTTACTCTGAAACAAAAACACATGTCTACATTCACTCGTTCCCACAAACAAATGGTCTTGCTCAGATTTTGGCCTATATATACAAAGCCTACTTACATGTAATGCATCTATAGCTAATTTGCCTTGTATTTTGATTGTGGTGTAAGCATAATCATTTGCATATGTGTGTTTTTCTAAACCTTTTTCTAATCTTTCTTTTAATGCTTTGCGTCTATCATCAGTGTGATCTAAGAAGCTTTTCTCTACAGGTGACAGCAAACAGGTCAGATTGTTGCGATGTGCATAAGCAGTTCCAAAGGTAAGCGTTGGTTCGAAGAAACCTCTAACTATTTTTATGTCATGTTCCTTAGCTAATTTGTTCAAGAACTCAATCACAGGCACAAAGGAAAACACAATATCCAGATTTGAATAAAAGTATTGCACATGCTCTTGATTATAGAACCTGGTTAGTAATAAACTACAGCTAATCCCGTATGTTAAAGAAAGGCTATGGTAGGTAACCCCTTCTTGCACAGGTGAAGGAGTCTTGGTGCACACATAACAGTCTTTCGCATCCATGGTCTCAACACACTCATTTAGCAAGCGATAGAAGACATTAGTAGAAAGTTCCCCCTTTGAATTAGTTCCTTCGTGCAAATGTCTTGCATCCTGCTCAAACGTCTCCCACGGTGTTAGTGTTGTAGTTTCAGGTTTTGAAGTAGCGTTAATAGTCTTTTTATCTAACCACGGCATTCCCACAATCACTCCCACAATTATTATTGCACACATAATGCCTATTATAAGACTTAACCAACCACACACCTTACTTTTCTTGTTACTACCTCTATTATAAGCCATGTCTGTATAGAATCAGATAGCAGAATAATAATCAACTTGAGGATGATATAGAACTTTTTTTTTTCTCCATGTATTTCCAGCGTTTTCACTCGCTCCAGGACCCCTTTATCAAATCAGGTTAGCAGCTTGTCATAATCAGGTTTCACAAGGTCAAATCAGGTTCTAATGTCACATCTTGTAATTTATAAATCTCTTTCTCTTGGTTTTCAGTTTTAGATTTTAACAAAGTCTTTTCTTTGAGTTCATTCAGGTACAGTAGTATTGACCTGGTACTTCTCTATCAAAACAGAATGCTAGGAATTCTTGTTGCCATTCTGATGTTGTAGCATACGCCCATTCAGGACCTGTATATCTTCTCTTTGCGATTCTCTTTCTTTTCAATCTGCGTTCACCTTGCAGTTCTCCTTCACTTAGATCTTCCACTAGGGATGTATCAGTCTCTTCAGTTATTGTTTCACCTGGTATACTTCTTATTCTTAAAACTGGTTTCTCTGGCCAGTTATCACCTTTATGCGTCTTTTTGCGATTTGTCTTTTCAGTACGCTGGACAGCACCCTCCTCTTGTAATATGGTGTTCTCACTTGATGGACCTGCAACTGGCTCAGGGGATGCTGGTACACTCTGATCTCCTTCTATTATTTCCCCTTCTTCTTCTTCTTCTTGATCTGTAATGGGTTCGAGTTCTAACTCGTATCCGTCTACTTCTGGGAGAACCTCTCCTTGACTTAGTTCTCCTGCTGCCTATACTGAGATAGGTACTCTGGCCCTCATTCCAAGCTTGCCGCCCGCCAAGCGGGAACCGCCAATTGGCCGCTCCGCGGTCAAAAGACCGCGGGGGCCATTCTGACTTTCCCGCTGGGCCGGCGGGTGCCCGCCAAGGGAGCGCCCGCCGGCCCAGCGGGAAAGGGCCTGCAACACAGAAGCCGGCTCCGAATGGAGCCGGCGGTGTTGCAGGTGTGCGACGCGTGCAGTTGCACCCGTCACGCTTTTCACTGTCTGCTAAGCAGACAGTGAAAAGCATACTGGGGCCCTGTTAGGGGCCCCCTGCACTGCCAATGCCAGTGGCATGGGCAGTGCAGGGGCCCCCATGGGCCCCAGGACACCCGTTCCCGCCATCCTGTTTCTGGCGGTGAAAACCGCCAGAAACAGGCTGGCGGGAAGGGGGTCGGAATCCCCATGGCGGCGCTGCTTGCAGCGCCGCCATGGAGGATTAGCCCAGCCGGGGCTAATCCGGCGGGAAACCGCCGGACCCGGTTTTCCGACCGCGGCTTTACAGCCGCGGTCGGAATGGGCACTGAAGCACCACCAGCCTGTTAGCGGTGCTTCCGTTGCCCGCGGCCCTGGCGGTCGGAATGAGGCCCTCTGTCACCTCTCTCGAACTCATTCACTGTTTGAGGGACGAGGCTGTTCTCAGTGGGCTCTCCTGCAGTCTCAGTTCTCTCTTGGCTGTTTTCTAGCCCTGAGACTTCCCTTTCTGGATTTGTTGTGCCAGAAACTTCAAGTTCCTCATCAGTTGGACACGTTACCTTCTTTGTGTGACTGGCATGTATCCAGTTTGGAACGCCTGCACATTTCACAGCAGTGGTTGTTGTCAGGATTACTTGATATGGCCCCTTCCAGCGCAGCTCCAAACACGATTTTCTCACGTGCAACTTGACAACCACACAGTCACCGGCTTGTAGGGTGTGACCTGGATCTCCAATCGGTGGCAATGTGTTAGCCTCTACCTGGTGAGAAAAAGAGCGAATCACATCAGCCAAGCCTTTGCAGTAGTCCAACACCATATCATCTGTGATATTCACTAGAGCATTTGCAGGCACTGCTGGCAACCTTATGGCTCTGCCCATGAGGATCTCATGGGGGGACAGTCCTGTCTTCTTATCGGGGGTGTTCCTCATTGACATCACCACTAAGGGCAACGCATCTGGCCATTTCATATTTGTGGCTGTGCACATCTTTGCCGTTCTCGACTTCAGAGTACCATTCATTTGCTCTACTAGTCCTGATGTTTCAGGGCGGTAGCTACAATGCAGCTTTTGTTCGATGTCTAGTGCGGCACACAGAAGTTTAATCACCTCATTGTCGAAATGTCTGGCCCTATCTGACTCTATAGAGACCAGAAACCCGAACCTTGGTATTAGTTCCCTAAGTAACAGCTTTGCAACTGTGAGACTGTCATTTCTACGTGTGGGGTAGGCTTCAATCCAGTGAATGAAAACACACACAATCACCAACACGTATTTCAGTCCTCCACAAACAGGCATTTCAATGAAATCCATTTGCATTTTGCTGAATGGACCACCAGCTCTCCCAATGTGGCTCAAAGTTACCACAGTCCCGTTTCCAGCATTCATCTGTTGACAGATGATGCACCTGTGACAGGTAACCTCTGCGGCATGTCTGAATTTTGGGTTAAACCAATCGATTTTGAATGATCTGATCATTGCATCTCTCCCAAGGTGAGCCTGTCCATGGTAGAGCCTAGCGAATTGTGACAGAAGACTGTTTGGCAAAACTAGTTTCCCCTCCTCTGAGACCCACAAATCGTCAGCCCTCTGCACGCATTGCATTCTTTGCCAGGAGCGTTTTCCCTCCTTACTAGCACGACTCTGCAATGTTTTTAGCTCATCTAGAGTATCAACTACCCTTAATGCAAGGTTCAAACATGTGTCATTTTCAGTTTGCGGTAACAATTCGCACTGTTCCTTGAACGATATACAGTTCAATGCACAAAACCTTGCGACTTGATCTGCATAACCATTTCCCATGGACACAAAGTCTTGTGACTTAACGTGAGCATTGCATTTCACCACGGCAATTTCAAGAGGCAACTGAATTGCATGTAACAAATCCTTTATTTGTTCACCATTTTTCACAGGAGAACCAGAAGAGGTCATAAAACCTCTCTGTGACCACAGTTGGCCGAAATCATGTACAATTCCGGATCCACATCTGCTATCAGTATAGATAGTGACTCTCAGATTCACAGCTGCGTGGCATGCCTTAGTAAGGGCAATTAATTCTGCCACTTGTGCGGAAAACACTTTCTCGAGCCAGGAAGCTTCAGTGATACAGCGTAACCAGCTCTCAGTGTTCCGATGAAATCTCTCAAACAAGACCCATCAACAAACATAATACAATCATTTTCTTTTAACTGTGTATCTTGAATATCAGGTCGTGGTTTGGTACATAATTCTGTTACCTCAAGACAATCATGCTCAAATTCTTCTTCATTGCTGACTTCAGTATTTTCAGCAGGAAGTGGAGTTGCCGGGTTTAACACAGTACATAGTTTCAGAGAAACATTTGGTGACCCCAGTATAATTGTCTCATATTTGGTAAGTTGAAAATTTGTCATGTGCTGTGTTTTGGTTCGAGTCAACAAAATTTCAACTGAATGCGGAACCATTACTGTTAGGGGGTATCCCATCACTATGTCTTCACATTGCGTAAGGCTCTGACCAACTGCTGCGACTGCGCGCAAACAACCTGGTAAGGCTGCTGCAACGGGGTCCAAGGTAGCTGAAAAATATGCTACAGGGCGATTCGCACCTCCATGGACCTGTGTCAAGACAGACAAAGAACAAGCATCACGTTCATGACAAAACAGTTGAAAAGGTTTTGTATAATCAGGCATGCCTAACGCTGGTGCCCTGCACATGCACTCTCTCAATTCCATGAATGACTCAAGTTGTTCTTTGGTCAAAGCTATGGTATATGGCTCATCCTTGATTTCTTTACCTCACAGCTTTATCAAGGGTTTTGAGATAATCGAGAAGTTGGGTATCCACTGGCGAAGTAGCCCACCATACCCAGGAACATTTTGACATCCCTTTTTGTCGTTGGAGGGTTCCTTTGCAAAATGGCTGTTATTCTTTCCTTCGATATTCTCCTGGACCCTCTTTCAATCAGATGCGCTAAGTATTTCACCTCTTTTTGACAGTACTGCAGCTTCTTGGGTGACACCTTATGACCGTTCTTTCCCAAGTGATTCAGTAAGGCAATTGTGTCATATTTACAGTTATCCCTTGTTTTGGATGCAATCAGCAAGTCGTCAATGTACTGCACTAGAGTCGAATTAAAAGGCAGTACTAAGGATTCCAAATCCTTTTTCAATATCTGATTGAAGATGGACGGTGATTCAGAAAACCCTTGAGGGATTCTGCACCAACCGTACACCTTATCCAGGAATTTGAAACTGAACAAAAATTGGCTGTCCTCATGAAGAGGTATAGAAAAGAAGGCTTGTGACAGGTCTATAACGGTGAACCACTCAGCATCACACGGAACCTGAAACATGATCACTGCTGGATTGGGCACTATGGGGCAACATTTTACCACAATCTCGTTTATTTTCCGCAAATCTTGTACGATTCGGACTTTCCCACAGGGCTTTTTCAGACCCATTATCGGAGAGTTACATGGACTGCTCAAAACTTCTTTCAGAACCCCCTGTTTCAGAAAATCTGCAATTATTTGTGACACTTCAATAAGAACATCTTGTGCCATATGATATTGTGGCACCTGTGGAAACACTGCATTTGGCTTAATTTGTACTTTAACTGGTTCCACACCTTTTAGGTGGTCAATCATTGTAAGCATCGGAAACAAGGTAATCAAAGGATAATCCTCATTTGCCGTCCCTGTCTCTTCCTCTGAGAACTGACCTTCATCTCCTTTGTCATCACTATTTGTCTGTACTTCAATTCCATCATTGGAACAGGTAATCGAACATTTTGTCTTGCACAGTAAGTCCCTTCCCAATAGGGATACCGGATTCGAATCACAGACTACAAACCTATGCAGTCCCTGGAAGTTGCCGATCTCAACTTGCACTGGATCCGTAATCGAATTTGTCAGGTACTGGTTTGCTACTCCAACTACCCTTATGGTACGCCCTGAAAGTGGTAGTTTCAGAACCTCCGCACTTCTAACTGTAGAGCGTGTAGCTCCGGTATCGACCAAGAACGAAACTTTATAACCCATTACCTTCCCTTCCACATAGGGACCCCTCTGGTCTACCTCTAGGGATGCTGCAAGTCTGCATTCTTCACTATCTGAGCTGTCATCCGACCACTTTTCATTCATGCCATTTTCACCTCGTAATGGGAATTGCTGTACTGTATTATTTTGAGTCACTACCTGATCTTAGACCTGTTGAGGAAGCATCACCTGCTGCTGTCCCATCAAAGCCATTGGTAATTGCATTTGCTGTCTAGGTACCATGGGAACCTGCTGTTGCACTTGCTGCACTTGTACTGGCTGAACACGCGGCATTTGCATCTGCCGCATGGGCTGTACCCCTTGCATTTGTACCATGTTATTTTGAAAATTCGGATTTTGATGTCTCAGTTTTGGACCTCTTATATTTTGCAATGTACCGACATTAGTGCTTTGTTGAACGACACCATCCTGCACCACATTCGGGCACTCCCGTTTCCAGTTCCCCACGCCCCCGCACACATGACATGGTGACATCTTTTTCATCCCCTGTGCGTCATTTTGAACCACAACAGTATTCAAGTCTGGACCTCGATTCACAAACCCTCGGCCACGACCTCTCGGCTGCTGATGAAACACACCATTTTTTTGCGGTTGCTGCTGTATCATCTGTTGAATTCCTTTTCCTTGTATTCCTGCCTGTGCAGCTCTTATCTGCATCACCATAACTTTTTCCTTCAGCTTTTTCTGTTTCAGCTCAATTTCGTCACTACAATATTTTGCATACTGCAACACCTCATCAATCGGCTTCGCTTGCCAACAAATCAAATGATTCTTAATCATCTGACTGACCTCTGGTGTCAGCCATTCAACAAATCTGAACACGAGATGGTTCATGTCTTTCGGCTCAATGGTCTCAGTACCACTGTAATGTTTGAATGCTTTTAACAATCTCTCATAGTAAGCATGTATAGATTCCTTAACCTCTTCTGAGGTCCGGTCAATTTTCTGCCAATCAGTCACATTCGGCGACACCGTTTGTTTAAAAAATTCAATCACCTTATGATAGTATTTCATCACCTCTTCAGAAGGTGCTCCCGTCACCTTATCTCTTGCCGGCTCCTTCATCGGCCATTCTACCCCTCTTTTGCATTCAAGTCACAAATCAGGCGGAACAGTGATCTCAAACAAGGTATTCAAGTCTTCCCAGAGACACTTTGCAAGTTTCACAAACCTGTCTGTTTGCTGATACCACTCAATCGGTTTCTCCCTCAACCTGGGATAATCGTTAGTAAAAGATAGTATGTTTCCTCTGGTCCACGGCACATGGACTAAAACACCACCAGCTGTTTCTCTCATGGGTAATATTTTTACCGATTCTATGTCGGGTGAGGCTTTGGTCTGGCTTGCCCCTGGGCTGTCACCCTTTTCCTTATCTCTTTTCTTTGCCCATCTGCCTTCCCATTTTTCTAATGCACCCCAAACTTGCGCACTTTGCAATAGTTCTTTTAAATGCGCCTTCATTCCGGCAGACCTCATGTGCTCGAAGTCTTTCGAATCAAAGTCTAACCTGTAACTTCTTTTCAAATGTTTAGTGTTCTCAATGTCAATATTGTATTTGTCTGCCAGGTTTGCTAATCTCTGATGCACCTTGCCCACTTCTTTGGTAATCTTGGGACACAGAAATCTCAATTCTGCTTCAGTGTATGACTCCAATCTGTTTACCCCCATGGTTCCGTCCACTAGTTCAGCAGCTTCCACTCCCAGTCTTACAAAATGTAGGTAGTCATCTTGCCCTACCTTTTCCGGTTCCACTGTAGTCACTGTAGTCTTTTGTGAAGCATAAGTCTTTTCTAACCATTCATTCAGCTGTCGTACCGTAAAACCTTGCAGTGAAATGTTCCCTGCTTGTATCATTGGCGACTGCGAAGTGCTCGTACTTATCGTCTGTGGAGTTAAAACCCCTAACCCTGCCTGACGCATTGCTTCCAAGGGTGCTTCTACTGGGCTAAGGTCTATTAAGGACCTCGGCTTTTCAACTGCTTGTTCTCCTGCGGCCATTATCTGGGGAGTTCCTATAGACCCTCCTCTTATCACATCTTGGGTCATTACTCCCTGATCACATACGCCAGATTTGCCTTGTGCATACAATGGCACTGGTGGACCGACAGTAATTGGTAATGATATTGCGGCAGGTGTCTGACCTGGTCCCAAGCTTCGTGGAGCAGTAACTCCATAGGTCTGTTCCAAGGTACCCGGGACTGGTACTATTGGAGGGCCAGCTACTGGGTTGTATCCTGGTATCAGTTGTGGTTGCGGCTGGGACAGTAATTTCAGAGTTGACTCAATCTGCACTAACCTCGATTTTTCATATATCGGGTCTGGCGGAACTATCAGATTTGTAGTAGTCTCAAGTACTGGGACGTCTGGATAGATTCTCTGTATCTGCGGTGGAGGTTGTAATTGTATCTGCATGTCTGGCGCAGTGGGTACACTGACATCATTCTGTATCGAAGTCGTATCACTAGTCTGTACTGTATCAGCAACTCCCTTCTCCTGCGTCTGGTTGCCAGGACCCACGCTAGTACTTGGAACGCTATCGCACACCGCATAAGGTGGCAGGCGATCATGTAATAATCGGTCCATGAATTCTTCATCGTCTGAATCGTCTTCCTCTTCCCAAGGTCTCTTATTCTCTTTAGATTTACTAGAGTCTTTGTCTGTTTTACAGGAGGCTTTCTTTCCCTGTGTTTCTTCTCCCTGTGCTATTGCTGGGAACAACTTTAATCCGTCAACAATTCCCCGTCTCCACATTTTGTTCTCATTATCCCACCTAGTCTCTGCATAAGATTTTTCTGCCCTTTTCAGCCTTCTCTAGAATCTTTCTTGTCTATGTTTAAGAGCCATCAAATCCCAAATCGCCAGAGCCTCATATTGAGCTGGCCTTGGAGGTGGTTTTTGTGTACTTAACATCCACCTTAAATTTTCTAATACCTTCGGATTGAACGTCCCATGTTCTGGGAAAGCCAAACATCCCTCTTTCTCTGTCAATCTGCGCCACTATTTCATCCATAAACAAGGCGCGACACCCTTCTCCTCCATAACCATATAAGCTGGAGTACCCTCAGGCGGTGTAGGCTCCCCATCAGTTGCCATAATATATGCGTCTCCTTTCAGAGCGCTCTTAAATGCCTTGACAAAATTCATTTTTACAGTTTTTAATTATTTGTATTTAACCAGAAAGTGACTTAATTCCCAGGACACTCTTCACCCACCATTCTCAACCTATTGCCTCTCACGGACGGCAGCCAATCCGTGCGCGACCCCTCTGGACAACTGACCTATCTCAGCGCGGCACCACTGACGTCACACTCACACACTGCGGCTGACAAAGTCTTGCGGCTCGTCCGCTCCTCACTGAATCCACATTAAACTAATGTAAAATATTGCAAGCACTTCAACAGCAACACAAATCTGTCGGTTTACTACAGGAAGGGTAACACATTCGCTTCAGAGCTTTACAGAGATTTCACTTGAAGCCTCGGCCGCTACTCTCTCTCAGCTCCCGCATACACAAGCAGAATTCGACCCGCAAATTCTACTCTCGACTTGTCAATGGTTCGTCCTAGTGCACTTTAGAACTTGCCAAATCTCCATAGAAGGTTTCACACATACGTTTTGACTCGAACTCGACTTGTCAACCACGCCCGATTGACCTATTAAACCGTACAGATTACAACATAAACCCAAGTGTCTCCTACACTTGTCAATATACTCTGGAGTCTTAGACCACGACGGGTCCGTACAAACCAACCATCCACGTGGATAATTTTGAGCACAAAGCGCCACACTCATGTGAAGTACGCCGACTTCCCTACTCTCATACCGCGGAATACGCCCACTCCTACTAAAACAACATTTACCTGGCCTAGATACATACAAACTTCATCGATCACCTGCAGAAAGGCATAAGCTGAGCAAGCGCAAAACCCTATACCACACACATTATGACGCCAAGAACATTCCCATCTCACTTAGGCAGGCTCCGAGATCCCGGGAAAGTCATGGTGAGTTTAGAAACACATCATACCTCCAATTTGCATTATCACAGAAAACAAATTAAACAATGATTCTCCATCCTAGGGCCCTAAAGGGCCAAAACTGTCCTCTGCTACCAGAACTGCTAATGCGTCCCTTTATGATAATTTATTACACATTAGGACTCGTTTTAGGCCAATGAATCTTTCGACCCAGTTGAGAGACACCGTAGGACAAGATAGCTAATCAATATGTCGATCAATATATCAATAATGTCATCAATATTCACCACAATAATACATTTCACTTTAGTCAAAGTCATTAAACAAATTGGCGACGCAACCATGACCTTTCAGCCATGAATAACCACACCAGTTAATAGAATTTTATGAGTTTTATTCCCTATTAGTTACAATCTAAGATTAAGTGCGTCAATCTCAAAGCCAAGAAACACAACAGCATAGTTACGATGTGGCAACTTTGATAAGATTTCAATAAGGCAAAAATCATAAACATTAGAATATAACACGGCGTGAACATAGATCAGAATATAGCAGAGTATTGATATCACGTCAGTTCAACAAAGCATTGTCTCGGTCATTTGTCTGTTTGCGTCAGTTTGATGAACACCTGTCCTAACCACTAATTAGCATTTGCATGTTGGGCTTCATGCAAAACAAATTAGAACACAAATTTGGAAAACATCTAGCTATGGTTCCTGTCAAAAACAAGCAGTTGGTACCTAGAAAGGAAAAATAAATAGACAAATTACAATTGCATTGTCATAGTTACCCTCCAAAGATTAGGTCAGCGCACAGGTTCAGTCTTCGTCCTCAGGACATCAGTCAAATCTTCATTAGTCAGGATCTAACTATGGGTGGAAAAGGAACACTTCCCTCATAAGGAGGAAAGTGAAAAAGGGCAGTCTAAGGGCAAGAATGATTTTTAATAAGTCTCCAGTCACCGAACAGAGTGACAGAGTTTCTGGATAAAATCAATAGCATTCCCTACCTAATTCTAATGACCCCTCTGTGACATGAGTTTTTATCCCTTTTTCATAGTACATTCCCCCAAAATTCTATTGGACATTTACTATACCCCACTATCTTTAACATATCAAATTTAACATTTGGTAATCCCAATTGTCACCCCACATTAATTTGTGAGTTTTTGATTGGTCTTCATAATTGACGTGTTAAGAGGTGGCACATCCGGCGTTACTTCATTCTTTGGCACGACCTTTGGGTCAGCAGATTCATAGTCCATTGGTCTAAGTGACTTTGTACGTTTCATTAATCTACATTTGTTTTCAATTTACTCATAACTTTTAAACCAAGGCACCGAATATGCGCTTGGGAATGGATTTTGTATAGTTACATTCATCTTCCAAGTTCTGAAGAAAAAGGAACATTTGCAGGGTCATGGCCCTTTGCAAGTCAGCACACTGGAAAAACAGAAAAATGCATTTAATATGAGAGCTGGGCCGCTAAACCTGCGGCTCACGCTAACTTAAGGCCTATAAAGATTTTCAATACAGATTCAGTAATGCGAATGCTAATATAAGCTTAACTGATCATAACATAAACATTTCATTTGTCATTATTAGTTTGCGTATACATTGGTGGCCACTCTCCGTGGTCACCATTCGAGTGCGCGTTTAAGCAAATCGCTATTATTATAGTTTTCTATGCAGCATCATCACACATTAATAATATATAAACATTTCATTTTAATATAGGTTATGTAGACTACGCTCTCTCAGGCACATGGATTATTTGAAACACATGACACTTAATTAGATGGGCTTCGGGGCCCTGATATGGTATGGTGAAAGTGATACATTAAATCAAGCCATATTTTCTATTTGAAAACATTATGGTAGCTGTTGTCATTGTCCACTAATGGAGTAGTTGCTCTTATGTAATGCATTGACAAGTGACTCAATGACGCTTATTGTGTGATTGAAATGGAATTTATAATCTAAACCTAGAGACTGATATGGCAGACCTGAGATGTGTTTTGAGGGCTACTTAAGAGGGTGGCACAATAAGTTGTACAGGCCCACTGGTAGCATTTAATTTACATGGCCAAGTTACATGCAGTGCCTCTTTACTAGGGACTTCCAAGCAAATTACATGTCCCAATTATGTTTAAAACAATTGTAGCACGTTTACAGAAGAGAGTATACACACCTGTATGATGATTAGCAGTGGTAAAGTACACAGAGTCATAAGAGCCA
The DNA here is from genome assembly GCF_031143425.1 of Pleurodeles waltl. NCBI lineage: Eukaryota > Metazoa > Chordata > Amphibia > Caudata > Salamandridae > Pleurodeles > Pleurodeles waltl. The sequence continues at coordinate 79,240,651 of NC_090437.1, read as the reverse complement.
ACAAACGCGGTTTATGAACACAGAAGGGTGAAGACAAAACATCTGAGAGTGACTCTGCAGAGAGGGCCAAGTACAACAGTTATGTAATGACTTAACAACTTTTTAACACATCATTAGTCACTATAACTGGTTTGACCACTAATGATGTGTACAAGGCCGATACAAATAAAATCAAATACATATTCTTAGTTTATATATTTTTGTGCATGGAGAATACACAATCACACATGGTTAATGGTTACCTCAGTACAACAAAATATATGAACTACATATATAAGGCTATTGGAGTAACATTTTGAAAAATAATAGAGGTTAAAAATGTTGATACATTTGAGTTTTGCAAGTAATATGAGTTTCCAAAAACGCATCTAAAGTTTTTCAATACACTATTGACAAAATGCATCTTAAAACACATTTTGATATTTAAAAGACACTATTCCATAAAGTAAACTGCAAGGAAAAAAACACTGGTTGCTGTGAAATATACTGTGCTTGTACTTACCTGTCTCCACTCCACCTGGGATTCCTGCAAAGTATTCAGGAATCCAGAAACCTCTTTTCTCACAGGGTAAGCTGTTCATAGGCTGGGGGACTCATAACCAGTCTCCTGGGATGCTCTGTGAGCTTTGGAAACCAGGGATCGTACGCTCTCCTGCAGATCATTGCAGCCATTTCTGATTTCCTCCTTTGGATGCCTGCTGTAAGATACAGAATTTGCTATTAAGACAATTCTATCCACATTTGCCTTCTCTGAGTGAGTTAGAGTTGTACTTTGGACAAGGGCTCGAGACAAGTGTGGCGCTACCCTAATGATCTCATCCAGCATGACTATCAATTCAGTAACAGAAGATCTGGGGTTTCTTCTACTAAGCATGGGTTAACAGTAAAATCGACCTGTAGGATAAATATAAAAAAAGAGAAAGCTAAGTAGAGTTCCAAAAAAATGCCTAGCTGTTGATTCTGGCTTCTTAGGAAGGCAAAGGATTATGGCATGACATGGAATGTGTTTTCTAGTGTGGGCTGTAGCTGTGATTCATTAGAACATCACTGTCAAGTGTTCGACCTAAACATCTGCCTTTAGAACACAAGGTTATATCACACCAAAAGGGGTCGACCGCATAATTACTCCAACAGAACACCCCTGCAAGCCTTCCACGATGACTGACATATATAAATTTGGCAGAGGGAGCCTGCTAATTTTTTCCACATGGTTTGGACCTGCCAAGTGATACAGACGTATTGGGGCAAAGGGATCCAAGAACTGGCCGGGGCCCTGGGACAGGAGGTGCAGAAGTCCGCGAAGTTAGTCCTGCTAGGGGGGATGGAGGAGATGGGAGGAACACACGCAAAAAGCGCCCTGGCTGCCACAACCATGCTGGTCGCCTAAAGAGTCATTGCTGCTGCCTGGATCTCCCCGAAGGCCCGCCACTCCGAAGATGGAAAAGGGGTGTTGACTGGTGTGCAAACCAAGAAAAATTGGTATATGAATCCAGGGGCTGCCCACGGAAATTTGAGAAAATATGGGGACGATGGATGGACTTACTGCCATAGAACAAAGGGAGAGCACGGAAATGAATGCTGTAACAAGACCCGAATTGTTGTCTGCTTAATGGTCCGCAATGCTGTCAATTGTCAATATTGATGATGGGTTGAAGACGGAACACCATGTGTCGTATGCGTCTTCTGCTCTGCATCTTTCCTTTCCTTTTTCCCTTTAAAACAATAAAAATTGTTTATAAAAAAGAAAAAGAAATGTGGCAGGCCAAATCCAGCCACCCAGAGTATCATCCGAAAGCTGAGGACTGATCGCCATCTGCATGGTGTGACTAGTGTGACCGACCACCTTCCCTACAACTTATAAACAGTTTTCCTGTTCGATATATAAATTGGATAGGAGTTACTCTGCCAGGCTGACAAATGGATTTAAACCCCTTTCACAGTGGACAGAGGGCCAGACTGCCAAGATGTAACAAGCATTTTCAGTGCAATGGGTCTCGCATTTGTTCGAGTTAGAGCTATTAGCGTTGTAAAGCAAAAACAAGCGCAGCGCGATCGTGCTATGAAAAATGCAGCGCAATTGCGCTGCATGGAAATTAAACAGATAAAGTAGTCCGGACTCCAGACTGAAAACATCAAGCCTCGTATGTCTTTGGTACTTAACCGGTGCTGGGTAGGTGGGCTAAACACCGGAAAAGGCATGACGTATGCATGCCTTTCACAAATGAAAGCAAGCGGATTTTAAAAGGCAAGCCCACGAACCAATGTAAGTGACTGACGTGGCATGGGCGTGGACGAAGCCCAAAGAGAGATTACAGAATGGACGGGGCACTTTGTGCTCGCCCATAAAAAGGGCCCTGAGTCTTAATGTAAAATCTTTGACCAGTAAAACCCTACCTGGTGTTATCTGACCTGCAATTTATCACAGTCAGCCTGGAGTCACTCCTAGGTTCTGGTCAATTATGACCATAGACTAGCATTGACGTTTCACTTTTTTGGTGCTTTTTCCCTTAAATCTTTATAATTTGTTTCTCTGGTGCCCCTTTTTGGATTTTAGTCATTTTGGAGTCATTTAATTACCATATTTTTTATTATTTAAAATGTTACTCTATTATTATAAAGTGGGGTAGCTTTTGATTGTATTGTGCCTTTAACATTTTAACTGTTTGGGCACTTGTAAATACTTTACACATTTTACTAAGTTAAGCGTGTTTGCCCTGTGCAATAGCCACCAGGGTTTGAGCTTAAGTTTAAATTACTGAAGCTTCTAACTAGACGGAGCATGTTAGTGAATTTATTACTTGTAGTGGACTAACATCCAAACCAATTAATAATTCACTTTATTACAGTGCAAACATATCTGCCACTTCTTCATACCATGTTCTACACTCCAATGGCAACTATTAGCCTGATTACGAGTTTGGCGGCCTCCAGACCACCGTATTATGATGTTCCTGCAGGGCTGGTGGGACAGTCAGTGTGGCGACATTATCTTCGGCCTCAAAAGAAAGCAAAGGCCAATGCCAGCTGCACTGACTGTGCTGCCAGCACAGTCGGAATGCGCACTGTCTGCAATTGCAGACAGTGCGCATTCTGACTGTGCTGACAGGGGGACCTCTGCACTGCCAACAACATGGGCATGGGCAATATAAGGGCCCGTCTCAGCGTTTCTGCTGGCCTTTTCATGTCAGGGTCCCCGCCATGAAAAGGCTGGCAGAAAGGCAAGTGGTGATCAGCATGGGGGTGCCGACATAGGCACCGCCATGCTTGAACACAGCTTTCACCGCTGCAAGCACATCGGAATACAAGATCCTGGCGGGGGTGGCGATCTTGTGAGGTCCAACCCCTCAGCATTGTAATCTGTCAGTGGTACTGCCAAGATTGCGGTGGTCAGACTGCCACAGCACGTACAGCGGTTTTAGGATCGCCGTACATGTAATCAGGCCCTATGTTTTAAGAAAGAATATTTAATTTAGTGAGTTGCAGTAAAGTTCTTTGTATCTGCTTACTGTTCAGAATAGTGAAAATGTGGAAGTGTTGTGCTGTATCCTCCTTCTGTTAAGGTTTCTAACATTCCTTTTTAGCCAAACATTACTCTCTTCCCATTGCAGCTTGATAAAGTGAAAAGACCAATCCCCATTCTCACTCATTAAACTTGGGCATCCCAGGGCCAAATTCACAAAAATAACTTGTGTAGTAAAGTTACGAGTGCAGAGTCTCTGCACCAGAGGTGGAATCTCACCACAAATATTCCTTCAAAACATCAATGTGGACTTCCTGTGGTGCCAGAGCAAGCTCTTTCAACTGCTGCTTGAAGTGTTGCAACTGCCCATCATCATAAGTACTGTCTATGAATTTCCTTTGCTTCTTTCTCAAATGCCATTAACTTATTCTGCTTAGCAGCAACTTGTCATCAACATCACCTTAGGCAACTACTTTGCCTGCTACGTCATCTATGACTGGTTTGCCTGCATCTACAGCTTTGTTGTTGCCTTACTCATCACGAGGGCCTTCAACTATGATTTGTAATATAAGGACCACGTGTCTCACCCTGGAGATGGCTTCATTCATTCATTGCACCTGTGGGCGCCTTGTCAGTGCTGTATAGCGCATTCTGTTACCCTGTGGTGCACGAGCTGTCAGGGAGGACTATGTGTCCCATCATTCCAAGGCTTTTGGAGACAGCCCCTTCATTCCTTAGACCTGTGGACACCTTGCCAGCAGTATATAGCGAATTCTGTTACCCCACGGCGCAGGAGCTCTCAGAAAGGACTATGGTGGTCATTACAACCCTGGCGGTTGGTGTTAAAGCAGCAGTAAAACCGCCAACAGGCCAGCGGTAAAAAAAATTGAATCACGACCGTGGCGGAAACTGCCAACATAGACAGCCACTTTAACACTCCAACCGCCAAAGGCGGTACAAACAAACACCGCGGCGGTAACCGCCAACACACAGGCGGAGGACAATGTACCGCCCACAGAATTACAACAGTCCAATCCGCCACCTTTTCTGGGGCGGGTTCACCGCAAACAAAAACACAGCGGAAACAGGACTTGGAAGGGAAAACGCTCACCTCTACACACCCCACGAGGAACCAGGACGCCATGGAACCGGAACTTCAGATACTCCCAGCCTTTATCTTCCTGCTCCTCTACCAGGAGCACAAACGCCGGCAGCGAAGACCACAGTGAGTACTGCACCTACGACACAGGGGAGGGGGGAGGGAAAAGACAGTGACACACACACACAATATGCAACACCCCCACCCTCACCCACTAAATCACACACACTAATACATATTGATACATTACAGTTACACCCCCTAACCCCCCTGGAAGAATGCAAGGACAAAAGGAAATGAGTCGAATAATTGTAATCTATTCAATTACATAAATCAAAATGTTTTACATATATATACATTTACACTATAAACAATTATATACACCAAGAACACAAGTCCAAGGGATTCCACCATCATAGTCCGTGGACCACTGGGCCCAAAAGGCATGGTTGAGGCCCACACTCAATACCTGAACAAGACGGAGAGAACACTGCTGGGGCATCAGATAGAAATAAAACTGGCCCCTCAGTGGGAAGGGAAGGGGGGCACCTCAGCCGGATGAGTTCACGACGCCAGATCCACAAGGGGGCTCCATGCCCACTGGTCAATCCTGGGGAGTGCATAGCCACAGTCTCTCAAGTCTCTACAGTAGGTGGGTTGCCCACTGTTCAATCCTGGGGAGAGCAAAGCCACAGTCTCTCAAGTCTCTACAGTGGGTGGGTTGCCCACTGTTCAATCCTGAGGAGTGCAAAGCCACAGTCTCTCAAGTGGATAACAGTCTCCACTGGTTCTGGACCCAGAGTGCTTCATCCTGCCAAGGACATAGATAGTGGATGCCTTTCTCCACTGGTTCTGGAGGGGGTTTGGTGCCCAGAGTGCTTCATCCTGCGAAGGACTGAGGTAGTGGATGCCTTTCTCCACTGGTTCTGGAGGGGGCTTGGTGCCCAGAGTGCTTCATCCTGCCAAGGACTGAGGTAGTGGATGTAACTCTCCACTGGTTCTGGAGGGGGCTTGGTGCCCAGAGTGCTTCATCCTGCCCGTGGCAGCCTCAGTAGCGTTGTAATCATTGGCGCTCACTGTCCTGAGGTGGTGCTGGCGGCAGTCTTGTCCTGGGCAGCGGTGCTGCTGGCGGTGGGGTCCTGGGCAGCGGTGCTGCTGGCGGCGGGGTCCTGGGCAGCGGGGCTGGTGTCGGTCTTGTCCTGGGTAGCGGGGCTGCTGGCGGCGGGGTCCTCGGCAGCGGTGCTGCTGGCAGCGGGGTCCTGGGCAGTGGCACTGATAGCGGTCTTGTCCTGGGCAGCGGGGCTGGTGGCGGTCTTGTCCTGGGCAGCGGGGCTGGTGGCGGTCTTGTCTTGGGCAGCGGTGCTGCTGGTGGTCTTGTCCGCCGTGATGATCTTCCCAGACTTGCCGGTTTTACTGTGCCCCTTCCCCACCTTGGATTGTGTCTCCACACTCCCAACTGTACCCCTGGGAGCGGCTTTGGTGGCTGATTTCTTTCCCCTCTCCTGCCAGGCACTGGCCAACTTTTTATGCTTGACAGGTGGGGGACTGTCCGTGCTCTGGCTCCTTGCCATACTGGCTGCCCGGTGCTTGGTGCACTCCAGAATCCGGTGACTACTGGCGCCACTGGTCCCGCCGATGTTGTGGCTGAGCTGCTAGGTTGGGACCTGGAGAGTCGGGCCCTAGGAGACTGAAGGGGTGGGGGAGGTGAGGGAAAGAGGTCAAGGTTGGACAGGAAAAGTTTCTTAGGAACACTGGGACGGGTAGCTGGAGGGGGTTTGGGAGTGGAGGAAGAGGTAGTGGCTGTAGGAGGTGTACGTTTGGTGACTTTGGGTGAAGGTGCATGGGCTGGAGGCTGTTGTTAGGTGGATGGCTGTTGGGTGGTTGTGTGGCTGCGTTTGTGTACCTTGGGAGGTGGCCTCACAGACACACTGGGAGAGGACACAGGGGACGTGTGAATGGTGGTGGGGGTGGTGACTGCACGTGAGCGGGGTGTGGTGGTGGGTGTGGTATGATGGACATAGTGGCTGAGGATGTAGTGCATGCAGGTGTGAGTGGAGACGAGACAGGGAGGGAGGAGGGAGACGAGGAGGAGGGGGACACAGTGGATGTTGGTGTGTCTGCATGTGTCTGATGCTTGCCTGAGTGCCTGTGGGATGTGTGGTGCTTATGTTTTGCCAGAGCTTCCCTTGTGTGTTGAGGTGTGTGCATGCTGGTCTGATGGTGTGCTTGGGGTAGGCTGAGGTACAGGGGTGTGGGTCTGGGTGGAGGAAGTTGGAGGGGGAGGCTAGAGACAGGGACAATGGCTGCCATCAGTGCTGAGGCCAGAGTCTGAAAAGCTCGCTGAAAGGCTGCCTGACCAGAGTGAATGCCCTCCAGGTATGCATTGGTTTGTTGCAACTGCCTCTCTATACCCTGGATGGCATTCAAAATGGAAGACTGCCCAACAGTGAGGGACCTAAGGAGGTCAATGGCCTCCTCACTGAGGGCAGCAGGGGTGACTGGGGCAGGGGCTGAGGTGCCTGGGGCGAAGGTGATGCCCACCCTCCTGGGTGAGCAGGCACGGGGCAAACGCTGAGGGGCTGCTGGGAGGGAGGTGCTGGTAGGGGGCTGGCGGCCTTACCTGTAGATGCAGGGGGCACAGATGGGCACGCCACCGCAAAGGAGCTCCCATCAGAGGAGGAGTCCGTATCGCTGGTGTCAGCTCCTGTCCCCGCCGTGGAGCTCCCCTCGTCCTCCATCCCACTGGTGAATTCAGACTCCGTAGTGTCGCCCTCCAGGGCCATGTGGGATGCAGCTCCCTCCTGCTCCGGTGCCACTGCTCCTCCGCCTGATGATGCTAATGCACACAAGAACAGGGAGACCACAAAAAGGGGGGGGGAGACACAAGAAAGACATGTTGAGTGCATGCAATACCGCTACCGTTGGCAGACACGACAGACACAGAAGCCTCCTGCACTACGCTGCGCACTTGGAGTCCACAATTCAATCCCAGGGGCATGGGTTACAAGGCTATGCCCGATTTCTGTACACATGGATGTCACAGGAGCCTGACTAGGTGTAGTTGGCACTGTACACAGGTGGGGTGGGGTGCCACAGGGCCTGCCTTAAGAAGGGTCCTTGCCGACTAAACTCGCCCTGGCCTAGGGGAACCCACAGCCCACCTCCCACACCCAGACACCTACAATGCACGCTGAATCAGCAGAATGAGAGTGTACTCACCCCCTTGTGGCTGCTGTGATGCCCTCAAGCGCCCATCCAACTCCGGGTATGCCACCGCCAGGATCCTGAACATCAGGGGGGTCATGGTGCGATGGGCACCCTCCCACGTTGGGAGGCCATTCCCAGCTGGGCCTCCGCCGTCTTCTTGCTCCAGCGGCGAATGTACTCCCATCTTTTCCGGCAATGGGTACTCGTCTGTGGTAGACCCCCAGGGTCCGGACATCCTTGGCGATGGCACGCCAAATGTCCTTCTTCTGGTGGGCGCTGACCTTCAGGAATTGTACAGGGGAAAAAGAGAAGTAATTACCATCTGCACCGTGTAGGAGGCTGGACTGGCTTGTAGTGAGTACCAAGGGGTACTTGCACCTTGCACCAGGCCCAGTTATCCCTTATTAGTGTATAGGGTGTCTAGCAGCTTAGGCTGATAGATAATGGTAGCTTAGCAGAGCAGCTTAGGCTGAACTAGGAGACGTGTGAAGCTACTACAGTACCACTTAGTGTCATATGCACAATATCATAAGAAAACACAATACACAGTTATACTAAAAATAAAGGTACTTTATTTTTATGACAATATGCCAAAGTATCTTAGAGTGTACCCTCAGTGAGAGGATAGGAAATATACACAAGATAGATGTACACAATACCAAAAATATGCAGTATAGTCTTAGAAACAGTGCAAACAATGTATAGTTACAATAGGATGCAATGGGGACACCTAGGGATAGGGGCAACACAAACCATATACTCCAAAAGTGGAATGCGAACCACGAATGGACCCCAAACCTATGTGACCTTGTAGAGGGTCGCTGGGACTATTAGAAAATAGTGAGAGTTAGAAAAATAACCCTCCCCAAGACCCTGAAAAGTGAGTGCAAAGTGCACTAAAGTTCCCCCAAGGACATAGAAGTCGTGATAGAGGAATAATGCAGGAAAGACACAAACCAACAATGCAACAATGATGGATTTCCAATATTGGGTACCTGTGGAACAAGGGGACAAGTCCAAAAGTCACAAGCAAGTCGGAGATGGGCAGATGCCCAGGAAATGCCAGCTGTGGGTGCAAAGAAGCTTCTACTGGACAGAAGAAGCTGAGGTTTCTGCAGGAACAAAAAAGGCTAGAGACTTCCCCTTTGGTGGACGGATCCCACTCCTCGTGGAGAGTCGTGCAGAAGTGTTTTCCCGCCGAAAGAATGCCAACAAGCCTTGCTAGCTGCAAATCGTGCGGTTAGAGTTTTTGGACGCTGCTGTGGCCCAGGAAGGACCAGGATGTCGTAAATTACGCCAGGAGGTAGAGGGGACGTCGAGCAAGACAAGGAGCCCTCTCAGTAGCAGGTAGCATCCGGAGAAGTGCCAGAAACAGGCACTACGAGGATGCGTGAAACGGTGCTTACCCGAAGTTACACAAAGGAGTCCCACGTCGATGGAGACCAACTTAGAAAGTCGTGCAATGCAGGTTAGAGTGCCGTGGACCCAGGCTTGTCTGTGCACAAAGGATTTCCGCCAGAAGTGCACAGGGGCCGGAGTAGCTGCAAAAGTCGCGGTTCCCAGCAATGCAGTCTAGCGAGGTGAGGCAAGGACTTACCTCCACCAAACATGGACTGAAGAGTCACTGGACTGTGGGGGTCACTTGGACAGAGTTGCTGGATTCGAGGGACCTCGCTCGTCGTGCTGAGAGGAGACCCAAGGGACCGGTAATGCAGCTTTTTGGTGCCTGCGGTTGCAGGGGGAAGATTCCGTCGACCCACGGGAGATTTCTTCGGAGCTTCTAGTGCAGAGAGGAGGCAGACTACCCCCCCAGCATGAACCACCAGGAAAACAGTCGAGAAGGCGGCAGGATCAGCGTTACAGAGTTGCAGTAGTCGTCTTTGCTACTATGTTGCAGGTTTGCAGGCTTCCAGCGCGGTCAGCAGTCGATTCCTTGGCAGAAGGTGAAGAGAGAGATGCAGAGGAACTCGGATGAGCTCTTGCATTCGTTATCTAAAGTTTCCCCAGAGACAGAGACCCTAAATAGCCAGAAAAGAGGGTTTGGCTACCTAGGCGAGAGGATAGGCTAGCAACACCTGAAGGAGCCTATCACAAGGAGTCTCTGACGTCACCTGGTGGCACTGGCCACTCAGAGCAGTCCAGTGTGCCAGCAGCACCTCTGTTTCCAAGATGGCAGAGGTCTGGAGCACACTGGAGGAGCTCTGGACACCTCCCAGGGGAGGTGCAGGTCAGGGGAGTGGTCACTCCCCTTTCCTTTGTCCAGTTTCACGCCAGAGCAGGGCTAGGGGGTCCCCTGAACCGGTGTAGACTGGCTTATGCAGAATTGGCCCCATCTGTGCCCAAGAAAGCATTTCCAGAGGCTGGGGGAGGCTACTCCTCCCCTGCCTTCACACCATTTTCCAAAGGGAGAGGGTGTAACACCCTCTCTCAGAGGAAGTCCTTTGTTCTGCCATCCTGGGCCAGGCCTGGCTGGACCCCAGGAGGGCAGATGCCTGTCTGAGGGGTTGGTAGCAGCAGCAGCTGCAGTGAAACCCCAGGAAGGGCAGTTTGGCAGTACCAGGGTCTGTGCTACAGACCACTGGGATCATGGGATTGTGCCAACTATGCCAGGATGGCATAGAGGGGGCAATTCCATGATCATAGACATGTTACATGGCCATATTCGGAGTTACCATTGTGAAGCTACATATAGGTAGTGACCTATATGTAGTGCATGCGTGTAATGGTGTCCCCGCACTCACAAAGTCTGGGGAATTGGCCCTGAACAATGTGGGGGCACCTTGGCTAGTGCCAGGGTGCCCTCACACTAAGTAACTTTGCACCTAACCTTTACCAGGTAAAGGTTAGACATATAGGTGACTTATAAGTTACTTAAGTGCAGTGTAAAATGGCTGTGAAATAACGTGGACGTTATTTCACTCAGGCTGCAGTGGCAGGCCTGTGTAAGAATTGTCAGAGCTCCCTATGGGTGGCAAAAGAAATGCTGCAGCCCATAGGGATCTCCTGGAACCCCAATACCCTGGGTACCTCAGTACCATATACTAGGGAATTATAAGGGTGTTCCAGTAAGCCAATGTAAATTGGTAAAATTGGTCACTAGCCTGTTAGTGACAATTTGAAAGAAATGAGAGAGCATAACCACTGAGGTTCTGATTAGCAGAGCCTCAGTGAGACAGTTAGTCACTACACAGGTAACACATTCAGGCACACTTATGAGCACTGGGGCTCTGGAGAACAGGGTCCCAGTGACACATACAACTAAAACAACATATATACAGTGAAAAATGGGGGTAACATGCCAGGCAAGATGGTACTTTCCTACACAACCCCCCCCCCAAACGAAGGACAATAAGACTAGCCATGACCTGATGAGTCGTCATTGTCTAAGTGGAAATATCTGGAGAGTCCATCTGCATTGGAGTGGCTACTCCCAGGTCTATGTTCCACTGTATAGTCCATTCCCTGTAGGGATATGGACCACCTCAATAATTTAGGATTTTCACCTTTCATTTGTTTTAGCCAAAGTAGAGGTTTGTGGTCTGTCTGAACAATGAAGTGAGTGCCAAACAGGTATGGCCTCAACTTCTTCAGAGCCCAGACCACAGCAAAGGCCTCCCTCTCTATGGCAGACCAAGGCTTTTCTCTACGGGTCAACCTCCTACTAATAAAAGCAACAGGTTGATCCTGGCCCTCAGAATTAAGTTGTGATAGGACTGCCCCTACTCCTAATTCAGATGCATCAGTTTGGACATAGAATTTTTTAGAGTAACAAGGGCTTTTCAGGACAGGTGCAGAGCACATGGCCTGCTTCAGCTCCTCAAAAGCTTTCTGACAGTTTGCTGTCCATAATACCTTTTTAGGCATTTTCTTGGATGTGAGGTCATTAAGAGGGGCTGCAATGGAGCCATAGTTCTTAATGAACCTCCTGTAATACCCAATGAGGCCTAGGAAGGCTCTCACCTGAGTCTGAGTGGTAGGGGGAACCCAATCAATAATTGTTTGGATTTTCCCCTGAAGTGGTGCAATCTGTTCCCCACCAACAAGGTGTCCCAGATAAACCACCTTACCCTGCCCTATCTGGCACTTTGAAGCCTTGATAGTGAGGCCTGCCTTTTGCAGGGCCTCCAAAACTTTCCATAGGTGGACCAGGTGATCATCCCAGCTGGAGCTAAAGACAGCTATATCGTCCAAATATGCTGCACTGAAAGCCTCCAGCCCTTGCAGGACTGTGTTCACCAACCTTTGAAAAGTGGCAGGTGCATTTTTCAAACCAAAAGGCATTACTGTAAATTGGTAATGGCCTCCAATGGTTGAAAATGCAGTTTTAGGTTTAGCATCTTCTGACAATTTGATCTGCCAATACCCTGCAGTCAAATCAAAAGTGCTTAGATACTTGGCAGATGCCAGTGTATCTATGAGCTCATCTGCCCTGGGTATAGGGTGAGCATCAGTTTTGGTTACCAGGTTGAGACCTCTATAGTCTACACAAAACCGCATTTCCTTCTTTCCATCTTTGGAATGGGGTTTTGGTACAAGTACCACAGGAGAAGCCCATGGACTTTCAGAGTGCTCAACCACTCCTAGTTCTAAAATGTTCTGCACCTCTTGCTTTATGCAGTCCCTGACATGGTCAGGCTCCCTGTAGATCTTACTTTTGACAGGTAAACTGTCTCCAGTATCTATAGTGTGCTCACACCAAGAAGTGGTACCTGGCACAGTAGAGAAGAGTTCAGAGAATTGATCTAGGAGATTTATGCAATGGTCTTTCTGCTCAGCAGTAAGACAATCTGCCAAAACTACACCTTCCACAAGAGCATCTTGTTCTGTGGAAGAGAAGAGATCAGGAAGAGGATCACTGTCTTCTTCCTGTCCCTCATCAGTTGCCATGAGCAGGGTGAGATCAGCCCTGTCATAGTAGGGTTTCAGGCGGTTGACATGGAGCACCCTAAGGGGACTCCTGGCAGTGCCTAAGTCAACTAAATAGGGGACTTCACCCTTTTTCTCAACAATTGTGTGGGGTCCACTCCATTTATCTTGGAGTGCTCTTGGGGCCACAGGCTCCAAGACCCACACTTTCTGTCCTGGTTGGTACTGAACCAAAACAGCCTTCTGATCATGCCATTGCTTCTGGAGCTCTTGGCTGGCCTGAAGGTTTTTACTGGCCTTTTTCATATACTCAGCCATCCTTGATCTGAGGCCAAGTACATAGTCCACAATATCTTGTTTTGGAGCTTTTAAAGGTTGTTCCCAACCCTCCTTGACAAGTGTGAGTGGACCCCTAACAGGGTGTCCAAAAAGAAGTTCAAAGGGGCTGAAGCCCACTCCTTTTTGGGGTACCTCCCTGTAGGCAAAAAGGAGGCATGGTAGAAGGATATCCCATCTCCTGCGGAGTTTTTCAGGGAGACCCTTAATCATGCCTTTGAGAGTTTTATTAAATCTCTCCACCAGTCCATTTGTTTGTGGATGATAGGGTGTAGTGAACTTATAAGTCACACCACACTCCTTCCACATGGCCTTTAAGTATGCAGACATGAAATTGGTTCCTCTGTCTGATACTACTTCCTTTGGGAAGCCCACCCTAGAAAATATTCCCAGGAGGGCCTTTGCCACTGCAGGTGCTGTAGTGGTCCTTAAAGGAATTGCTTCAGGATATCTTGTGGCATGGTCCACTACCACCAAGATAAACCTATTGCCTGAAGCAGTAGGAGGGTCAAGGGGGCCAACTATGTCAACCCCTACCCTTTCAAAGGGAACCCCAACCACAGGCAGTGGAATAAGGGGTGCTTTTGGGGTGCCACCTGTCTTGCCACTGGCTTGACAGGTTTCACAGGACTTACAAAACTCTTTTGTGTCCTCAGACATCCTAGGCCAATGAAACAAGGGAACAAGCCTGTCCCAAGTTTTCATTTGACCCAGATGCCCAGCTAGGGGAATGTCGTGGGCAAGAGTTAGGAGGAACTTTCTGTACTCCTGAGGAATCACTAATCTCCTGGCAGCTCCAGGTTTAGGATCCCTTGCCTCAGTGTACAAGAGGTTGTCCTCCCAGTAAACTCTGTGAGAGTCACTGACATCCCCATTAGCCTGTTTGACAGCTTGCGGTCTTAGACCCTCTAATGTGGGACAGGTTTGCTGTGCCACACTCAGCTCCTCTCTGGCAGGCCCCCCTTCACCCAAAAGTTCAGCAGTGTCTGCTTCAAGCTCCTCTGGTGTAGGTTCTGCACAGGGAGGGAATTCTTCTTCCTCGGAAGTTGAATCCACTGTAGAGGGAGGGATAGTAGGAAGTGGTTTGCTTCTACTAGCCCTAGCTTTAGGGAGCACTTGGTCCATTGTTCCAGGATCCAAGCTTCCCTGTCCTTTTTGCTTTTTGGCCTGAGCCCTGGTTAAAGTAAAAATATGCCCTGGGATGCCCAGCATTGCTGCATGGGCCTCCAACTCCACATCTGACCAAGCTGATGTCTCCAAATCATTTCCTAGTAGACAGTCTACAGGTAAATCTGTGGCTACCACAACTTTCTTTGGACCAGTAACCTCCCCCCAGTTGAGATTTACAACAGCCATGGGGTGGCTAAGTGTGTTGTTGTGAGCATCGGTTACTTGGTACTAGTGACCAAGTAGGTGTTGTTCAGGGTGGACCAGTTTCTCTATGACCATAGTCACACTGGCACCAGTGTCCCTGTAGGCCTGAACCTCAACACCATTTATTAGGGGTAGCTGCTTGTACTTATCCATATTAAGGGGACAAGCAACTAAGGTGGCTAAATCAATAGCCCCCTCAGAGACTAACACAGCCTCTGTGGCCTCCCTAACAAGGCCAACCCCAACTAAGTTACCAATAGTGAGCCCAGCTACTCCCTTGGATTGGCTATTAGTAGGTTTGCTCCCACCACCACTGCTATTAGTAGGGACACTAGGTGTAGCAGTAGGGGTTGTAGTGGTAGGAGGCTTGGTGCTTTTCTTTGGACAACTGGGATCTGTTGTCCAATGGCCTGTTATTTTACATAAATAGCACCATGGTTTCTTTTCTTTGTTTTGATTAAAGGAGGATTTGGGCCCACCACCCCCACCAGAGTGTTTTTGTGGGCCTGATGAAGACTCATTTTTAGATTTGTCCCCACCCTTGTCAGAAGACTTACCATCCTTCTTTTTGTTGCCATCTTTGTCACCCCCTGTATGAACTTTTCTGTTCACCCTTGTTCTGACCCATTTGTCTGCCTTCTTTCCCAATTCTTGGGGAGAGGTCAGATCAGAGTCCACCAAGTACTGGTGCAACAAATCAGACACACAATTATTAAGAATATGCTCTCTCAGGATCAAGTTATACAGGCTGTCATAATCAGTAACTTTACTGCCATGTAACCACCCCTCCAAGGCCTTCACTGAATGGTCAATGAAATCAACCCAGTCTTGTGAAGACTCCTTTTTGGTCTCTCTGAACTTTATCCTGTATTGTTCAGTGGTTAAGCCATAACCATCCAGGAGTGCATTCTTAAGAACTGTAAAATTATTGGCATCACTTTCTTTCACAGTAAGGAGCCTATCCCTACCTTTTCCACTAAATGATAGCCATAGGATAGCAGCCCACTGCCTTTGAGGGACATCCTGTACAACACAGGCCCTCTCAAGTGCAGCAAACCACTTGTTAATGTCATCCCCCTCCTTATAAGGGGGAACTATCTTATGCAGATTCCTGGAATCATGCTCTTTTGCAGGATGACTATGGGGAATACTGCTGCTGCCACCATGGGTTTCTAAACCCAACTTCTGTCTTTCCTTCTCTAGTTCTAAAGACTGTCTATCCAAATCCAGCTGTTGCTTTTTAAGCTTCAGTCTGGTTTGTTCCACCCTCAACTTATTGAGTTCCCTCTCTAACAATCTGTCATCTGGGTTGGTGGGAGGGACATTCCTAGATACAGAGGTATGATGGGAATGAACAGAAGGAGACCTGTCCCTTACAGAGGGCACCCTAACAGCTTGGCTAACAGAAACATCAGTACCACTGTGGTGAGAATAAATGCTTTTGCTATGATGTGAGACAACACTATTTGTATGGTGTGGCTCTTCATCATTACCAACTATGCTAGACTGTCTAGTAATGGGCAGGCTAGGAAGTTTCTTTCCTGAACTTTTTCCTGGGGGAGTCCCTGGATCAGATTGGGAACCATTAGCTACTTTTTCAACAGATTAGGCACTTTTAGCCTTATCTTGTTCTCTAAGCATGTTAAGTAACAGTTCCAAGGAAGGATTCTTCCCTACACTCAAACCTCTCTCTACACAGAGACTCCTTGCTCCTTTCCAGCTAAGGTGGTCATATGCAAGTTTGGACAGATCAACATTTTGGCCTGTGCCAGACATTTTTAGAGAGAGTTAAAGTGATAGAAAAAGAAAAAAAAGTTTTCAGAACTTTTTAGAAAGACAGAAAAAAACTTTTTAAACTTTTTAGAACTTTTTAGAAAGTTTAGAAGTACTTTTCAGCACTTAGAAAAGAGTGAAAAGAGGAAATGCAAAACTTTTTGGTTATGTGTATATACACTGAACTTGTTTTGTATATTTTTCTCTTATGAAAAGTACAATGACAAGAGTGGTAAGTAGTCTCAAAGCACTTATCCCACCGCTGCACAACCAATGTAGGAGGCTGGACTGGCTTGTAGTGAGTACCAAGGGGTACTTGCACCTTGCACCAGGCCCAGTTATCCCTTATTAGTGTATAGGGTGTCTAGCAGCTTAGGCTGATAGATAATGGTAGCTTAGCAGAGCAGCTTAGGCTGAACTAGGAGACGTGTGAAGCTACTACAGTACCACTTAGTGTCATATGCACAATATCATAAGAAAACACAATACACAGTTATACTAAAAATAAAGGTACTTTATTTTTATGACAATATGCCAAAGTATCTTAGAGTGTACCCTCAGTGAGAGGATAGGAAATATACACAAGATATATGTACACAATACCAAAAATATGCAGTATAGTCTTAGAAACAGTGCAAACAATGTATAGTTACAATAGGATGCAATGGGGACACATAGGAATAGGGGCAACACAAACCATATACTCCAAAAGTGGAATGCGAACCAAAAATGGACCCCAAACCTATGTGACCTTGTAGAGGGTCGCTGGGACTATTAGAAAATAGTGAGAGTTAGAAAAATAACCCTCCCCAAGAGCCTGAAAAGTGAGTGCAAAGTGCACTAAAGTTCCCCCAAGGACATAGAAGTCGTGATAGAGGAATAATGCAGGAAAGACACAAACCAACAATGCAACAACGATGGATTTCCAATCTTGGGTACCTGTGGAACAAGGGGACCAAGTCCAAAAGTCACAAGCAAGTCGGAGATGGGCAGATGCCCAGGAAATGCCCGCTGTGGGTGCAAAGAAGCTTCTACTGGACAGAAGAAGCTGAGGTTTCTGCAGGAACAAAAAGGGCTAGAGACTTCCCCTTTGGTGGACGGATCCCTCTCGTCGTGGAGAGTCGTGCAGAAGTATTTTCCCGCCAAAAGAACGCCAACAAGCCTTGCTAACTGCAAATCGTGTGGTTAGCATTTTTGGACGCTGCTGTGGCCCAGGAAAGACCAGGATGTCGCAAATTGCGCCAGGAGGTAGAGGCAACGTCGAGCAAGACAAGGAGCCCTCTCAGCAGCAGGTAGCACCCGGAAAAGTGCCAGAAATAGGCACTATGAGGATGCATGAAACGGTGCTCACCCGAAGTTACACAAAGGAGTCCCACGTCGCCGGAGACCAACTTAGAAAGTCGTGCAATGCAGGTTAGAGTGCCGAGGACCCAGGCTTGGCTGTGCACAAAGGATTTCCGCCGGAAGTGCACAGGGGCCGGAGTAGCTGCAAAAGTCGCGGTTCCCAGCAATGCAGTCTAGCGAGGTGAGGCAAGGACTTACCTCCACCAAACTTGGACTGAAGAGTCACTGGACTGTGGGGGTCACTTGGACAGAGTTGCTGGATTCGAGGGACCTCGCTCGTCATGCTGAGAGGAGACCCAAGGGACCAGTAATGCAGCTTTTTGGTGCCTGCGGTTGCAGGGGGAAGATTCTGTCGACCCACGGGAGATTTCTTTGGAGCTTCTAGTGCAGAGAGGAGGCAGACTACCCCCCCAGCATGCACCACCAGGAAAACAGTCGAGAAGGCGGCAGGATCAGCGTTACAGAGTTGCAGTAGTCGTCTTTGCAACTATGTTGCAGGTTTGCAGGCTTCCAGCGCGGTCAGCAGTCGATTCCTTGGCAGAAGGTGAAGAGAGAGATGCAGAGGAACTCCGATGAGCTCCTGCATTCGTTATCTAAAGTTTCCCCAGAGACAGAGACCCTAAATAGCCAGAAAAGAGGGTTTGGCTACCTAGGAGAGAGGATAGGCTAGCAACACCTGAAGGAGCCTATCACAAGGAGTCTCTGACGTCACCTGGTGGCACTGGCCACTCAGAGCAGTCCAGTGTGCCAGCAGCACCTCTGTTTCCAAGATGGCAGAGGTCTGGAGCACACTGGAGGAGCTCTGGACACCTCCCAGGGGAGGTGCAGGTCAGGGGAGTGGTCCCTCCCCTTTCCTTTGTCCAGTTTCACGCCAGAGCAGGGCTAAGGGGTCCCCTGAACCGGTGTAGACTGGCTTATGCAGAATTGGGCACATCTGTGCCCAAGAAAGCATTTCCAGAGGCTGGGGGAGGCTACTCCTCCCCTGCCTTCACACCATTTTCCAAAGGGAGAGGGTGTAACACCCTCTCTCAGAGGAAGTCCTTTGTTCTGCCATCCTGGGCCAGGCCTGGCTGGACCCCAGGAGGGCAGATGCCTGTCTGAGGGGTTGGCAGCAGCAGCAGCTGCAGTGAAACCCCAGGAAGGGCAGTTTGGCAGTACCAGGGTCTGTGCTACAGACCACTGGGATCATGGGATTGTGCCAACTATGCCAGGATGGCATAGAGGGGGCAATTCCATGATCATAGACATGTTACATGGCCATATTCGGAGTTACCATTGTGAAGCTACATATAGGTAGTGACCTATATGTAGTGCACGCGTGTAATGGTGTCCCCGCACTCACAAAGTCCGGGGAATTGGCCCTGAACAATGTGGGGGCACCTTGGCTAGTGCCAGGGTGCCCTCACACTAAGTAACTTTGCACCTAACCTTTACCAGGTAAAGGTTAGACATATAGGTGACTTATAAGTTACTTAAGTGCAGTGTAAAATGGCTGTGAAATAACGTGGACGTTATTTCACTCAGGCTGCAGTGGCAGGCCTGTGTAAGAATTGTCAGAGCTCCCTATGGGTGGCAAAAGAAATGCTGCAGCCCATAGGGATCTCCTGGAACCCCAATACCCTGGGTACCTCAGTACCATATACTAGGGAATTATAAGGGTGTTCCAGTAAGCCAATGTAAATTGGTAAAATTGGTCACTAGCCTGTTAGTGACAATTTGAAAGAAATGAGAGAGCATAACCACTGAGGTTCTGATTAGCAGAGCCTCAGTGAGACAGTTAGTCACTACACAGGTAACACATTCAGGCACACTTATGAGCACTGGGGCCCTGGAGAACAGGGTCCAAGTGACACATACAACTAAAACAACATATATACAGTGAAAAATGGG